>NC_069510.1:113197586-113505086 GCF_027579735.1 Bombina bombina | reverse complement strand
TGGGTAGTCACAGGGTTAACATTAGCGGGATCCATGGGAGCATAGGCAGAAACAAGGGGGGCCAAGTCATTTCCAAGGAGAACATCAGCAGGTAAGTCCTTCTTGACCCCCACATTCACAAGTCTAGCGCCCACTCCCCAATCCAAATGTACCCTGGCAACAGGTAGGCGGAACACAGTGCCCCCTGCTACCCTCACAGCCACAGTGTCTCCAGTGTGCTGTTTCTCAGGCACCAAGTTCTCTTGAAGCAAGGTCATGGTAGCACCAGTATCCCGTAGACAACTGACCTCCTTCCCATTCACTTTAACCCGTTGCCGGTTATTCCGGTGGGCAGCTTGCACAGGGTCTGCTTCATGTAGGCTGCCCCAGCATTCTGGCGCCTCTACGTAGCGGGCCACAGGCTGAGGATTATGTGGGATTCCGCCAGCGGGTCTTCTCCAGGACTGTGCTTGATTCGCTGCATTTAGGGGACACTCTGGTCTTTTGTGCCCTAGTTGCTTACATCCAAAGCACCGAATAGGTTGTGAGTAGCCCCGCGAATTGAACCGGGCTCTCTGAGGGTAGTTCGTGGCCGGAGGCCGTGTGGTATAGCGGTGCGCCGGGGGTTGGTAACTGGCAGCTGCTGGGGTGACTGGGGGTCTGTACTCCACTCTAGCAGTGGGCAATCGGTATACTGCTCCCCCTGCCCCTCGTACTGCCACGGATCCGCCAGTGGGTGCTGTATCCGGCACCAAATGGGGAGCTATCAGGGTTAAAGTAGCTCCCGAATCCCGAAGTCCCTGGACCGACATCACCTCATGCAGAATTCCCAGGGGTTCCTCGGCTTGGGTGCTCAACACCTCATGAGCGGCTGGCTCCGTTTGGTAATGGTGAGCAGCCGCCCTTGGGGCCAGGTTCTGTCTGACCTGGTTCCAAGCTTGTCTGCTCCGATTTTGGGTGCACTCACGTGCCATATGTCCCCACTGCTTGCAGGTGTGGCATTGTATATTAGCCCGTCCGTTGTTAGGCTGTAGTCCATGGTGCCTCCTGGCATCAAAATGCTGGTCTGCTAATCTGGCTGCTTCGGTTAAGGTGAGGGGTTTTCGATCTCTCACCCATTCTTGGGCTTCTGGGGACAAGCCGTTAAAGAATTGCTCCAACAGCATCAGTTGTCGCAATTCTTCCATGGTGGTAGCTTGGCTGGCCTGTATCCACCCCTGAGATGCTTGATCCAGCTTGTGGGCCCACTCTGCATGGGAATCTCTTTCTGGCTTGCGCAGGCCTCTAAACTTGCGCCGGTATGCCTCTGAGGTAATGGCATATCTTTCCAAGATCGCTCTCTTCACTTTAGCGTAATCCTTGCTGTCCTCCCTGGGTACAGCGCGATACGCTTCCGCTGCCCTACCGGCTAGCTTGCCTGCTAGCACCGGCACCCATACGGACTGCTCCAAATCATGTAACTCGCACAGTCTCTCAAAATCCTGTAAATACCCATCAATCTCATCCTTCTCCTCACAAAACATTTTAAATGCATGGTATGGGATTTTGGGTCTTACTGGGTTGCTGAGTGCGTCCAAAATGGATTCTGCTCGGGAGGATGCATTCCGCGGACTGTGTGCCATCACGTACTCCTGCACATCTGCCATTACCACGGATAGCATATCCCGTGGTACAGGTTGGGGTAAAAATTCCAGCCTGGTCCTCATTTCCCTCTGGTATAGGGTCTCCTCCATGGCTGCTGGAGGCGTAGCGCTGCGAGCTCTGTCTCCCTCCATCAGCTCAGCAATTAATATAGCCTTGGGTTTGCTGCTGCCTATCTTTCCCCTGGCTTCTAGCAGTTCCTTTTACGTTTGTCTCTTTAGCTTAGAATAATCCATCTCCATTCACTTCGGTCCCTGGTACTCCTTCCATCTTAGTCAGTATTGTAGTAATCCCCCTCTTCCTGAGGTTACTGGCTTGTGTAGTTGCTCTTCTGGGCGATAAGGTTCATTCCGTCGCTTGCCACCAATTGTAACGGTACCAACCGGATACCAAGGGTTAACACCAGGGAACAATGTCCTGCATAGGGAATCAGCAATTCACAACCCAGCCAGTTTTCAGGTTTTAAACAGAATGACACTTTATTTGAAGGCAGCATACAGATTTATACAGGTTTTTGACCCCCCCCCCCAGATGGGGGTTGAAAGAATGTTGTACATTAGATAAAAGGGAGAAGCGCCCTTGACATGATACAATAGGATTATATTACTTAAACACTTCAACCACAGGACACTCTTGACTCTCCTTATCACTTAGGCGTTTCTCTCTGGGGGTGATCAAACAATAGAATGCTAAGCATTAATTAGATTGTAGCTGGAGCCAGCCACTTGTGGTTAGAAAATAAAGTTAACACTTTCAGTCCTGACCGAAGGGTCTGTCACAGACAACCTTTCTTACGTTATAGTCCAGAAGTGGCTAGGTTTGCCACAGATCCCTCTAACAAGGTCAGTTCAGCCCAAAATATTAGGCTATCCCCCATGAACAAGGAAAATGCCAACCCCAGACGGTCGTTTCAGCCTGCTTTGGGCCTCATCAGTGAGGTGCAGCCATATCCCTTTAGGCACATTGGGCAAGTAGTCGACATCTGGTTTCCCACAACCATTAGGGAGACTTTCCCAAGGGTCATAATACAAATACATATAGAAAGAGAAGCATTCTTCCAGGAACGAACAACAGCTCAGTTGCTTGTTCTAGGGCATGGTTACCACCAGGGAGTAGCCACTTGTTAGTGTTATTTAGGAGAGTACCTCTCATTGCGGGTAGCCTGACAAAGGGGTTAAGAAGCAGCGGTCTTAGCATCGCTAGTGCTCCAAAACTGCATACAAAGCTTGATAAGTGGAGCTTATAGTTTAAACATGCAAGCATACACAAAGATACACACATGTTATACACACAAATAATTACACACACAGGTATACTGATATCCAATGTACACCTGGTCAAACATGCACTATGCTGTCCACACATGTATAATTATAAATACAACGTACACAGGGATTCCGACTAAACACACTGGTACCCTTAATGTACACAACGTACTGATACGTAGGTGATTGTGATTTATACCTAATGTACAGATATATCCGGATATACCCACAGATGCACAGGTATACACAGTTATAAGCAGTTATACACATGTTTATGCAGTTATACACAGGTAAACACAGGTTTACGCAGTTATACACAGGTATACACAGTTATACACAGGTTTACGCAGTTATACACAGGTATACACAGTTATATGCAGTTATACACATGTGTATGCAGTTATACACAGGTATACACAGTTATACACAGGTTTACACAGTTATACACAGGTATACACAGTTATACACAGGTTTACACAGTTATACACAGGTATACACAGTTATACAAATGTTTACACAGTTATTCACAGGTATACAGAGTTATACACAGGTATACAAAGTTATACACAGGTATACACAGTTATACACAGGTATACAGAGTTATACACAGGTATACACAGTTATACACAGGTATACACAGTTATACACAGGTATATACAGTTATACACAGTTATACACAGGTATACACAGTTATACACAGTTATACACAGGTATATACAGTTATACACAGTTATACACAGTTATACACAGGTATACATAGTTATACACAGGTATACAGAGTTATACACAGGTATATAGAGTTATACACAGGTATACACAGTTATACACAGGTATATACAGTTATACACAGGTATACAGAGTTATGCACAGGTATACAGAGTTATACACAGGTATATACAGTTATACACAGTTATACACAGGTATATACAGTTATACACAGGTATATGCAGTTATACACAGTTATACACAGGTATACACAGGTATACAACGTTATACACAGTTATACACAGGTATATACAGTTATACACAGGTATACAGAGTTATACACAGGTATACATAGTTATACACAGGTATACAGAGTTATACACAGGTATACAGAGTTATACACAGGTATACACAGTTATACACAGGTATACACAGTTATACACAGGTATATACAGTTATACACAGGTATACAGAGTTATACACAGGTAGAAACAGTTATAAACAGGTATATACAGTTATACACAGGTATACAGAGTTATACACAGGTATACAGAGTTATACACAGGTATACACAGTTATACACAGGTATACAGAGTTATACACAGGTATATACAGTTATACACAGGTATACAGAGTTATACACAGGTATACATAGTTATACACAGGTATATACAGTTATACACAGGTATACAGAGTTATACACAGGTATACACAGTTATACACAGGTATATACAGTTATACACAGGTATATACAGTTATACACAGGTATACACAGTTATACACAGGTATATACAGTTATACACAGGTATACAGAGTTATACACAGGTATACAGAGTTATACACAGGTATACAGAGTTATACACAGGTATACAGAGTTATACACAGGTATACAGAGTTATACACAGGTATACACAGTTATACACAGGTATATACAGTTATACACAGGTATACAGAGTTATACACAGGTATACAGAGTTATACACAGGTATACACAGTTATACACAGGTATATACAGTTATACACAGGTATACAGAGTTATACACAGGTATACAGAGTTATACACAGGTATACACAGTTATACACAGGTATATACAGTTATACACAGGTATACACAGTTATACACAGGTATACAGAGTTATACACAGGTATACAGAGTTATACACAGGTATATACAGTTATACACAGGTATACACAGTTATACACAGGTATACAGAGTTATACACAGGTATACACAGTTATACACAGGTATATACAGTTATACACAGGTATACAGAGTTATACACAGGTATACAGAGTTATACACAGGTATACACAGTTATACACAGGTATATACAGTTATACACAGGTATATACAGTTATACACAGGTATATACAGTTATACACAGGTATATACAGTTATACACAGGTATATACAGTTATACACAGGTATACAGAGTTATACACAGGTATACACAGTTATACACAGGTATATACAGTTATACACAGGTATATACAGTTATACACAGGTATATACAGTTATACACAGGTATACACAGTTATACACAGGTATACACAGTTATACACAGGTATATACAGTTATACACAGTTATACACAGGTATACAGAGTTATACACAGGTATACACAGTTATACACAGGTATACAGAGTTATACACAGGTATACAGAGTTATACACAGGTATACAGAGTTATACACAGGTATACACAGTTATACACAGGTATACAGAGTTATGCACAGGTATACAGAGTTATACACAGGTATACAGAGTTATACACAGGTATACAGAGTTATACACAGGTATACAGAGTTATACACAGGTATATACAGTTATACACAGGTATACAGAGTTATACACAGGTATACAGAGTTATACACAGGTATACAGAGTTATGCACAGGTATACAGAGTTATACACAGGTATACAGAGTTATACACAGGTATACATAGTTATACACAGGTATACAGAGTTATAAACAGGTATACAGAGTTATACTCAGGTATACAGAGTTATACACAGGTATACAGAGTTATACACAGGTATACAGAGTTATACACAGGTATACAGAGTTATACACAGGTATACAGAGTTATACACAGGTATACACAGTTATACACAGGTATACACAGTTATACACAGGTATACAGAGTTATGCACAGGTATACAGAGTTATACACAGGTATACAGAGTTATGCACAGGTATACAGAGTTATACACAGGTATACAGAGTTATACACAGGTATACAGAGTTATACACAGGTATACAGAGTTATACTCAGGTATACAGAGTTATACTCAGGTATACAGAGTTATACACAGGTATACAGAGTTATACACAGGTATACAGAGTTATACACAGGTATATACAGTTATACACAGGTATACAGAGTTATACACAGGTATACAGAGTTATACACAGGTATACAGAGTTATGCACAGGTATACAGAGTTATGCACAGGTATATACAGTTATAAACAGGTATACAGAGTTATACACAGGTATACAGAGTTATAAACAGGTATACAGAGTTATACACAGGTATATACAGTTATACACAGGTATATACAGTTATAAACAGGTATACAGAGTTATACTCAGGTATACAGAGTTATACACAGGTATACAGAGTTATACACAGGTATATACAGTTATACACAGGTATACAGAGTTATACACAGGTATACAGAGTTATACACAGGTATACAGAGTTATGCACAGGTATACAGAGTTATGCACAGGTATATACAGTTATAAACAGGTATACAGAGTTATACACAGGTATACAGAGTTATAAACAGGTATACAGAGTTATACACAGGTATACAGAGTTATGCACAGGTATACAGAGTTATACTCAGGTATACAGAGTTATACACAGGTATACACAGTTATACACAGGTATATACAGTTATACACAGGTATATACAGTTATAAACAGGTATACAGAGTTATACTCAGGTATACAGAGTTATACACAGGTATACAGAGTTATACACAGGTATACACAGTTATACACAGGTATATACAGTTATACACAGGTATACAGAGTTATACACAGGTATACAGAGTTATACACAGGTATACAGAGTTATACACAGGTATACATAGTTATACACAGGTATATACAGTTATACACAGGTATATACAGTTATACACAGGTATACAGAGTTATACACAGGTATACAGAGTTATACACAGGTATATAGAGTTATACACAGGTATACACAGTTATACACAGGTATACAGAGTTATACACAGGTATACAGAGTTATACACAGGTATACAGAGTTATACACAGGTATACAGAGTTATACACAGGTATATACAGTTATACACAGGTATACAGAGTTATGCACAGGTATACAGAGTTATACACAGGTATACAGAGTTATACACAGGTATACACAGTTATACACAGGTATACACAGTTATACACAGGTATACAGAGTTATACACAGGTATACAGAGTTATACACAGGTATACAGAGTTATACACAGGTATACAGAGTTATACACAGGTATACACAGTTATACACAGGTATACAGAGTTATACACAGGTATACAGAGTTATACACAGGTATACATAGTTATACACAGGTATATACAGTTATACACAGGTATATACAGTTATACACAGGTATACAGAGTTATACACAGGTATACAGAGTTATACACAGGTATACACAGTTATACACAGGTATATACAGTTATACACAGGTATACAGAGTTATGCACAGGTATACAGAGTTATACACAGGTATACAGAGTTATACACAGGTATACAGAGTTATACACAGGTATACAGAGTTATACACAGGTATACAGAGTTATACACAGGTATACACAGTTATACACAGGTATATACAGTTATACACAGGTATACAGAGTTATACACAGGTATACAGAGTTATACACAGGTATACACAGTTATACACAGGTATATACAGTTATACACAGGTATACAGAGTTATACACAGGTATACAGAGTTATACACAGGTATACACAGTTATACACAGGTATATACAGTTATACACAGGTATACAGAGTTATACACAGGTATACAGAGTTATACACAGGTATACACAGTTATACACAGGTATATACAGTTATACACAGGTATACAGAGTTATACACAGGTATACACAGTTATAATGCTGACAGTACAAACACTGACACACTGGTACAGTTTATAGACTCTGGTGACAGTGTTGAAGACATATTTGTAAAATCAAAATCATGTTCGAAAATGTATTAAGCATCTCCTCACCTTTTTATTCCCAAGGTATCGTTCCTGCCATTTACATCTATCGCTGTGTGAGGTGCACAAGACCTGATATCTCACATATCAAACAAGAACTGCTAGCAACGGGAAAAAACAATCATTACACTTAGCAAACACACTTGTAAAATTGTTCATGTACATTTTTGTAACAGTAAAATATTTTCCTGTCTGTTTTATACATTGTGTACGTGCACAGAAACATTGAAATACCCAGGTATAATAAAACACATACACAATGATACATACAGCACAAACATGCTTACTGACACAATGATACATGCACACATTTATAAATATACACACATGCACACACACATATATATATACACATGAACAATACACACATGCACTCACACACATACATACACACACACAATACACAAGCACACATACACAACAAATATACGCACGCACATACAAACACACACATATGCACACACACATATACAAAGACACACATACTCACACACAGACATACATACATACATACATACAAACACACACACATGAACACACACATACACATAGACATACAAACACACACATAAACACACACACATACACATAGACATACAAACACACAAATAAACACACACACATACACATAGACATACAAACACATATACACACATATACACATACATACAAACACACACATATGCATACATATACACATACATACGCACACACACACATATACAAAAACACATACTCACACACAGACATACATACACACAGGCATACAAACACACACATAAACGGACACACATACACATACAAACATATATACACACATATACACATACATACAAACGCACACATATGCATACATACATATACACACACAGACACACATAAACACAGACATACAAACACACACATAAACACACATACATACACACACACACAGACACACATACATACAAACACACATATGCATACATACACACATATACAAAGACACACATACTCACACACAGACACACATACACACAGACATACAAACACACATACACATACATACACACATGCTTTCTCACTGTTAATTACACAAATACATGAATATGTACACATACAACTTCATGCACATACTAATACAGACAGTCACGCAAAATAAATCACAAAACTAGGTGCATTTGCACAAACACCCTCAAAAGCCTTATTAAATCTAAAAAAAATGCAACATCATCACACAAAGTAAATAATAACAAAGCCCTCTTGCCAATATTTTAACAAAAACAGAAAAATAAAAAAATGCAACAATAGGTAAAAACATTGGGCATCCCCATAAATAGCTTGTATCAATAATAACGTGAAAAATCAATAGATTAAGTGGGGAGCTCATTAAGGGATGTGCATCAGCAGAACATCAGGGCATTGTTAAAGATCTCAGCAGGTGTGCTCTGCGGGCAAGCATAATTTATCTTCAGGCACGGAGTGGTATAAGCACAAGTTCACTACAGTGCGCATACTACAGACTCTTGCTTTATACCCAGACAGATGTTACACTGTGCTTTCATGTTGTTCTGCTGCTACATGTACCTACCCGCCCCTGTGTAAAGTGTAATAGCCTTATGACAGCCAGGAGTTGGTTGCCAAGGTGGTCTCTGGAGGTTGGACTTGCTCCTCAGTGTTTCTGAAGGAACCTAATGCTGTAATTGCTTTGTGCATTCACCAGTGCTGCACTGTTATATATTACACATTATTATTATTATATACCCTGACCTGGAGGGCATAATATGCAACAACATTAGCGGTATAACATTTTGTCTTGATTTCTCAGTTGTGGAGGGTTTCTTGTGCATGTTCTATACCAGGCTTGATCAACCTAAGGCTCTGGGGCCAAAGTGTGGATCTTTATAGTATTTTATCTGGTCCTTCACTCCTCCAAACTGAATACCTTAAAGGGACTTTAAACACTGAACACAATTTATAAGCATAGCATTGAGTATAACCTAGGTCCCAAAATTGCAGCTACTTAAAGAAAGAGAAGCAGTCTGCCAGGAATGTACAACAGCTTAGTGGCTTGTTCTATTGCCCGGTTACCACCTAGGAGCAGCCTGTTTTAGCCCAATTGTGCTTTTTACAGAGTAAATATTGCCTGAAGTATATCAATCTAATCCTGCCTAACAAGGTCAGTCCTGCCCTGTAATTAACAGGTAATTATCCTCTGAACAAGGGAAATGGCAACCCCAGTCAATCGTTTTACCTCTTTTGGGACTTGTCAGTGAGGTGCAGCCATATCCCTCTACAAGCCAAAATGGCAGCAGCCCTGATTCGAGGGTGGGGCATGAGTGGTTAATGTCCCTTTAAAAAAAATGACATATTTTAGAAGGTAATATAAAATGTTCAATCATGTATAGTAAAACAACTTTGCAATATACTTTCATTATTTATTATGCCTTCTTTTACTGTAATATAAGTCCGAAAATTTAGATTTTTCTGGTCCTGAGAAATGGAAGAGCACATGGCCGGCATCTGAACAGAGGTAATAGGATACTGAAAAACAATAGAGATTTTGCTAAAAAAAAATAAATGTGAGTGGTTGTGTCTACTCAAGTAACACATTTGAATGGTCTAATCCATATAAAGCAAGTGGTGGGTAGATTTTGGCTATTGAAAAAAAATTGTCATTACATGTGCTCAGCTAGCTCCCAGTAGTGCATAACTTTAACTATGTTTTTAACCCATTTGCAGGATAATATACTAGCACTATTGCAATAATGAAATACTCTCAGAGATTAGATCATATTTTTTGTACTTACTGTGTAGAACCAACATTCTTGTTTAGTACACAATAAGAGAGTACTCAGAGACTGTCATATTCCCTCTAAGCAAAATAAGACCATTAAAAAGACATTAAAAACTAAGGGCAAGATTAAAAGTTGCGCGGTATGGGTTTTCAGAGTGCAATATTCAATTTGCATTGCGCAGCTATTACAAGTTTAGAAATAGAATTGCGCGTGCGCATTCGCCTTTTACGCAACAATACTTTCCGCGCTCGAAGAGCTGTAGTTATCAGTTTTGCGCAACATAAACGTTTCATGAAACACTTCAAAAACACTGTCTAATAAAACGTTTTTTATAAAAATATTGCACACAAAAGTTATAAGGTCTCAAAGATACAAGATCTCGGGTGTTCGAACAAATTTGCAGACGAAGGGCTTTTCAATTGACATACATACACATACATAGAGAAACATGGATTTATATGTTTAGAGTTATGTTTCACAATGGAGATAATGAAAATATTGTACATTACAATTTTATGTACATAAAACAATATCTCAGAGGGTTTTTTAAAGAGATATTCGTATATAGATCTCGAGATATCTAGACATATATATAATTCTATATATATCTTGCTATAAATAGATATATCAGTCCAAAAATCATCACATATATAGAGAAATATTTATTTATGAATAAATAGAACATATTCCATTCCGGAAACATTTTCGCAATATGAAATATTCGCATTTTCATGTACACTTTTTGAGGTGAATACGTCAAGGGCTTTGTGCAACAGATTAAGGTTTTTGTGTGTGTTTTTTTTTCTTTCTATTTGTCTTCTCCATTGACTTCTATGGGGAATACGTGAACGCGCACGCAATTTGGCTATTTGGATTACGCTGCCTAACACTTGCGCAAAATAAGTTATTTTGCAACTTGCTATACCTGCGCAACCCAAAATGCAAAAAAGCCAAAACTTGCGGTCATTCAGAACTGTGTGTTCCCAGTAAATATATATGTACAGTATATATGCTGATATACTGTACATATATATGTATGTGTGTATTAAAATGTGTGTATATATATATATATATATATTTATATACACATAGTAACACATAAATATATACTGTATGTATATAATCATATACATATATATTTACATTTGCTGCCCACCGCTGCGCAACTTACCCCCTTCGCTGCGCTTAAGTTCTGTGCAGTCTCTAACGGCATCAGAACGAGGCTCCCATTGGAGCCTATGGAAACGTGCTCTTGTGAGCATTGCTGTCAACTTGTAATACCAGCGCACATGGTATTATTCAGTGGAGCACAAATATCGCTTTCACAAAAGCGATATTTAGCGCTCCACTTGTAATCTGGCCAATTAAGTTCAGGCTAGATTACTACGTATGCACGTATAACCTATATTCAGGCTTGACAACTACGTGTATACATATAATGTATATTCAGGCTAGATTACTACTTATACACCTATAACCTATATTCAGGCTTGACTGCTACGTGTACACATATAACGTATATTCAGGTTAGATTAATTTGTATATATACATATGATGTATATAAGGGCTAAATTAATACTTATAACATGTATTCAGTCTGGATTACTATGAATACACATATAACATATATTAAAGCAAGATTATTCTGTACACACATATAACGTATATTCAGGATAGATTATTTAGTATACACATATAATTTATATTCAGGCTAGATTTACGTATACAGATATAATGTATATTCAGGCTAGATTACTACATAAATATACATATGACGTATATACAGGCTAGATTTATGTATACACATATAATGTATATTCAGGCTAGATTGCTACATATATACATATAACATATATTCAGGCTAGATTACTACATATACACATATAACGTATATTCAGGCTAGATTACTATGTATACACATATAACGTATATTCAGGCTACAGTACTACATATACACATATAACGTATATTCAGGCTAGATTACTACATATACACATATAACCTATATTCAGGCTAGAGTACTACATATACACATATAACGTATATTCAGGCTAGATTACTATGTATACACATATAATATTCAAGATGGTTATACTATAGCTATAACTCTACAAACTTTTGGAACAACTCCTTGAGAGAGTTGAGTCCCGGGTCAGCACCATTTCTGACAGGCAGACAATGCACACTGACATGTAATTCTACACTTGGGCAGCGTCTGTATCCAGATCTCCCGCAGATTCCAAGAGATTGCATTTCACGCTGGAGTATCTGCATCCTTCAGGATGTCGCCTTCAATATCCGCTCATTGCCAGTCCCTATTCTCGCTCTGGCTGCCTTTCAATCAGCCGTGCACCATCTGAGCCAACTTCTCAATTCCTTCTCATTATGATTGACGGTATAATAACCCCCCTAAATATCTGTAGAGTTATATAGGTTATGCATGTCATACATCAGTTTCTGTAATGCACTACACCAGGGTAAATGTGTGAGAGAGATAGATTAGCACAAATTAACCTTCTCATTTATTACACACTCTGCAAGGTACACAAATTACCTATCCACTAAACCTGGGATGACCAACTGCTGGCCCAATCTCCACAAGTGGCCCTCTGTGCTATTTTTTGTGTCCCTCAGGAATAGACATCACTAAGAATGTTTGCAATAGTTTTTATGGCACCAGAAAAAGCACAACTTATGTGCGATTTGGACACCTCTGGGGGGGGGGGGGGGTTGCATATAAGGTGATGAAAACTCAAAAGAGGGGAGAGCAACAGACAGAGGATACTGTATAATCTTATATAAATCTGACCCTATGCCACTGGATGATTTTAGGAAATACTGTATATTGGGGTCTATTCCAATCTTGATGTTTTCTTTTTTTCCGATGCTGAAAAAACAGCATTTTTTTGTATTATTGCTGCTGGGCACAACTACAAAAGAATAGTAACTGCTCACTATGTTATTGCATTTCATCTTGTTCCTGTAGCACTTTTCACACCAGTTCTCCTGTTTTAATAGCAGAAAAGTGCCAGATACTGAAGCTCCACCTCTTTGTACTGGGTGCCGCCATCTTGGAACTCAGGTATTCTCACAGTTTGTTACAGAAGCTGTGCACATGACCCTTCCACTAGGTATTTACTTATAATAAATACACAACTCCATATATGTTGTACAAAGGCTGCAGCTTTTTATTTATAATAAACACATAACAAGTGATAAACCAAATACACAAAACCCAAATTAGTGATTGCCCCCATAGCAGCCACAGTTTCAAACATCTAAATAATTACCCACCTACTCCTCTCCTGCTAATCCCGGAGGTACCCATTTTAAACTGCTATTCCACCAGGCAAGCACTCCGCCACAGGCAAAGCCTACCGCCGAGCCCTGCCAACCAACTCCAAGGCCTTTGTAAACCCTTTATGTTAAAATTAAATAAATGCAGTCCAACTTCATTTAAATGAATGCCATCTCAAAGGAAAAAACATCTCCCAAAATCAAAAAATGCCGTAATGACAGCCCACCAACCCTTTTTACAAAACTGCTCATCATCCTATTTACTTTCCTTCGAGATGCATCCAACTTCTTTCGATCCCATGCTGCCCTCCAAGACACTCTAGGCTCAATTTCAGACCACAATATCACCAATTGTGGAAACAGTTCCAACAGTCTCTTAACTTTCCTCTTCATCCCATCTACCAGATCTTTCTGATACCTAAAGCCCAAATTGTTTCCCCCCACATGAATTAACAATATATCAGGCAGGGAGAACAGCCTAGCATACCATATTTATTAACAATTGATCCCACCTCATGCCTCTGATGCCAAACCAGCATATGCCGATCACTTCAGAAGAAAACCCCAGTTGCATCCCGAGTTCCTTCACTGCCGCTGCCTTCCTAGTCCAGTATATTTATGAATGACCCATCAGCCAACACTGAACCGGACCTGCATAAACAAAATACAAATAACAGACTAAAACAATGCTGGCCTAATGTATGACACATATCTATTATAAACCCTTCTCCCAATTCTTTTAATGCCCTCAACCCCAACCCCTACAGAATAGGCCTGTGTAGCCGCCCCAATCCTATAAGAATGTGTCCCAAATTCCCCTGGAGCCAACCCCAACAAACTTAAACACTTCTTAAATACAGCTTGAAATTGAAAATGCAACAGAGAAGTCCCGTTCTTATGCATGAGCAACGGGCCCCCAACTGGAAGCCTCAACCCCATATATTCTTTAAACACCCTTACTGGACAGCAAGTTCCCCCCATCACTCTCAATTTTATCTGTACACCTTTACCCCCTTGGTCTTTTTTCGACCTTCTCAACCATATAGTTAAGGTGTCCCCAAACACGACACATCGGACATTTAAAGTCCCCCCTTATCCCACTTATTTTTCCCAATTAGTTCTGATACTCTAAAGGCCCCAAAGAAGGCCACCACAAAGGCCGTCCTGAATAACACGGTCTCATAAAGAGAATTACAAATCACTGGAAGTTTATCCACAATCCGCTGCAGAATTGAAAAGACCACCAGCCGTCTGCCACCTGCCACCACCCTTCCTCTACACAAGCTTCTGGCCGCCAATCTGACCATATAATTTTTTGACACATCCTCCAACTCCATTAACTGAAAAAGAAATGCTAAGGCCGCTAACCTCCTACGTACCATACATCTCGAAATCCCTACCTGCTGCCACTCCTGCATCCAATCTAACATTGCCATCACCCTGTCCTCAGACGATACAACTTCACGCCGCCCCTGCAAACATTTCCACCACAAAGAACATACCTGCATGTAAGATTTTCACGTCCCTGGAGCTAAAGCTCCTGTCACCATATTCATCCTGCTGAGAAAGCCAATCTCCACGAAATCGGTCCCACTGTAAATGAGAAAGAGCATCAGGAATTGCTCTAAATAAAACATTGCATTGCAAAGATTTAAAGAGAAATAAATACAACAAATGAACCACAGGCAAAGACAAAGCAGACAGATGGTTAAGAGCCAACACCACACCCATGTTATCAGAATGGAAAGTCACCCTTTTATCAGATAAAAGATGTGGTCACACCTCCAATGCCACCACCAAGGGAAATAACTCCAGATATACTAAATTTTTTGTTAACCCTTCCTCCACCCACCGTTTTGGCTACTGACCCACACACCATTTGCCTTGTAGATAAGGCCCAAAACCTACGGCTCCTGCCACATCTGTGAACAAATGAAGATCTGAATCTAAGATACCCACTTCCTGAACTATTGCCCTCCCATTGAATTCCCCCAAAAATTTCCTCCAGACCTTCAAATCCTCTTTGAACTTCTTCCTCAATCTAATTCGATGAGATGGCTCTTTCACTCCCACAGTTGCCAAAGACAATTTCCTTGTGAAAACCCTCCCCACCGGGATGATTTTGCATGCAAAGTTGAGCTTGCCAATCAATGACTGCAGCTCCCTCAATTTAAGCTTTTGCTTCCCCAACGCACCCTCAATCATTCCCCAACGCACCCTCAATCGTAGCCAACAAATCCACCTTATCCTCGGGCAATGTACACTCCATACAAAGTGTATCAATCTGAATACCCAAAAAACTCAAGCATATGGTAGGGCCCTCCGTCTTCTCTTCCGCCACCGGAATCCCAAATTACTTTGTTACCTGCATGAAGGATGCCATAAGCTGCTCACAATCCGAAGACCCATCCGGGACAACACATAAAAAGTTGTCTAAATAATGCACCAGGGTATTCAACCCCGATTTCTGCTTTACTACCCACTCCACAAAACAACTGAATCTCTCAAAGTATGAGCAGGAAATGGAACAACCCATTGGTAAGCACAAATCCACGAAATAAGAATCCTCAAAAAAGCAACCCAAGAGATGATGACATTTTGAGTGCACTAGTAACAGATAAAAAGCCGCTTCCACATCAACCTTTGTGATTCGGGACCCCCCCAGGACCCTCACCAAATCGACCGCACTATCGAAAGATGCATAACGCACTGCCGCTAACTCAGGGTCCATCCCATCATTGACCAAAGCCCCTTTAGGATAAGATAGATGATGGAGCATTTTAAATTGGCCCGGTGACTTCTTTTGAACTACCCCCAAAGGAGAGACCCTCAAATTAGCCAGCGGAATGGCCTTTAATGGACCCTCCATTCTACCCAGAGTGACTTCTTTTTTCAACTTACTCTTAGCAACATCAGGGAATTCCCTTGCTGATTTCAGATTACCAAAACCTCTAGTTCCCCCACCCTCCTCAAACGGAATCCAGAACCCCGAACTGAAACCTGTTAGCAGCAGCTCCGCATCCTGCCTACTCGCCGTCCCCCTAGCGTACCGCTCTAACCACGGCACCATCTTTATGACCCTCACCGGTGTCTGTGCCCTGTACACCCACATTCCCTGGCTTAATCGGCAACCTCCCTCTCTTGAAGCACTTAGAGAAAGCATGCATTCCACCACAACCTTAACATTTATGCTTATACTTACAGGAACCGCCAAATCTGCATTGCCCATCATTGAACTGGAAGCATAGTCCCTTCCTTAGCTCGTTCTGCTTGCCCCTCGAAAAGGACTGCCCTCCACATAGCGGTGTCATCATTTCCAACCAGATTCCCATGCCACGATCATCCCACTTCATATCTGGCCGCACAGCTATCCGTTGGCGAAACTGTTCATCATACCGCCACCACGCCATGCCTCCATATGTACGGTATGCTGCTGAAATCTCGTCAAAATAACGCAGAGCCCTGTTCCGGAAACTTCTCAGCGGTCACGCTTGCTAGGATACAAAAGTCCCTGGACCAGTTTCCAAAGGTTTTTGGTAGCTTTCTGTACCTCTTCTTGCGCTCCTCCTCCTCTTTTTTATCTTGCTCCCCTTTTGTATCCTCCTTGATCTCCACGAATTGTTCCAACGGGAGTAACGAAGAAATCTCCAAAAACTCATGCTTACCAATCTTCTCTTTGATCTCTTGGGTCAAATGAATGACCAACAGCCTGATAGTGCACAGACAAGGCCTGCTCAAGCCCACCTCTGCCACCTTTATGGTTCCCACCCCAGATCCCCCTGCTGCAGCCCCTGCTGCCCCTACCCCGGTCCCTTGGGCTCCAACCTGCTGACCCCACACACCAGCCACCCCAGCCCCTTCCGGTACTCCCCCAGCTTCCCAACATTGTCTCTCCACCGGAGCTACCAGGTCCTTTAAACATTTTAACAGTACCAAATCACACCCTCACTAACACTCCCAACATTGCTACTCAAAGAAGTACCCAAGGCGTTCCCAGACACCTCACCTGTGCTGTTACGTGCCGTAGCAGGGCCCAGGTGTTGACTTCTCTACTTCTATGCTCTCCTGCCTCTGATCTCCTTATCCTCTCCGATCTCCTATTATCCTCTATCATACTCCCTGGTGACCGTGTCCTGGTTTGAGCCCGTCTCCTCTCCGGGTTGTTTCTTTCCCTGGGTGATCTATTCAGTCTTCCCCATGTCAGTGAAGCTTGTGTTGTTCTTCCTCCCCTGCCATCCACTGGCGAGTGGGACCTCCCCCGCCGTCTGTCACCTCCAGTCCCTTCGCCTCTCGGCCACCCTGCCTGTGTCCGTGATCCTCTCCTGCCTGCGAAGAAAGCATACATTCAGGGCCAGCCCCACTAGACCGCCCTGTACCCGTCCTGACCCTGTGATCCACAGATACCTGCCTCCTCTCCACCTCCTGACCAGGACCTCTCCTCTCCTTCCCAACCCTAGCAGCACCAGGTGACATAATTTGTAGCAGCTGTGCCAACACCCTCATGTCTCCTACCTGGTCTGCCACCACTGGTACGGGCTCTTCCGTCCTACAGCGCAGCTCCTTCTCAAACTCATTGTATGAGTCCCCTAAGAAGATGGTGTCCATGTCATTAAAGTCTGATTCCTGCAGTGGCATCCCCTGCATGGCAGGCCCCCCGTCACTGGTCCCATCCGTCTCTATGATTTCTTGTGGGGTGAGGGAGGGGGGATAAGGCAACACCACATTAACAACATGACCACTATACAGCACTATCCCAATCTCCTACCCACTACCCACAGACTCAAGGACCATAATGATACCCATCCCATAATAATACATTTCATTTTTTTTCTTTTTTTTTTAAATACAAGACAAACACTACAACCAAAACAAGAACCAAACACCTTCTTACCAAAGGAAAAAAACATTCATACACCACCACACCACACCCCATCCCAAACTGAAATCCCAAATCCCCTACTCTCATTCCTAAACCCCCTAATAACCTGCAGACACAGGGCCCAATGCTTACCAATCTTTAAAAAATCTATGGCTTCGCAATTAACAGACCAGAAATTTTGTATAATCACTATAAACACCAAAGGGCTTAATTCACCATTTAAGAGATCCAAGGCTTTTCATGATCTATTCATAAGAATGGAAGTATATTGTTTCTTCAAGAAACCCACTTCAAAAAAGGGAATGAACCCAAATATTTCTCATCTCATTACTCCACTCAGTATCATAGTAGTAATTTTAAAAAATAAAACTAATGGAGTTAGCATTTTATTCCATAAATCCATACCATTTGAACTTATTCATAAAGAGCAAGATAAAGAAGGAAGATACTTAGGTATTAGTGGGCTATTATTCGGCAAACCGATTACCCTAGTAAATGTTTATGCAACAAATACAAACCAAGCTACTTTTTTAAAAAAAATCATCAACTCTACAATCACATTTTTCAAAGGCCAACTTATACTAGCAGGTGATTTCAATCTACCACTAGACCCTCAGATCGACAGTTCCAATACTCAATTGATAGACCGTAACAAAACCTATCATTCAATATGGAACGACTTCTCTCTACTAAACTTACACGACACTTGGGGATACTTACATCCTCATGAACATGATTATACCATTTTCTCCAACCCCAATAGATCCTAATCCAGAATAGACTACATAATGGCAGATCACATATCAATAATAAATTTGAGAGACTCCCCCATCATTCCCCTAAGTTGGCGCTGCAGTGAGCAGTACATTCATCTGGCCTTCAATTCCCACAAGACCCTTTCAATGGAGACTAGACAAAGTTCTATTATCTGACACTTTGATAAAAATTGATATTGAAAAAGCGCTACAAGAATACTTTCAGATAAATAATACCCCTGAGATATCCCTTTGGGAAGTCCATAAATGCGTCATTAGAGGCATTCTGATGAAGCACAAAGCCACCAAAAACAAACAAAATAAACAAAAATACTTAACTCTAGCCCAAGAAATTAACAAACTAGATTACATTGATAAGAGACACCCAACAGATACAACAACACAAACAAAACTAAGTCAAGCTACATCCCAACTTAATGAATACCTTGATATCAAAGCTCAAAATACTGCCTTTTTACTTAAACAAAAATTCCATACTCAAGGTAATCGACCAGGCAAATTACTAGCGAGAGCACTCAAAAGTAAAACTAACGCATCATACGTACACTCCTTAACAAACAACAAATCAGAAAAAAATCATAGACTCCAAAATTATAGCAAAAATAGAGAATATTACTCTAAACTATACAATGTATTCCCTAACCGCCCTGAGAACACTCACACACAAAATTGCAACAATTATCTTAACCCCTTGGAACTCCCCCAGATCCATTCTGAACATTGCAAATTTTTGTCTGAGCCCATCACACCACAAGAGTTAGATAAAGCCATAAAATCCCTAAAACAAGGGAAAAGCCCTGGTCCGAACGGATTTAGCAACTTTTATTACAAGAACTTTAAATCCCTATTAATGCCATCACTCTTAAAACTCTACAATCAGACCGATAAAAAAAAAACATTCTCAGAAAATATGCTGGAAGCTTATATTACAGTCCTACCCAAACCAGGTAAAACACCTACTAACCCAGCTAACTTCCATCCCATTTCACTACTCAATGTAGACCTGAAAATATATTCAAAAATCTTAGCCAACAGGTTAAATCCCATTTCCCACACATCATCCTTACCAACCAAACTGGCTTTGTTCAACAGAGAAAATTCAAAGATAACATAGTCAAAGTAGCCCATCTTCTTCATTATACTCAACATAAAAAATTACCCACCCTTTTCATTTCAACAGATGCAGAAAAAGCATTTGATCGTCTTGATTGGACCTTTTTGCTAAGCACTCTCCATAAATTTGGATTTCCTAAAAAAATAATATCTAAAATCTTGGCCCTGTACACATCCCCATCAGCTAAAGTGAAAGTAAATGGCATTTTATCAGACAGTTTTTAGATTAGGAATGGAATGAGACAAGGGTGCCCTTTATCCCCTCTTATTTGTTATTTGAATGGAAGCTCTAGCTTATACTTTACGTATCTCTCCTGACATAAAAGGAATTAAGGTTAAAAACTCAGAGTACAAATTGGCATTGTTTGCTGATGATCTCCTTATGACTCTTACTGAACCATCTAAATCTCTCTGGATGGCCCACTCCATTCTCCAAAAATATAGCATAGTCTCTAATTTTGGGAAATCAGAGATACTCCCAATACATATATTACCGAAGG
This sequence comes from Bombina bombina, assembly GCF_027579735.1. Taxonomy (NCBI): domain Eukaryota; kingdom Metazoa; phylum Chordata; class Amphibia; order Anura; family Bombinatoridae; genus Bombina; species Bombina bombina. The sequence continues at coordinate 113,483,897 of NC_069510.1, read as the reverse complement.
AATTAGCAAACATAAAAGACATTGCCCCTTTCACTATTAACTCTTTCTAGATTGTAAGTTCCCACGGGAATAGGGCCCTCAATTCCTCCTGTATGTGTTTGTAAATTTTGTCCTGTCTCTTAGAAGTTTTATATTATTATTTTATTTGAATGAACTGTATCCATGGACAGCGCTGCGGAATATGATGGAGCTTCATAAATAAAGTATAATAAATAATAATTATAACTCCAGATCACTACAATACTTGGGAACTCACTTAACCCCAGTCTTATCAGAATTAGTCAAATTAAATTATGATTCCCTTATTACAAATATAACAGCAAACATCTCACAATGGCTCCTTAAACATATATCTTGGATGGGGAGAATTGGGGCAGCAAAAATGACACTATTACCAAAAAAAATTTATATCCTGCAAACGGTTCCAATCCCTCTCCCTAACCCCATTATACCCAAACTACAATCTCTCCTCAATTTATATATATGGAAGCTAAAACCCCAGAGAATATTGAAATCGACTCTTTATAGGCACCCTGACCATGGGGGACTAGGAGTAACAAATTGTCAAGAATATAGAAATGCAATATACCCCTCCAGAATAGTTGACTGGTGTTCCCATGAAGAACATCACCACAAACAATGGGTACAATTAGAACATGAATTGTGTGAAACAGGACTTTTAGTAACTGATACGTTGGTGCAAATAAGATACAGGTACCTGTACGCCACTCACTCTCCGTTAGGAGGGAGGCATTTTTATGGATGGTAGAATGGATCGTCTCTCATACATGGTGACTTCAGTCACTATGATTATCCATCTGTTGTGATGATGATTCGTCCGTCCTCAGTGAAGTCCTCGAAGACCGCTCCTGCGGTGCAAGCTGTAGAAGTACTGGTACGTCGGGAAAGCAAGGTACTTACACTTTCGCTTCTCACATGTGCTGTGGGCATCTAACATCACTAGGTATACACATGATCAGCTGTTTGACCATCTGTTGCTGGCTATACACATCGATCGTTTAACAGCAATGGTAGTCTTGTATGGGGGATGTTAGAAACTCCAAGATGTGGGAGTATGGCTCTTCTGTAGTAAGATGGTCATTTTAATGCTCAGATGATTAGTATGCATAAAGCATACCAAAGGTCCAAACAATTTCTGTTATCTCTTAGAATACGTGGGGAGATGGATAGTATCCAAACATGAAACTAGTCACACACAGTCAACGCGTTTCACCCCTGGGGTTTTTATCAAGATGTGTGTGGTATGTGATATTAGTCTTAATATAGAACTCCCTCGTTTCTGATAGGTTGTAGGAAATGAGGCAAATAACCTTTGGTTATTACTCTTTAACATTAAAGGTGGAATACTCTAAAGGTGGAATCGAACAGAAAAAAATCACTTTATATATAACAGCATATTCATCACATAACTTCTGTTATCTTCTCTTTTAGAAATCAACTAAAAAAATGGGTTATGACTGTATTCAATGGGAAAATAGGGACAACATCATATATGCATTTGTTAATCTAGAAATACACTTTATATAAATATATAAAAATATATATGTAAATATATATGAAAATACCAGAAGGTCAATATTCTATCTTAAGATGATGTTCGGTGTAACATAGAACATTTATGGGAGTAGTTAGTATAGATATATTAATGTCTAGTTGGATTTTTTGTTGTTGTTAGTTCCATAAATTACTTCCTTTTTTGTGTAATACGTTTCCTCTTATAGGGACAAATATCTCTCTTATATAGATGATCCAATACTTTTTAATTAGGATGTACAGAGACCAGTTGTGCACTAGATACATATATCCTCTTAAGATCATAGATTTTGATTATAAGGGGGCTTATGACAAAGAACGTTTTAAAAGATTAGTATCTGTACATATATACAAAAATTTTTTAGTGCACATCTATAGTTTTTGGATTTTTATATATATATATATATTGTTCGATATATATGTATACTTTTTATGACCTCTCATTTTAAACTTTTATTTTCATTTTTTCTATTTTTTATTATACAGGACGTCCAGTTTAGATTAGCTATATAACTTTCCTAACGTAATATTGTTTGTCATTTTGTGTTTGACCTCCTTATGTTTTAGTAATTTAGTGTGAGATAATCTGTCATCCCCACACTGATTTTCTATACCCGCTTGCGCTAGATTTGAATCTTATTACTTATTGTATTCTATGTGTTATTTTAATATAATCATATATTAAAGAATTTATATTTTTGTAATCTGCTTAGTTCGAGCTAATCCTTAGTATATATTCTAATACTATAGATTATATTCTATATCACCCTTATACATTTGACTATCTCACATTGTCAAGAATATAAATTTCTTTATAAATAAAGGACGTTATTACTATATTACTCAGCATAAAGAACATATACACCAAAAGCTTTATCCTCCAGATCAGACGTGTCATCTCAAACTTTAACCCCCTATTTTGTTTTCTACATACCATATACACTTAAACGTTACTACATTGCATCCCCATAGTGTGGTTATTAATATCATCTTACCCCTAGCCCAGAGCGCCAATACTCTGCAATCCCTATTTCTGAAATAACTTTAGGGCAATGCCCTACCAAGCATCCTTTTCAGAGCAATTTTTAGACTAGGTTTTTTTAGAGGAATTTAGTTTTAGTATAGGCGGTTCTCTTCTTCTGTGTTGGTTTTTTTTTGGTATTTTTTTATTTTTTTGGTAATGCATTTTTTTAATTTTTCGTCATTTTAGTGTTTGTTATCTTTTGTAATTTAGGGGATGTTAGCTTAGATGTCTGACGGGGTTAGCTGTTCTGTAGTTTAGAAGTGTAGGGGTAATTTGTGTTGGGGGTTGTGGCAGATTAGGGGGATATAGTTTAGGGGGCTTATTGCAATGGGGGGGTTTGTGGCGATTTAGGGGTAAATAGGTTAGGGGTGATGGGGTCTTTAGGTTATGGCAGATTAGGGGTTAATAGGTTGAGCTGGGGGTGAGGGCATGTAAGGGGTAATAGTTTAGTGTAGCATTGCATTTATATACAATGTTAAAATATGGTCTGTTGTGTATAATGCATATTGTTTAAGTATTTTATATAATTTAAAATGTAGTTATGGTTGCTTGTTAATTTTATTATTTTAGGCATAAATATAAAATTTGAATGATATTTTTTTTGTTTAAAATTATAAAATTTACAAGGAAAAATAACTAAATTTTAAATTATATAAAATACTTAAAATAATATAGATTATACATGACAATGCTTATTATTTTAAATTGTTTATATAATTTTAAATTGTTTATGAATGTAGCAACATAGCTCCTATAGTTATATTAGGGAGCGTTGTTTTGTATACTTTATTAGCAGGTAGACTGCAGACATGACATAGGTGTAGGCATTATGTCAAAGTTAGCTTGGTGTTCCCTGCAGAATATAGAGAAAATGTAACGTAGGTGTAGGCGGTCTGTGGGAGTTAGCTGGGTGTTCCAGGGGAGTGTAGGTAAGACATGACGTAGGTGTAGGCGCAGTGGAGGCTCCTCCATATGGGCAGTAGGGGCAATGCACCATTAGTTTTTGGGGCAAATTTTAAGGTGGGACAGCCAGGTTACTACTTAAGTGGCAGGTGGCATTTAGTTTAAAATAATAATAAATAAAAGCTTATAATAATTACTTTCCTGATCATATCCCTCCTGCACTGGGGACAGAGCTCTGCAGAGCATGGGGCCTCTTCTGCTAAGGGAGATATGCCTGACTGAACAACTTCACAGTCAGTGTCCATCAGAGCTGCACGGTGTGTGCTTTGCTCCAGAGACAATTTTGGCGCACTACAAGTGAATGGCAGATCTTCGCTACGGTTCTCTGAACTTTATGCAGGTCTGGACAACACAAAGCAGCCGGAGGGGTAAGTTAAAGGTGGGACTCACTGCGGTATTATGGAGGGTTATGCGACTGTTTCATATATTCTAATTGAATTGAAGATATAAGTGCAAATTGCCTGCTTTCCACTATTTCCCTCTGCAGTATCCTAAGCATGTCAAAGTTTGCCACAGTGCAATAGTTATACAGGATACAGTGCGTATAAAAGGGGAATGTTTTGTTGGGTTGATATAGCTTTGGTGTGTCTGTGTGTTAGTGTGGGCTGTGTTGTAATGTTGTTGTGTGTTCCACTGTGAGTTAGCATGAGTTTGAAGATATGTATCATAAGCTGTGTATATAGTTTTGTTGGGTAAGGTGGACAGTTTTCTGTGGTTTGTGGCTTGAGATGCACTTTGTATGTTGTGTGTTTATGATAACCCAGTAACTCTTCTTGGTCAAAAATACATTTCTTGAAGTTGGTGGAGTCATCAGACGGGGTGGGGTTTTATTTCAAGAGGTGGAGTCTAATGCCCCCCAACCATATTCAAAATTCACCAGCCACCACTGTATAGGTGGTATTAGGGAGTTAGCTGAGCATTCCAGGAGGACTATAGCTAAAGTTTGACATAGGTGTAAGCGTCCTGTGGGAGTTAACCGTGCGTTCCAAGGGAGTAACCTGCCCTTTGATTGAGATACATTGCCAGCAGTGAGATATATTCTGATCTCTGAAGTACAGGTTATGAGTAGGATGTCAGCCATGTTTGTCTCTCCACCTTTTCAGTGTCGAGACTTTACAATGTGAGGTAGGTAGTGGAGGTGTAGTTACAGTTAGGCCACACAGGCATTATTCCAACACAGTGTTCCTGCATAAGTGTTCCTACACAGAAACCATGTTTGGTTTCAGTGAGCGTACTGTATGTGCTGTATAAGAACACTTCAAATACCCCCCCACACACACACACAGCCTGCTGAAAGTGCAGACAAATGGAGGTGTCAGTGGACTTTGGCAGAAGCTGCAATCCTTATTTTTTCCTATGGGAGACACATCGCTACTTGTTGACACTTCGCTGGTCCACCCCCTTTTTTACAAAATATATTGACAGACCACAGACTGCAAGGTCTGTCGAAGCTTTGAAAATTGGGGCCTATCTTTCCTTTCTTAGATCAACATAGATTACGAGTGGTGCACTAACTGTTGCATGCGAGCAAAAAGGGGTATATCATGGCTCTTTGCACATCAGAAGTAGCACTTGTATTACCAGTGGAAAGTAAACGCATTAGCTTGAGCGCAATTGGACTTTATGTGCATCGAGTTAGCATGACTTCATAGCTCTGGTTAACTGTTACGCGAAACAAAAAAGTGTCACAAAACAAATCAAAAATACATTACAAAGTACAGTTACACTTATAATAACACTGTCCAATAAAAGTTAGTTTTAAAAAATGTTGCATAGAAAAGTTTTAAGAGCTCAAACAAATGAGGTCTCAGGTGTTAGAAAAAAAAGGATGCAAAGGGATTTAACATAGAGGTACATATACATGTCTAAATATGTGCATTGGAGCCCTTTGCAGTCAAGTAGCTGAAAACATGAAGTGGAGCGCAAACGTTAGCACCCGAACAATAAAGGGTTTATCGCTTACTGCTCATGTTACCAGTTAAAAGTAAACGAGATTGCTTGAGCACAATCGTGATTTACGCTAGAATGATTACCGCAAATTCAGAGCTCTGGTTAACTGTTGCACAAAACTATAAGTTGCATAAAACACATCAAAAAACCCTTTTAATCACATCAATGAAAGTATTTACACCATACCCTATGGTAAATTCTGCGAGTAACCAGTTTATGAGCCTGAAGCATAGTATCTATAACTTTCTCAGAGAAGCCACGTCTAGCCAAAACTAGACGCTCAATCTCCAAGCAGTCAGCTTAAGAGAAACCAGATTTGGAGGAAGGAATGGACCCTGAAGTAGAAGGTCCTTCCTCAAAGGTAACCTCCAAGGAGCAAGAGATGACATTGTCACCAGATCCGCAAACCAGATCCTTCAAGGCCATGCAGGAGCCATTTGAATCACCAAAGCTTTCTCCTGCTTGATGTGAGCAACTGCTCATGGAAGTAGAGCAAACGGAGGAAACAGGTATGCTAGATTGAAATTCCAAGGAACCGTCAGAGCATCTACCAGAACAGCTTGAGGATCTCTTGACTGTGAACTGTACCTTGGAAGTTTGGCGTTTTGATGAGACTCCATCAGATCCAATTCCCGAATCCCTCACCTGAGAGTTATCATCGTGAAAACCTCTGGGTGGAGAGCCCACTCTCCGGGATGAAAAATTTGCCTGCTCAGAAAATCCGCCTCCCAGTTGTCCACCCCTGGAATGTGGATGGCAGAGATATGGCAATCGTGAAACTCCACCCACTGGAGAATGCGAGTCACCTCCTCCATTGCCAAGGAACTCAGAGTTCCCCCCTGGTGGTTGATAAAAGTCACTGAAGTGATATTATCCGACTGGAATCTGATAAACCGGACCAAAGCTAGTTGAGGCCAAACTATTAAAGTATTGAAGAGTGCTCTAAACTCAAAGATATTTATTGGAAGAGATGACTCCTCCGGAGTCCACAAGCCCTGTGCTTTTAAGGAACCCCAAACTGCTCCCCAGCCCAACAGGCTGGCGTCCATGGTCATATTCACCCAGGAAGGTCTCAGAAAGCATGTGCCCCGAGACAGATGGTCCTGAGAAATCCACCCCGAGATACTCTTGTTGGTGAGTCCAGATTTATCCTCTGCAAGAGATCTGAGTTATCCCCCTCTTTATCTGGTCCACAGATAACCTTGACAGGTGGAATCTGCCCCTGGGAGGACAAGATTTGAATCCTATTCTGTAACCGTGAGATACAATATCTATTGACCAAGGATCTGAAACATATTGTATCCAAGCCTGCCAAAATAAAAAGAGCCTGCCCCCCACTTGATCCAAAACAGGATCAGGGTGGACCCTTCATGCTGATTTTGAATCAGTGGAAGACTTCTTGGATTGCTTTTCCTTATTCCAAGGCTGACTGGACCTCCAAGAAGGCTTGGAGTGTTCCGACTTGGAAGAGGAGGAGGAAGACTTCTGTCCCTTAAAGTAACAGAAGGAACGGAAATTAGAATTCTGGTGACCCTTAGGCCTATTCTTCTTATCCTGAGGTAGGAAAGAGCCCTTTCCACCTGTAATATCGGAAATTATTTCAGCCAAACCAGGACCAATGAAGGTTTTACCCTTAGAAGGCAAAGATAAAAGCTTGAACTTGGATGTGACATCTGCAGACTAAGATGGCTAGTTTTAGAGCCTTGATCCTATCTTGTATCTCCTCTATAGTAGTTTCTTCTAGGATAAGATTAGATAAATCATCACACCAATAAGACGCTGTCCCCGCAACTGTAGCAATACTAGCAACAGGCTGCCACTGTAATCCCTGATGAATGTACATTTTCTTAAAAAAAAACTCAAGCTTTTTATCCATGGGATCCTTGAAAGAACAACTATCCATAATAGGAATATCAGTTCTCTTGGCAAGAGTAGAGATAGCTCCCTCTACCTTGGGCACTGTACGCCAAGAGTCACGAATAGAGTCAGCAACAGGAAACATCTTTTCAAAAACAGGGAACGGTCCAGAACTGAAAACACTTCCACAGACAAAGGTACATCATATACCCTATTAAGTTTACTAGACCTCTTTGGATTCTCTGCTGAGTCGGATTCTTCCAAAGTAGCAAGAACCTCCGTTAACAGTACTCGGAGGTGTTCTAACCTAAATATGAAATTAATCTCCTCTAAATCCGCAGAATTGGTCACTACAGTATCAGAATCTGACAGTTCTCCCTCAGACATTGAAGAATCATCCTCATCAGATAACTGAGACAAACTGACTAACGCAGCCTTAGTCAGAACCCTTATTAATATCAATATGTTTAGATTTCCTCTTGCGCTTACCAGCAACGTTTGTAAAAGCTGATAAGGCTGGTGAAACAGCAGAAGTTGTCTGCGCAGCAAAATGCCCAGATAAATAAACACCCCCAGGAGGTTTTGAGAGGAACCGCAGGGCACTGCATGTGAAGTTTGGGACGTTTGAGGGGAATGCTGAAGCCTAGCTGGAACAACATTATCCTGAGAAACAGAGGGCTCCAGGAGAGAAATTGTATCTTTAAATAATAAAGTCTTATTTAAACAAGAGGAGCAAAATTGCACAGGAGGAACCACCTGAGTCTCCAAGCAAAACACGCATTTGTCAACTGGCAAATTTGAATTCTCATTAGTGTCCATAATAACAGAAAACAAAAAAAAAAAACGTTATAAGATTCACCAGCTCTTAAAATGAATTACCGCTCCTAGCACACCAGAAAGATCCCACTATTAATTTGGATCCTCTCCAGCCGCTCGCATACAGCAGCTGCAACACAGCAGAGAAACTCCGGTCTGCAGAAGCCGGAAAAAAGGAAGCGCATATCAAACGCGGTCACATGACCGCAACTAAAAAGAGAATTGTGCCACAAGACAAAACGGCGCAAAATAACCTCACTTCCTGAAATTTGTAGAAAAAAAACTGAAGAATAACTGCTCCGATCACATGATCGCTCACCTCTCATTGCCGAAAAACTCTGGCAAGTTAAAAAGTAAAAAAAAACACTTCCTAAACAAAAAGGAGGACTGCCAAACTTTCATTCTTCTAGAGGCCAGACACAAAATAAATAATCTTTATAACATGTCTGCTCAGCCTCTAAAGTTCCCAACTGCAGTGCCCTTTAAATGCTCCCTGCCTATTAAAAGTTAAACACAAACATTTTTCCCCTGACATCCACAAAGATCTTCCAGAATAGAAGTCTTCAATAAACTCTTAGAGTGCTGGTATCTTCTAACCTAGAAGGGAAGCACTTATCTGTGGAAGTAGCTGTCAGACAGGGAACAGTTTCTTAGGTATGTCAGATCACTCCACATCTAACAGAGACCTGTAGAAAAAAGAAAAAACAGAGTAACCAACTCTGGTTTTCAATTAAAGGGGTAGCATCGGTGTTAGAAATAAAGCAAGGACCACCTCACCGCCTTCTAACTGCTAAAAGCCACCATTACTCTTACTAAAGAGATTGACATGGACACAGCATAGCCCCAATCCTTGCTTGCAGGGAAACGTACCACCCATAAAAGGATTAAATCTTCAGACACCTTCGCCATCCTCCCGTGATCAAGGCAAAGAGAATGAATGGGGGTTATGGGTAAGGGAAGTGATACTTAACAGCTTTGCTGGGGTGCTCTTTGCCGTCTCCTGCTGGCCAGGAGTGAATATCCCATTAGTAGTTGGAATGAATCGTGGACTCTCTATGCCATAGGAAAGACAAGGCAGACAAAGGGCTTTAACATAGACATACATACATATACATCTTTAAAAATGTATGTGTATATATATATATGTGTATATATGTGTACATATGTATTTATGTATTTATATGTGTATATATGTATTTATGTATTTATATGTGTATATATGTATTTATGTATTTATATGTGTACATGTGTATTTATGTATTTATATGTGTATATATGTATTTATGTATTTATATGTGTATATATGTATTTATGTATTTATATGTGTACATGTGTATTTATGTATTTATATGTGTATATATGTATTTATGTATTTATATGTGTATATATGTATTTATGTATTTATATGTGTATATATGTATTTACATACATATATACACATTTAAACACATAAATACTTATGTACACATATATACACATATATATAAGTGCATTGGAGCCCTTTGCAGTTAAGTAAATGAAAACATGTAAAAGCATATCTATGTAGTATTCATATTTAACAAATGTTTAAACTATGTATTTACTGTAAATATTTCACATTCCAATGTAATGCATATAACAGAATATGTTCTATGCATTAATATATAGATATTCCTATATGTACCAAAACACATCAGATATATGTAGAAATATTTATTTATGAATAAACAGAACGTATTCTGTTATGTGCAGAACATTGGAATGTGAAATATATATTTTCATGTTGGGTTAGTGCATATGAGAATATGCGATTGTGATTGCGCAAGAGTAAGGTGTTAGATTATTTTTCCAACTTGTATTCTCCATTGGTTTCTATGGGGGAATAAGTGAACGGGCATGCAACATTCTAACTTCGGCTTTTTGCACTTGTCAGGGTAGTGCGAGAGCGAAAACAATTTACTTTCAACTTGTAATACAAGCGCAGCGTGAAGAGCCCAAAAAGCCTACTTCAAGGCGTAATTAACGCTGGAGCGGAAGCGTTAATTTGCGCTTCACTCGTAATCTGGCCCAAAATGTTTAACTGTATATTTACTGTAAATATTTCACATTGTAAGGTTCTGCACATAGGGGAATATGTTCTAAGTATTTTAAGTAGATATTCCTATATATATATCTGCATCAGGGTTCCTTCTAAGGCCAGTTTTGTGTCCAGCCCAGCAGTGAAACAGTTAATACAAGAACCATACCTTACAGCCTGCATTGTGCAGTGTTTGCTAATCGCAGTGTGTGGTTACCTAATTAACTATTTCATTGCTGGAGCTCACAGAAAACTGGCCCTAGAGCAAACACTGATCTGCATATATCTATACCTATATATAATCATCTATATATATATGTATAGATACATAATTTAACAAAAACATTAGTTATATATAGAAATATGTATTTAGGAATAAAAAGAAAATATTCTGCTATGTAAAAAACATTGGAATGTGAAATATTCATATTTCATGTCGGGTTTGCGCACTTGAATAAATGCGGTCAGGTTTGCGTGAGTAAGGGTGAAGTTTATGGGGGAATATGTTAAAAAGTCTGCGGTATTCGAATATCCACTTTTTGCGTGTGTTGGGTTAGAGCTTGTGTGAAAACTTTTTACTTACAACCCGACACACAAAAAGCTTACTTTTAGTGAAATGAATGTGAGATTGGGAGCACAAATTTACTTCAGCACCCCGGTAAATGTATATTTATATTTAGTAGGAGTGCAGATCCATATAGAATTAGATAGATAGCAGCACACAGGCAGATAGACAGAAAGGCAGTCAGATAGATTTTCTTAAATTACATTTATTAAGGCACATTAAAATGTACTAACCTGTGAGTGTATATATTAAACTTTCTCTCTCTTCCCTCCACACTCTCTCTCCTCCTCTCTCCCTCTCTTGTTTGCCCCTTCTCTCTCTCTCCCTCTATCCCCTCTCTGTCTCTCTCTCTCTCTCTCTCTCTCTCTATATATATATATATATATATATATATATATATACATATATACATTTATACACACATATATTTTTATTGAACCTTAAAATGGCACAAACATTTTACAATTTAATAAATCTCCAACGAATTCTAACAAACCTCCCCCACTAAGTGCTTTAATAGAAATAATGTTATTGTCTAATATCTGGTAAATGAAAAGAGCCAGATGTATTATGTAGCCAGCACCTTTTCATTAAGAAGCCTGACAGTCTGTCATCAATAGGATCTCAGCAGATATTGTGATTGCAGGAAAAGGATGAGGAATTATTAAACTGTGGTCCTCACAGAACATTAATCAATTAGCGGTAAGAAAAGGAAAGAATTCTGTTTCACACCACTGTGCACTGAATTCCTGGCGCATGAATGTGCTTTCATAAACGTATTGGGAAAAGATTCTAAAAAGGCTATAACACATCATTATGTAATATGTGCAATATACAGTATATATATATATATATATATATATATATATATATATATATATATATATATATATATATATATATATATATATATATAATATAAAATGTCAATAGACCCCCTGACCTGATGTACAGGTATACTGAAAGTTTTACTTAAATCAGACTCTGGCATAAGCATCTGTGTGAGATTTTCAATCTGTGCAGTTTTGTGAGATGGGGAACATCAGCCTCTTTGTGAGATGGGGAACCTCAGCCTCTTTGTGAGAAGGAGACCTCAGTCTCTTTGTGAGATGGGGAACATCAGCCTCTTTGTGAGAGGGAGACCTTAGTATCTTTGTGAGATGAGGAACATCAGCCATCTTGTAAGACAGAGAACATATGTCTCTTTGTGAGATAAGGAGCATCAGTCTCTTTGTGAGAGGGAGACCTTAGTCTCTTTGTGAGATGAGGAACATCAGCCATCGTGTAAGACAGAGAACATATGTCTCTTTGTGAGATAAGGAGCATCAGTCTCTTTGTAAGATGAGGAGCATCAGCCTCTTTGTGAGATGAGGAGCATTAGTCTATTTGTGAGATAAGGAGCATCAGTCTCTATGTAAGATGAGGAGTATCAGTCTCTTTGTAAGAAGGAGACCTCAGTCTCTTTGTGAGATGGGGAACATCAGCCTCTTTGTGAGAGGGAGACCTCAGTCTCTTTGTGAGATGGGGAACATCAGGCTCTTTGTGAGATGAGGAACATATGTCTCTTTGTGAGATGGGGAACATCAGCCTCTTTGTGAGATGGGGAACCTCAGCCTCTTTGTGAGAAGGAGACCTCAGTCTCTTTGTAAGATGGGGAACATCAGCCTCTTTGTGAGAGGGAGACCTTAGTCTCTTTGTGAGATGAGGAACATCAGCCTTCTTGTAAGACAAATAACATTATGTCTCTTTGTGAGATGGGGAACATCAGTCTCTTTGTGAGAGGGAGACCTTAGTCTCTTTGTGAGATGAGGAACATCAGCCATCTTGTAAGACAGAGAACATATGTCTCTTTGTGAGATGAGGAGCCTCAGTCTCTTTGTAAGATGAGGAGCATCAGCCTCTTTGTGAGATGAGGAGCATTAGTCTATTTGTGAAATAAGGAGCATCAGTCTCTATGTAAGATGAGGCGTATCAGTCTCTTTGTAAGAAGGAGACCTCAGTCTCTTTGTGCGATGGGGAACATCAGCCTCTGTGAGAGGGAGACCTCAGTCTCTTTGTGAGATGGGGAACATCAGGCTCTTTGTGAGATGAGGAACATATGTCTCTTTGTGAGATGGGGAACATCAGCCTCTTTGTAAGAAGGAGACCTCAGTCTCTTTGTGCGATGGGGAACATCAGCCTCTTTGTGAGAGGGGGACCTCAGTCTCTTTGTGAGATGGGGAACATCAGGCTCTTTGTGAGATGAGGAACATATGTCTCTTTGTGAGATGGGGAACATCAGTCTCTTTGTGAGATGGGGAACATCAGCCTCTTTGTAAGAAGGAGACCTCAGTCTCTTTGTGAGAAGTAGACCTAAAAATCTTTGTGAGAAGGAGACCTCTTTGTAAGATGAGGAGCATCAGCCTCTTTGTGAGAGAGAGATCTTAGCCTCATTGTAAAATGAGAGCATCAGTCTCTATGTGAGATGAAGAGCATCAGTCTCTATGTGAGATGAGGAGCATCAGTCTCTTTGTGAAATGATGACCACCAGCATTCTTGTGAGATGGAGAACATCAGCCTCTTTGTGAGATGAGGAGCATCAGTCTCTTTGTGAAATAAGGACCACCAGCCTGTTTGTGATAAGGAGACATCAGTCTCTTTGTGAGAGAGAGACCTCAATCCCTTTCTTTGTGAGAGGTAGACCTCAGTATCTTTGTGAGAGGGAGACTTCAGTCTCATTGTGAGATGGGGAACATCAGCCTCTTTGTGAGATGGAGAACATCAGTCTCTTTATGAGATGGGGAACATCAGCCTCTTTGTGAGATGGGGAACATCAGCCTCTTTCTGTGAGATGGAGAAAATCAGTCTCTTTATGAGATGGGGAACATCAGCCACCTTCTGAGATGGGGAACATCAGTCTCTTTGTGAGATGAAGAACATCAGTCTCTTTATGAGATGGGGAACATCAGCCTCTTTGTGAGATGGGGAACATCAGCCTCTTTGTGAGATAGGGAACATCAGCCTCTTTGTGAGATGGAGAACATCAGCCTCTTTGTGAGATGGGGAACATCAGCCTCTTTGTGAGAGAGAGATCTTAGCCTCTTTGTAAAATGAGAGCATCAGTCTCTATGTGAGATGAAGAGCATCAGTCTCTATGTGAGATGAGGAACATCGGCTTCTTTGTGAGATGGGGAACATCAACCTCTTTGTGAGAGGGAGACCTCAGCCTCTTTGTAAGATGGGGAACATATGTCTCTTTGTGAGATGGGGAACATCAGCCTCTTTGTGAGAGGGAGACCTCAGTCTCTTTGTGAGATGGGGAACATCAGGCTCTTTGTGAGATGAGGAACATATGTCTCTTTGTGAGATGGGGAACATCAGTCTCTTTGTGAGATGGGGAACATCAGCCTCTTTGTAAGAAGGAGACCTCAGTCTCTTTGTGAGAAGTAGACCTAAAAATCTTTGTGAGAAGGAGACCTCAGTCTCTTTGTGAGAGGGAGACCTTAGTCTTTTTGTGAGGGAGACCTTAGTCTCTTTGTGAGAGGGAGACCTTAGTCTCTTTGTGAGAGGGAGACCTCAGTTTCTTTGTGAGAAGGAGACCTCAGTCTCTTTGTGAGAAGGAGACCTCAGTCTCTTTATGAGAGGGAGACCTTAGTCTCTTTGTGAGAGGGAGACCTCAGTCTCTTTGTGAGAGGGAGACCTTTGTCTCTTTGTGAGAGGGAGACCTCAGTCTTTTTGTGAGAAGGAGACCTCAGTCTCTTTGTGAGAAGGAGACCTCAGTCTCTTTGTGAGTGGGAGACATCAGTCTCTTTGTGAGAAGGAGACCTCAGTCTCTTTGTGAGTGGGAGACATCAGTCTCTTTGTGAGAAGGAGACCTCAGTCTCTTTGTGAGATGGGGAACATCAGCCTCTTTGTGAAAGGGAGACCTCAGTCTCTTTGTGAGAGGGAGACCTTAGTATCTTTGTGAGATGAGGAACACCAGCCTTCTTGTAAGACAGAGAACATATGTCTCTTTGTGAGATGGGGAATATCAGTCTCTTTGTGAGAGGGAGACCTAGTCTCTTTGTGATATGAGGAACATCAGCCTTCTTGTAAGAAAGAGAACATATGTGTTTTTGTGAGATATGGAGCATCAGTCTCTTTGTGAGATGGGGAACATCAGTCTCTTTGTGAGATGGGGAATATCAGCCTCTTTGTTAGAGGGAGACCTCAGTCTCTTTGTGAAATGGGCAACATCAGTCTCTTTGTGAGATGGGGAACATCAGCCTCTTTGTGAGAAGGAGACCTCAGTCTCTATGTGAGAGGGAGACCTTAGTCTCTTTGTGAGAGGGAGACCTCAGTTTCTTTGTGAGAAGGAGACCTCAGTCTCTTTGTGAGAAGGAGACCTCAGTCTCTTTATGAGAGGGAGACCTTAGTCTCTTTGTGAGAGGGAGACCTCAGTCTCTTTGTGAGAGGGAGACCTTTGTCTCTTTGTGAGAGGGAGACCTCAGTCTTTTTGTGAGAAGGAGACCTCAGTCTCTTTGTGAGAAGGAGACCTCAGTCTCTTTGTGAGTGGGAGACATCAGTCTCTTTGTGAGAAGGAGACCTCAGTCTCTTTGTGAGTGGGAGACATCAGTCTCTTTGTGAGAAGGAGACCTCAGTCTCTTTGTGAGATGGGGAACATCAGCCTCTTTGTGAAAGGGAGACCTCAGTCTCTTTGTGAGAGGGAGACCTTAGTATCTTTGTGAGATGAGGAACACCAGCCTTCTTGTAAGACAGAGAACATATGTCTCTTTGTGAGATGGGGAATATCAGTCTCTTTGTGAGAGGGAGACCTAGTCTCTTTGTGATATGAGGAACATCAGCCTTCTTGTAAGAAAGAGAACATATGTGTTTTTGTGAGATATGGAGCATCAGTCTCTTTGTGAGATGGGGAACATCAGTCTCTTTGTGAGATGGGGAATATCAGCCTCTTTGTTAGAGGGAGACCTCAGTCTCTTTGTGAAATGGGCAACATCAGTCTCTTTGTGAGATGGGGAACATCAGCCTCTTTGTGAGAAGGAGACCTCAGTCTCTATGTGAGAGGGATACCTCAGTCTCTTTGTGAGAGGGATACCTTAGTCTCTCTGTGAGAGGGAGATCTCAGTCTCTTTGGGAGTGGGAGACATCAGTCTCTTTGTGAGAGGGAGACTGTAGTCTCTTTGTGAGATAAGGAGCATCAGTATCTTTGTAAGATGAGGAGCATCAGCCTCTTTGTGAGATGAGGAGCATCAGTCTCTATGTAAGATGAGGAGTATCAGTCTCTTTGTGAGATAAGAAGCATCAGTTTCTTTGTAAGATGAGGAGCATCAGTCTCTTTGTGACATGAGAAGCATCAGTCTCTATGTGAGATGATGAGCATCAGTCTCTTTGTAAGATAAGGAGCATCAGCCTCTTTGTGACATGAGAAGCATCAGTCTCTATGTGAGATAAGGAGCATCAGTCTCTTTGTAAGATGACGAGCATCAGCCTCTTTGTGAGATGAGGAGCATCAGTCTATGTGAGATGAGGATCAATAGTCTCTATGTGAGATGAGGAGTATCAGCCTCTTTGTGAGATGAGGAGCATCAGTCTCTATGTGAGATGAGGAACATCAGCCTCTTTGTAAGATGAGGAGCATCAGCCTCTTTGTGAGAGAGAGATCTTAGCCTCTTTGTAAAATGAGAGCATCAGTCTCTATGTGAGATGAAGAGCATCAGTCTCTATGTGAGATGAGGAGCATCAGTCTCTTTGTGAAATGATGACCACCAGCATTCTTGTGAGATGGAGAACATCAGCCTCTTTGTGAGATGAGGAGCATCAGTCTCTTTGTGAAATAAGGACCACCAGCCTGTTTGTGATAAGGAGACATCAGTCTCTTTGTGAGAGAGAGACCTCAATCCCTTTCTTTGTGAGAGGTAGACCTCAGTATCTTTGTGAGAGGGAGACTTCAGTCTCATTGTGAGATGGGGAACATCAGCCTCTTTGTGAGATGGAGAACATCAGTCTCTTTATGAGATGGGAAACATCAGCCTCTTTGTGAGATGGGGAACATCAGCCTCTTTCTGTGAGATGGAGAAAATCAGTCTCTTTATGAGATGGGGAACATCAGCCACCTTCTGAGATGGGGAACATCAGTCTCTTTGTGAGATGAAGAACATCAGTCTCTTTATGAGATGGGGAACATCAGCCTCTTTGTGAGATGGGGAACATCAGCCTCTTTGTGAGATAGGGAACATCAGCCTCTTTGTGAGATGGAGAACATCAGCCTCTTTGTGAGATGGGGAACATCAGCCTCTTTGTGAGAGAGAGATCTTAGCCTCTTTGTAAAATGAGAGCATCAGTCTCTATGTGAGATGAAGAGCATCAGTCTCTATGTGAGATGAGGAACATCGGCTTCTTTGTGAGATGGGGAACATCAACCTCTTTGTGAGAGGGAGACCTCAGCCTCTTTGTAAGATGGGGAACATCAACCTCTTTGTGAGATGGGGAACATCAGCCTCTTTATGAGATGGAGAACATCAGTCTCTTTGTAAGATGGGCAACATCAGCCTCTTTGTGAGATAAGGAACATCAGCCTCTTTGTGAGATGGGGAACATCAGCTTCCTTGTGAGATGGGGAACATCAGCCTCTTTGTGAGATGGGGAACATCAGTCTATTTGTGAGATGGGGAACATCAGTCTATTTGTGAGATGGGGAACGTCAGTCTCTTTGTGACATGGAGAACATCAGTCTCTTTGTGAGATAGGGAACATCAGCCTCTTTATGAGATGGAGAACATCAGTCTCTTTGTAAGATTGGGAACATCAGCCTCTTTGTGAGATAAGGAACATCAGCCTCTTTGTGATGTGGAGAACATCAGCCTCTTTGTGATGTGGAGAACATCAGCCTCTTTGTGATGTGGAGAACATCAGCCTCTTTGTGAGAGGGAGACCTCAGCCTCTTTGTAAGATGGGGAACATCAACCTCTTTGTGAGATGGGGAACATCAGCCTCTTTATAAGATGGTGAACATCAGTCTCTTTGTAAGATGGGGAACATCAGCCTCTTTGTGAGATAAGGAACATCAGCCTCTTTGTGAGATGGGGAACATTAGCTTCCTTGTGAGATGGGGAACATCAGCCTCTTTGTGAGATGGGGAACATCAGTCTATTTGTGAGATGGGGAACATCAGTCTATTTGTGAGATGGGGAACGTCAGTCTCTTTGTGACATGGAGAACATCAGTCTCTTTGTGAGATAGGGAACATCAGCCTCTTTGTGAGATGGAGAACATCAGCCTCTTTGTGAGATGGAGAACATCAGTCTCTTTGTGAGATAGGGAACATCAGCCTCTTTGTGAGATGGAGAACATCAGTCTCTTTGTGAGATAGGGAACATCAGCCTCTTTGTGATGTGGAGAACATCAGCCTCTTTGTGAGAGGGAGACCTCAGTTTCTTTGTGAGATGGGGAACATCGGCTTCTTTGTGAGATGGGGAACATCAGCATCTTTGTGAGATGGGGAACATCAGTCTCTTTGTGAGATGGGGAACATCAACCTCTTTGTGAGATGGGGAACAGCAGCCTCTTTGTGAGATGGGGAACATCAACCTCTTTGTGAGATGAGGAGCATCAGTCTCTATGTGAGATGGGGAACATCAGCCTCTTTGTAAGATGAGGAGCATCAGCCTCTTTGTGAGAGAGAGATCTTAGCCTATTTGTAAAATGAGAGCATCAGTCTCTATGTGAGATGAGGAGCATCAGTCTCTTTGTGAAATGATGACCACCAGCATTCTTGTGAGATGGAGAACATCAGCCTCTTTGTGATATGAGGAGCATCAGTCTCTTTGTGAAATAAGGACCACCAGCCTGTTTGTGATAAGGAGACATCAGTCTCTTTGTGAGAGAGAGACCTCAATCCCTTTCTTTGTGAGAGGTAGACCTCAGTATCTTTGTGAGAGGGAGACTTCAGTCTCATTGTGAGATGGGGAACATCAGCCTCTTTGTGAGATGGAGAACATCAGTCTCTTTATGAGATGGGAAACATCAGCCTCTTTGTGAGATGGGGAACATCAGCCTCTTTGTGTGAGATGGAGAACATCAGTCTCTTTATGAGATGGGGAACATCAGCCACTTTCTGAGATGGGGAACATCAGTCTCTTTGTGAGATGAAGAACATCAGTCTCTTTATGAGATGGGGAACATCAGCCTCTTTGTGAGATGGGGAACATCAGCCTCTTTGTGAGATGGGGAACATCAGCCTCTTTGTGAGATGGAGAACATCAGCCTCTTTGTGAGATGGGGAACATCAGCCTCTTTGTGAGAGAGAGATCTTAGCCTCTTTGTAAAATGAGAGCATCAGTCTCTATGTGAGATGAAGAGCATCAGTCTCTATGTGAGATGAGGAATATCGGCTTCTTTGTGAGATGGGGAACATCAACCTCTTTGTGAGAGGGAGACCTCAGCCTCTTTGTAAGATGGGGAACATCAACCTCTTTGTGAGATGGGGAACATCAGCCTCTTTATGAGATGGAGAACATCAGTCTCTTTGTAAGATGGGGAACATCAGCCTCTTTGTGAGATAAGGAACATCAGCCTCTTTGTGAGATGGGGAACATCAGCTTCCTTGTGAGATGGGGAACATCAGCCTCTTTGTGAGATGGGGAACATCAGTCTATTTGTGAGATGGGGAACATCAGTCTATTTGTGAGATGGGGAACGTCAGTCTCTTTGTGACATGGAGAATATCAGTCTCTTTGTGAGATAGGGAACATCAGCCTCTTTATGAGATGGAGAACATCAGTCTCTTTGTAAGATGGGGAACATCAGCCTCTTTGTGAGATAAGGAACATCAGCCTCTTTGTGAGATGGGGAACATCAGCTTCCTTGTGAGATGGGGAACATCAGCATCTTTGTGAGATGGGGAACATCAGCCTCTTTGTGAGATGGAGAACATCAGTCTCTTTGTAAGATGGGCAACATCAGCCTCTTTGTGAGATAAGGAACATCAGCCTCTTTGTGAGATGGGGAACATCAGCTTCCTTGTGAGATGGGGAACATCAGCCTCTTTGTGAGATGGGGAACATCAGTCTATTTGTGAGATGGGGAACATCAGTCTAGTTGTGAGATGGGGAACGTCAGTCTCTTTGTGACATTGAAATAAGGGTGTAATACACACCAGTGTGTATTACTGCCCTTAGGGGGCGCCTCCTATAGCCTATCAACTTAACAAATGTTTAAGCAATAACAAATAACTAAATTAATACTTATAAGATATATATATATATATATATATATATATATATATATATATATATATATATATATATATACAGATACATACATATATATAAATTAAAAAAAAAGTGTACCAACAAAAAGTCCAGTAAGTGATAATGATATTAGTATAGTCCCAATCAGTAGTAAGTCCAAAAAACGGTAGGCAGCTCTCAGTCTTAGGATGGTCTTCCTGATAGATGGGTAACTTAAAAAAGAGAAAACACAGAGGCGCCAAACATGGCCTAGTATAGCCAGAAACCAGATAAAACAATTCACAGGGTAACAATTGAATACTCACAAAGGAGACGCACCCATTGGTGCTAATGAAGCAGACTGGAGCCTCTCAGTGGTCCAGCTCACTGATGTACTTCACGTGTCAGTTGTGGTCCTTGGTGGTGGTGATTAACAGGTTCCTGAGTGAACACAAAATATGCAAACCATAGCCCAGTAACGTTTAAACAAATGAGTGGTAATCTGAGCAATCCTACTTACAAGATCCAAAGCACCTGCAGGTGCATACACTGCAAACTGGAACCAAACAGTCGCCCAGTAGACTGATCCCTCCAGGTGAAAGCAGAATAACTCTCGGGTGCCAATCAAAATATTAGCAGCATGCAAATGATATAAAAGATGTCCAAAAAGCAAGTGTATTTCTGTAAAAATCTTTATTAAAATGCGACGCGTTTCTCAGCTATAACAAGCTGTTTCATCAGGCTAAAAAATTGTAAAAAAAGGTTTGGGCCCGATAATATGAAGCCATCCTCCAGCACTGTGAGATCCCTTACGAGATTATATAAATGCTTATAAATCCTAAATGCAGTGCATTTAGGATTGTGATTTTGCAAATCCTTTTGATACTTTGACAGTTTCTGTGTAACTTTAAAAATCAGGATCACACTTTGTATATTTATATGTATCTTTTACAAATTGCATTACACTTTGTATTTCATCTATTTAAAATAAAACTGTCAGCTTCAGCTTCCCAGAGAGCCCAGTGATCAAAGATTCTCTAGTTTGGAAAGACATTATAGTACAGACTTCACAAGGGTTGAAATTACTAAATTTTATGAGCTAAAAGGGCAGAACATAGAAGTCCCTGAGAGATGAAAGATACCTTCCTTAGAAAGTAATGAGACATTCTAAGTTACAGAATTTCACAGGAGGGAGCAAAGTTAATAGGAGAACTCCTGGGACTGATTTAAAGGCTCAGTTTGCAGCAAATACAAATTAAAATACAATGTTTTCACTAAAATTTAACTTGCTTGTGCCTCTAGTTTAGTATATGTATCCCTTTTATGTCAGTTAAATAAGTGTATTGTGAATTTTGAGCAAACTTTACCTGCATACAGCTGGTGAGATAATTCAAGGAGACGAGCTTGTGTAAAATGCTTACAGCATTTCATCAGAATTGTGAGAGAGCTTCAGACATACACTGGGAACTACCTTGTTCAGCCCATGGAAATCCCTTGTCCCCCTCATTTTTTTTTGTGAGAAGAAGAACTCAGCATCTTTGAGAGAGGTGGACATAAGCCTCTTTCTGAAACTGGGAACATCAGCCTCTTTGTGAGAGGGGAATATCAGCCACTTTGTGAGATGAGAACATTAATCTATTTGTGAAAAAGCAACAAATAGAGAGAGGGGAACATAAACCTCTTTGTGAGAGGGGAGCAAAAGACTATTTGTGAAATTGGGAACATCAGCCTCTGTATAACAAAGACCTTAAAACATGTGTGAAAGGTAGACTTCCACTTCTGTGTGAGAAGTGGACGTCACCTCAAGATGTGAGGCCGTGGGAGAGGTACACTTTAAATTCTGCGCAAGAGGTAGATCTCAACCTCTATGCAAGCGGTAGAGCTAAGCCTCTGTGTGAGAGGTGGATGTTAGTCTCTGTGTTAAAGGTGACTTTAGCCTTTGTGTGAGAGGTTGATTTTAAACTCTATACAAGTGGGGGGAAATGTAAGTTATGTGTCAAAGTCAACGCTTGTGTAAGAGGTGGACCTCAGCCTTTTTGTGAGGTGGACTCAGCACGAGAGGTTGACCTCAGTATGTGTGTAAGAGAGGAATTCTGCATGTTATGTGTGAAAGACAGCCATTATGTGAAAGTTTGACCTCACCTCTGTGTGACAAGTGAACCTCAGCCGCTTTGTGAAAATTGAATTTCAGTCTTTTTGTGAGAGGTGAATCTCTGCCTCAGTGTATCGAACCCCAGTATGCTGGTGTGAGGTGTGTGTCATCATAGCTGACAGACTCTGCATAAGAGGTGACTATGAGATAAATAATGGCTCAATTAGATGCCATATTTTACTTTTGCTTTGGTTGTACATATTTTGCATCTGCAAAGATACGTGACAACCACCTTGAAAATTCTATAGCATGTCCAATGTCTATTGTTTTTTTCCATTTTAACCAGATTTTGTAACCAAAATGGTTTGGGTCAGAATATACTTAGCCATCAGAAACTTATATGATTTAATGAGCCACATATTTTGAGCTGGCTATAAATAATAAAAGTGCCATGTATGATAATGTATGAAATAGAGCTACTAAAATTTTTCACAACAACTCCATTATAACAGCTTGCAAATGCTGCAGTCATAACTGGCCAGGTCCATTCCATGAAGGTCCAACAAACAATTAAATAATTCTCCTAATCAAAGTTAAAGGGACAGAAAACCCAACATTTTTTGTTCATGATTCAGATAGAACATTCCATTTTAAACAATAAGAAGAGGCATATATGTGCAGCTACCAATCAGCAGCTAGTTTATTAGCCTAACTATGTATGCTTTTCAACCAAGGATACCAAGAGAACAAAGCAACTTAGATAACAGAAGAAAATTTGTTTAAAATTGCATGGTCTATCTGAATCATGAAAGAAAATGTTCAGTTTCATGTCCTTTAATGAATATGACTATTCTCCACTTGTAATTGATAACCTAAATCAAATATGGGCGACAATGCAACTCTTCCAAAAACATGACAAAATAAAAGATAAATAAAAGACATTATTGATCTAGAAAAGCAATTATTTTGATATATAGTTCTTGATGCCTGTTCTATGTGTTTTACCTAAACATCATCAAATGTATTTCTGCCAAAAAATACAACACTACAACAAGAGTCTTCAACTTCAAGCATATTCGGAACAAAATGACACATTGCCTTTATTTAAATGCCAGGTATCAAAAGCCTTGTCACATCCTCAAAATCAGAGTTTTTTTCTTCTTGAAACAGCAAACCAATCCCCTTGCTACTCAAGTCATTGAATCTATTAATACCTTTGATATATGTCATTGATAAGTATTGCAATATCTGTATTTGTTATATCCAGCAAGGAAAAAGAGCAGTAAGAAATTATGTTTTTGCTGTGTTTTTTTAGTAAGGTGCACAAGCGATTGTGAATAAACCAATGACAAACTGACACATCATCAAAAAACATGCACTGTTTCGCTTCCACATTTTCAGCTGTGTCGTTAGACTCATATATGGATATATTTAGCATGTACAGGAATTGTACAGGTCTCTTTAAAAACGTTCTCTATTTAAACCCTTTCAAGGGGTCATTGAACTTATTTTTGGGGGCGTTAATTGGGGGCGCTAAAGGTGGTGAACATAATATATAAAGCTATTTGCAGCACAATGGGGGTTCTACACATGAGTTTGGAGGTACATAACACGCCTCAGCACGCCCCCCCCCCCCATATAACAGTCATTGGAAGTGGGGTTTAACCCCTTAATGACCGGACCATTTTTCAAATTTCTTACCCTTAATGACAATGGCTATTTTTACATTTCTGCAGTGTTTCTGTTTAGCTGTAATTTTCCTCTTACTCATTTACTGTACCCACACATATTATATACCGTTTTTCTCACCATTAAATGGACTTTCTAAAGATACCATTATTTTCATCATATATTATAATTTACTATAAAAAATATATAAAATATGAGGAAAAAATTGAAAAAAACACACTTTTTCTAACTTTGACCCCCAAAATCTGTTACACATCTACAACCACCAAAAAACACCCATGCTAAATAATTTCTAAATTTTGTCCTGAGTTTAGAAATACCCAATGTTTACATGTTCTTTGCTTTTTTTGCAAGTTATAGGGCAATAAATACAAGTAGCACTTTGCTATTTCCAAACCACTTTTTTTTCACAATTAGCGCTAGTTACATTGGAACACTGATATCTTTCAGGAATCCCTGAATATCCCTTGACATGTATATATTTTTATTTAGAAGACATCCCAAAGTATTGATCTAGGCCCATTTTGGTATATTTCATGCCACCATTTCACCGCCAAATGCGATCAAATAAAATAAATTGTTTACTTTTTCACAAATTTTTTCACAAACTTTAGGTTTCTTGCTGAATTTATTTACAAACAACTTATGCAATTATGGCATAAATGGTTGTAAATGCTTTTCTGGGATCCCCTTTGTTCAGAAATAGCAGACATATATGGCTTTGGCATTGCTTTTTGGCAATTAGAAGGCCGCTAAATACCGCTGCGCACAACACGTGTATTATGCCCAGCAGTGAAGGGGTTAATTAGGGAGCTTGTAGGGAGCTTTTAGGTTTAATTTTAGCTTTAGTGTAGTGTAGTAGACAACCCAAATTATTGATCTAGGCCCATTTTGGTATATTTCATGCCACCATTTCACCGCCAAATACGATCAAATAAAAAAAAGACTGTTAAATTTATCACAATTTTAGGTTTCTCACTGAAATTATTTACAAACAGCTTGTGCAAGTATGGCACAAATGGTTGTAAATACTTCTCTAGGATCCCATTTGTTCAGAAATAGCAGACATATATGGCTTTGGCGTTGCTTTTTGGTAATAATAAGGCCGTTAAATGCTGCTGCGCACCACACTTGTAATATGCCCAGCAGTTAGGGGTTAATTAGGTAGCTTGTAGGGTTAATTTTTAGCTTTAGTGTAGAGATCAGCCTCCCACCTGACACATCCCACCCCCTGATCCCCCCTGACCCCCCTCAAACAGCTCTCTTCCCTCCCCCACCTCACAATTGTCACCGCCATCTTAAGTACTGGCAGAAAGTCTGCCAGTACTGAAATAAAAAGCTTTTTTTTTTTTTTTTATACTGTCTGCAGTGATGGATCCCCCCTTACCCCACAACCTCCCTGATCCCCCCATACATTTCTCTAACACTCCCCTGGACCCCCTATACATATTTGCCTCCATCTTGGGTACTGGCAGCTGTCTGCCAGTACCCAATTTGTCCCCCAAATATGTTTGTTTTTTAACTTTTTTATATAAAGCATTGGTTTTCTGTAGTGTAGCTGGCCCCCCTCAACAATCTACATCCCTCCCCCTCCCAGATCCCTTACTAAACTACATAGATCAGCATTCATCTGTAAGTTTGTTTTTTTAAATGCACATTTTTTCGCGCGTGCGCGCGCACGCGCGCACACACACCCCCCCGCCCCCCGGACGCACCCGCCCACAATCGCCGACAATGTAAGATCGGTAAGAGAGGCAACGGCAAACAGTGTAACATGCCGATGGAAGCTGCTCCCACCCACCAACGAAACACATGTTTAGCCATCAATGGCCGATGCAGAGAGGGCCACAGAGTGGCCCTTTCTGCATCGGTGGGTAATATAGGGGATTGCAGTGATGTCTCAATATTGAGACATCACTACAATCCCTTGTAAGCAGCTGGAAGCGATCATGATCGCTCCCAGCACTTCAAAAGGCAGAGGACGTACCAGGTACGTCAATTGTCACTAAGGGGAGTTTTTCCTATGACGTACCTGGTACGTCCTCTGTCATTAAGGGGTTAACAAAGCTCCACATCTTCACACTGAATGCCGCCATCTTGGAGCTTAGATATTCTAACACCCTGTGACAGAAGCGGTGCATATTCACAGATTAATGGCTTTGTTGTCTTTTTGACAAAGTGTATCATGCACTTCGGTTTAGCGTGCACAATACAAAGTGTGAGTTTTCCTTTTTTGCAGAAGCTGCATTTCTCATTATTTATGATGGCTTTTTATATTTCAGAGGGTGCAAGAACATATGTGCTCCAAGATGGTGGCACCCTTAAGATGCTGCGTTAATTGCACATCTGTGAACCAATTGCAGGTTAATTAGTTAATTGACCCTGTTATGCTAGACACGTTTGTTTCTCTGTAGAGAATGAGAGGTGGCCAACCTGTGAAATGAATAGTATCAGGATGTCAAAAAGGAGCAGGGGTGGTTGCACCTCATATTGAGGCTTTGCAAATGAGTTTAGAGTGGGCGAGGGGGTGAGAGCGATAAGAGGGACACAGCTTGTTAAAGGAGATTTCCAGGAGAAAATAATAAGAGATGGGTGGATGGCTGAAAAACAGCCATATGACAGTAAGCTCATAAGGCCAAGAACATCTCAAATACATCATCCTAGGGCTTTGTCACAGGAACTGTTGAAATGAATCAGTTAACCTATCCAGGTCTCCTTGCTCTGCATGAGGCTGCTGACAGTGACTTGGAACCAATATCTTAGACTAAAAGTACCAAACCTGGCCAGGATGTTAGCGTACACTTTCTGACCTCCAGTTGCAGTCTCCAAAGAATGTTGTTAACAGAATGGCCAAGTCCACTATTTCGAAGGTATTGGGCTGTTTATTTGTGAGTGTGAAGTTGTGCTGCCAGAGGTTTACTTCCTTTTCCTCAGTTAGGCCTTGAGGCACTTGCCGATCTTTAAGAGAAATGTCAGGGTCACAAATAGCTCTGTCCTAATGAAATGATTAGCAATTCCACTAATGCACTCCGTACTATACTTAGCGCACCACTCATCTGAAGCAGTGTTACCCTCAGCACTAATTTCCATAGCTCTTTCCTGCACTTTCCATAACGCACCTTAATACTTCCATTGCTCCACCGCTTACATTCCTCTTAGTGTGGTCTGAAATATGGACTAGTAAACACCTTAGGGCCCTGACACCCTATAACCCTGAGAAATTATGTAATGTGAGGAGGGGTTTTCAAGCATGGAAAAGAATGCTCAATATACTGAGATTCATTGATTGCACCCATGTAGCATTCAAGGCACAACAGACACTTTATAGGATCACAAATTGAAAACTCAATAAATTTGTGAATAGTTTGTATTTATTGCTGTTTATGCAGCATTCTCATTAAGCATAAATACATCATGTTTCCTACATCACTCATACCTCTTTAATAGTTCCTCGGCAGGCAAATTTACTCAAGGATGATAATTTACAGTACCCCTGAGGATGCAGGGCAAGGACCTCTTCAGAACTAACATCTCAGATGAGACCCCATATATCACAGCCACAATATAAGCCATATACACACATTAGACCTCAGATCAAATCTAAACTTTCCTCTGACCAACACATCTGCCACTATTAGGATCCCATAAGCTATCGTCAGGATCCTATAAGCTCTGTTCGTGCTAAAATTCAAACTCCACGGCAAGGACATCGTTGGTGACTTTCCTCACTGTGCCCTATCTGGGATAGAAGCAGGAACTCCAGGCTCAGAATCTGGCTTGCTCTGTTTGCACCACTAGATGAGGTTTATTTTTAGGGCTTTGTAGAAGAATATTATCATCAATATGTGTGTCTTCCAGCTCAACCCCTTCTGGATGCTAGCCAATCAGGGAAGTGCTCTCTGACTACATATTGAGCAGCCTATGCCTTAACTCCTATCTCTGGCATTAGAGTCTTGGCTGTTCCTGCTTCCTGTTTGTTGCTGGACATCTTGCCAGTGGCATTGCCTAAGTTTGGATACTTGCTGTCATCATTTGAACCTTGGACTGTCTTGACCTTGTCTCTGTATTTGGCACAGTTTCACTGTTGCTTTCCCTGTTGCAGTTTCCCAGCTCCAGTATCTTATTGCCTACTGTGCCTATTTCTTTATCCTGTATTCAGCAATGCCTTTGTCTGCTGCTGCTAGCAGTCTGTATTCAGCACCCTTCAGCACCCTTCTTCTGTAAACTCTTGGTTGTACCTGTTTCCCATTATAAACTTTTTCAAGACATTACTTACTAAAGTCCTGTGTAACTTTCTCCTAATAAACAGGACTGCTGTTTATATTTGATCACCAGTCTATTGGCTATGCAATCTTCTCAGTGACCTGCTAACTCTGCTATTGGGCTCCATCTTTTTAAAGGGACAGTATACACCAATTTTCATATAACTGCATGTAATAGACACTACTATAAAGAAGGAAATGTTCATATGCTGATCTAAACATCCAGTATAAAACCATTTAAAAACTTACTTAGAAGCTCCCAGTTTAGCAGTGTTGATGAGGTAGTCTGGGACACCCACTGAAAGGGATTGGGTAAACAAAAAGAGCAGACACTCCCCACCTCCCCTGCATATGAAAATACAGATAATAAAAAGAGGAGCCTGCAGTCTATAAATGCGTGTATACATCTGGCAATGTGGGGCTCGGTTAGGAGTATGAAAATCAGCACAATGTTCTTTAAAAATAAGCAAAACTATACACTGTAACACAATTTACTTCTATTACCATTTTTACACACACACACACACTAAAGCCCATGTACACGGGCCAATTTTTTTAAGTACTGCGGTTCCAACCCTTGCTCCCACTCTCTCCCCCCTCTCTTTTGAGCTCTCTCTCTCTCCCCCCTCTTTTGCGCTCTCTCTCCCCCTCTTTTGCTCTCTCTCTCCCCCTCTTGTGCTCTCTCTCTCCCCCTCTTTTGCTCTATCCCCCCTGTAACGTGAGTCACCAAGATCTGAGGGCCTGTTATGGAACATTCTTTGGGCTGGAGGTACATGGGCTTAAGGATACCCAGAGACTGCATGGAAATGTGGAATTTTATATGTTGGACACCCCATGTACTTTCATAACTCTGTCTTATGTTCATGTCACCCTGTATCCATAAATACAGGATGGGTACAGGGTGTGAGTGCCCCTTGTGGGAGCAATTGTGACTCTATAAACAAGTGGGCATAAAGGACTTAATAGTTAATAAGAGACGTTCTTTTATTCTGTAATAAGATGTATTTTATATACGTTTCTAATCTGATTATGTCTCAGGAGTCTGTCTGGGTAAACTGATTGTGTTCCTGTGTGATTCTGTTAACTAGACTGCCCAACATCAGATTGTCTGAGTAAACTTTCTTCCCCAGTTAATTAACTTGATATGTTAATCTGTTTTACCCGTGAATTTGCTTTACTGTTTAACCAATTGCCTGAAGCTCTGTAAATCTGGAATGCCAGGGTGTATAAATCTGTGTGCTGCTTTCAAATAAAGTGTTAATTTTTGTGTTCAGACAACTGAGTGTTGCCTCAGATCTGTTCTCCTGCATAACTTTAGACTGCGGTCAAAGGGGGGTACCAGGAGCTATTGCTCTGGATAAAAGGATGTCCAGGACAAGGAAAGTGTTCTGACGGAGGTACTCATTTGGGGTACCAGGCGGTCCATCCCATTTGGTGGCAAGCGCTGGGATTGATTTCTTGTCCTGCTGATAGAGGAGGAGCGGCACTGTCACCCACAGCTATGGAAGCGGAGCTCCTATGGCGAATGCAGCAAGTGCTGACCCACCTTGATGAACCTGTTTCTGCACAAGACAAGCTGGGTTGGAGGGATGTGCTGCCTAGCTATCAGTCCCTAAGCAGCACTACAAAAATGCGCCAATGGCAGCCAGTGAAGGATCGCAGCCAGATGATTATAGATGATGCAGAGGAAAAATTCCACAGCAGAGTGCGGAGATGGTTGTCAATCTACGGAGCCAACCCATCTGAAGCAGTAGTGCGGGTAACGAATGCCGAGGTGTTGAAGCAGATCACCAGGTATTGGAATATTCGGACAGCTGAGATGCTGGGATCAGATACCTCTAAATGGGAAGTTCCGATATGGGACTTTGAGCGACAAGTCAAAGTCGCCCTTGCTTTTCTAGGAGGGCCAGTTACAGAGGAGATGTGCCTGGAATGGAGAGCTCTGATTCGGCTAGAGATGTGGGAAGATGCACTGGAGAATTGGTATGGTTGCAGAGGCAAAGTCCTGCCCTTCCCAGAACAGCGCTTCGGGGACCAGGTAAACTTGCGGCTCTGCTTACTGAGGGGACAACCCACAGGTGAGGGGATAGCCGAACTGAAGTGTCTGGTGCAAAGAGAGGTCGAGCTCGAAGATCGGTACTGACCATTATAATGGTTTGCAGACAGGTGGCAGTCGAGGGCAGAAATGCACTATTCCCCAGAAGGTGATGACTTTGGTGGCCCCGGCTTATTATGGGAAGCATTTGAGGAGAAAGATGACTTTGGCAGTCCCGAGGGATATCGATTCTGGGAGATTCAAAGCAAGAGGCAGAAGCTTTTATAGCCATCGGAAGAACTTGCCTTAGAGCCTGACATGGCTTATCTATCAGGAATGGTACCTTGAGGTGGATTACCTAGAACTGCTGGAAAGTGATCCTTTACTTACTTCAGAGGCAGCGGATCTAGTGGACTTCATATCCACAGATGTTGGTCCGGGAGGTGTGGATGAGACAGTGGTCTCCACACGTGGAGTGCAGGGATACAGGGAAGTCGGCCCAGACCCCCAACCCCCTGGCATGGGGACCCTAGTCACCCTGTTATCTCCTAAGCTGGACCCAGATATTGTGGATCTAATTGACTTTTCCTCTGAGGTGTCAGATGCAGATTACCCAATAGAAGAGCAGGCAACAGGGTAGAGTGTGGTTGGCCTCTGCCCACCCCTAAAGGGCACCCCAGAAAACAGGAATGACAGCCTAATGCTGGCAGAGGGACCGGAGCAGCATGCAGCAATCCCAGCGGAGGAGCTGGCATTGGGACAAAGAGATGTCAGTCTCTCTCTGCATGCAATGGCAGATTCCTATCCAGTACAAGTGGAAGGGACTACAGTCTCCACCTGTATTCTCCAGGGATGCTGGGCATATGGCCCAGATCCCCAACAGCATGTTGGAGTGAGCCCAACCACCCTGTCTTCTCTCCAGCGACTGAAAGGACTCCAGGGAGAAGGGACAGTCGGCACTTCTCCCCAGCAGCGGGTATGTTCTATGAGAGAGGCAGAGGTCGGCCGGGTGAGTGATGCTCTGTTTGGGACAATTTGTTTGGGGTACTGTGTGGATACGGGCTTTGGGGGAATGGATCTACGGACTAACTTTGAAGTCAATATGTCTGGGGTCTCCTCCCTTGTTAGTCTCCTTCCGAAGGGGGAGATATGTGACGTGAGCCACCAAGATCTGAGGGCCTGTTATGGAGCATTCTTTGGGCTGGAGGTACATGGGCTTAAGGATACCCAGAAACTGCATGGAAATGTGGAATTTTATATGTTGGACACCCCATGTACTTTCATAACTCTGTCTTATGTCCATGTCACCCTGTATCCATAAATACAGGATGGGTACAGGGTGTGAGTGCCCCTTGTGGGAGCAATTGTGACTCTATAAACCAAGTGGGTATAAAGGACTTAATAGTTAATAAGAGATGTTCTTATATTCTGTAATAAGATGTATTTTATTTACGTTTCTAATCTGATTGTGTCTCAGGAGTCTGTCTGGGTAAACTGATTGTGTTCCTGTGTGATTATGTTAACTAGACTGCCCAACATCAGATTGTCTGAGTAAACTTACTTCCCCAGTTAATTAACTTGATATGTTAATCTGTTTTACCTGTGAATTTACAATTGTTAGAGGTTTGATGTATTGTTAATATGTTTGCTTTACTGTTTAACCAATTCCCTATGTAACCTGAAGCTCTGTAAATCTGGAATGCCAGGGTGTATAAATCTGTGTGCTGCTTTCAAATAAAGTGTTCAGACAACTGAGTGTTGCCTCAGATCTGTTCTCCTGCATAACTTTAGACTGCGGTCAAAGGGGGGTACCAGGAGCTATTGCTCTGGATAAAAGGATGTCCAGGACAAGGGAAGTGTTCTGACGGAGGTACTCATTCGGGGTACCAGGCGGTCCGTCACACCCCCTCTTTTGCTCTCACCCCTCTTTTGCTCTCTCACCCCTCTTTTGCTCTCTCTCCCCCCCTCTTCTGCTGCCCCCCTCTTTTGCTCTCTCTCTCGTCCTCTTTTGCTCTCTCTCCCCTATTTTGATCTCTCTCCCCTTTTTTGCTCTATCTCCCCCCCTCTTTTGCTCTCTCCCCCCCTCTTTTGCTCTCTCTCCCCTCTCTTTTTCTCTCTCTCTCCCCCCTCTTTTGCACTCTCTCTCTCCCCCATCTCTTTTGCTCTCTCTTTCCCCCTCTCTTTTGCTCTCTCCCCCTCTCTTTTGCTCTCTCTCCCCCCTCTCTTTTGCACTCTCTCCCCCCTCTCTTTTGCGCTCTCACCCTCTCTCTCTTGCTCTCTCTCTCTGCTCTCTTTTACTCTCTCTCTCTCCCTATTTTGCTCTCTCCTCCCTCTTTTGCTCTCTCTCTCCTCTTGTTTGCTCTCTCTCTCTCCCCCTCTCTTTTGCTCTCTCCCTCCTCTCTTTTGCTCTCTCTCTCTCCTTTTTTGCTCTCTCTCCCCTCTTTTGCTCTCTCTCCCCTCTCTTTTGTTCTCTCTCTCTCTCTTTCCCCCCTCTCTTTTGCTCGCTTTCTCTCTTTCCCCCCTCTCTTTTGCTCTTTCCCTCCTCTCTTTTGTTCTCTCACCCCTCTCTTTTGGTCTCTCTCTCTCCCCCTCCTCTCTCCCCTCTGTTTTGCTCTCCCCTCTGTTTTTCTCTCTCACTTGACCATGCCGCTCCCGTCGGTCATGCCCCTTCGTGCGCGCTCCCACCCGGCCACGCCCCCTCGTCACACCCGCCGGTCACGCCCCATCACAATACGCCTAGTTATTCCCCATCACGGCATGCACGGCCACGCCCCCATCATGGCACATCCAGCCACGCCCCCACCAGGCAGCTTCCGCAGTGCGCACTCCTCTGCTGCTCAAGGCCAGGTATGTTTGTCCTCGTGCAGTCTCTACTGCTCATGATTGCATCTGACAAACATACCTGGCCTTTTATTATATAGGATATACAGTATATAAAAAAAAGTACATTCACCAGCCACTTTATTAGGTACACCTTGCTAACACTGGCTTGGACCCCCTTTTGCCTTCAGAACTGCCTTAATTCTTTGTGACATTGATTCAACAAGGTGTGGGAAACATTCCTCAGACATCTTGGTCCACATTGACATGCTAGCATCAAGCAGTTGCTGCAGATTTGTCTGCTGCACATCCATGATGAGAATCTCCCGTTCCACCACATCCCAAAGGTGGGGTGTGGTGGCCATTGGAGTACAGTGAACTCTTTGTCATGTTCAAGAAACCAGTTTGAGATGAATTGAGCTTTGTGATATGGTGCATTATCCTGCTGGAAGTAGAAGGATAAAAACGATGCTCAATTGGTACTAAGGGGCCCAAAGTGTGGCAAGAAAATATCCCCCACACCATTACACCACCACCACCAGCCTGAACCGTTGATACAAAGCAGGATGGATCCATGCTTTCATGTTGTTTACGCCAAATTCTGACCCTACCATCTGACTGTCTGAGCTGAAATCGAGACTCATCAGACTAGGCAACATTTTTCCAATCTTCTATTGTCCAATTTGGCGAGCCTGTGCAAACTGTAACCTCAGCTTCCTGTTCTTAGCTGACAGGAGTGGCACCTGGTGTGGTCTTCTGCTGCTGTAGCCCATCTGCTTCAAGGTTCGATGTGTTGTGCGTTCAGAGATGGTATTCTGCATACCTTGGTTATAATGAGTGGTTATTTGAGTTTCTGTTGCCTAGATCATCTTGAACCATTGGTTAGTAATTGTACCATGTGATCATAGGGCCTTTAGCCGGATGGGATCTAGTCATCACAAAATATCAATTTAGTTTATAGAAGCGCTGTTGAATTCTGGGATAATGACATCGCACACTGTCTGAAAAGACACTGATTTGGAACTGCTCCGTGTTTGACCGAATGAGATAATCCGCACCAGGAGGGATACAGACGTCACCAGGGACGCCTTCAGAGAAAATAAAATCTGATTCTCGCACACCACTTACCTCATATGATTGAGGTTCCAGTTCATAAGTAGATTTTCTACAGGGGATCTTCACGGGACACCTAATACTCTCTGTGCACGCATATTTTATGTACTTTACGCACATCTCTTCTTGTGTGTTTAACCAGCACATCACCGCCTTATATTGGACTGTGTTTTTGTGTGTTTAATACTGTTTTATATACAAGTTATAATAATAACCCCTTAATAACCAATCTAGGGTGTTGTGGCTTAGATACCAAGCGCTGGGCTTATATCCAGTTTTCTTCCTTGTTGTCTAATGTCTATCTATTTGTTAAGGATATCTAGGGAAAGAATATCCTGCCTTATTGGTTTATGGGCGTTTAGCAGCTGGTATACAGTAGATCCCACTTATATATTATATAATACACCTTATTATGCTATAACCGCTCATATCTACTTTTACCATGAGTTATTAATAATATCATTATTTTATGGTAGTTAATAAGTACCTGCTTTTACTGAGATTACTATTTTGTGTACACATTTACTTTACACACACCTTTGATTTAAAATGTGCATATTATTTTCATATGCAAACTTTCTGAGGATACAGCGCCTACTGAGCATGCGCCCAGTATATACCTATATGTTTTTTGTGATTGGCTGATGGCTGTCACATGGTACAGAGGAAGGGAAAATTGGATTAACTTTTAAATTTGCCAGAAAATATTCTGCTGCTCATTTCAAATTCAAAGTAAATTCTATTGCCTTGTCTTTGTGTATTTGTCAGTTATTCAATTGTACTGTACTGTGTACGTTAAAATAATATACAATTTTTTCAAACTTTGAATAAGAATGTTTACTGTGTAACTTAAATTAACATTTTGCTGCATACTTTTAATGCAGATTAATACGATTTTTAAGCATATTTTGATTATAATTTTTAGATCATACTTTTAATGTGTTTTAAACTAATTATTTTATTAAGCTCTATACTACATATACAGTATAATGTGTGTGTCTCTTCTTCACATACAAATATGTACGCTACGCCCCTTATCAAGATACAGCTAGCAGCGTAAATTTTGTCTTTACACAATTAAAGATCTTGCAGCAGTGACAGATCTTAGAACATACTCCTTTTGCAGTTTCAAATCCTAAATATGATATATATATATATATATATATATATATATACTGTATATATGTGTGTGTGTTAAAGAGTTAATATATCTATGACTAGCTTCATTTTACTTACGGCTTTAACAAAGAAGATTTTAATACAGATTTTTCCAATAAAACTTTTTCCCCCCTCTCTATAAACCTGCACCAAAATACATATAAATATATATTTTTTTTCCACGTGAAATATTAGTTTAATAAGAAGGAAGAATATTATTAGGGATACAATTGAGGTTCATTCATTATTTATACGAGCAGCGTGATTTAAAGGATGAATTGCTAACAAAACAGCTTCTCTCCTTATATATTAAAAGCAGGAAATACAGCACATGCCTGGAGAGTCTGTCCTCGGATACGGGATGCGATGATTTACCGCTCACGGTTCATCAGGGTTGGTTAGCTTCAGCAAGAAAATTGTGGCTTTTATGTAGAGATATAAATAAGCAAAGCTCATAGCAACTTTAAATTACGTATAATGTGTTCTGCCTATACTCCCAGCAGAACAATACACGAAAACAGCCGGGAAATTCGCTCTAATAATATTAGCGCCTTTAGAATGGTTGAGTAGTTGTGTAGAACTATTGTTGTTTCTGGCAGAAAAAAACACTGAGGGTTGTTTGTATAGAAAGCCCTGGGCATGTTGTTGGGAACCCAACCACTTGTCTCTAGACTGCAATAGAAAATGAAGTGGCTTCTAATTCAATAGCATTCAACAATAAGCCTGTTAGTGGTGCTTTTTATTATGCAGAAAATGTTAAAGGGGCATAATGCCCAAATGTTGAAACACTTGAAAGTGAAACAGCATAACTGTAAAAAGCTGAATAGAAAATATCACCTGAACATCTCTAGGTAAAAAAGGAAGACATTTTACCTCAAAATGTCCTCAGTAGACACATCCCATTGTAAAGGGACTTTAAGCAACCAATCAGGATGCTAGTCCTGGGACTTGCAAGGTAACATATATCTGGCATGTGGAAGCACAATTATGTTATTTCCCTCTTCAGCTTAAGGATGTTTACTATGAAATCTTATGAGATCACTGTAAAGTATGACCTCAGCGTTGATGAAGCTGATTGGCTGTTTTCTTTTTTAAACAACTTGCACCTGGCGGTAGCTGAAGGATAACTGTTCCCACAGCACTTACTATTTTGAGCTCAAAGGGACATTATACTCTATATTTTTCTTTGCATAAATGTTTTGTAGATGATATATTTAAATAGCCTATACAGCTCAGCTTTTTTTTTTTTTTTTAAATGTATAGTTTTGCTTATATTGAAATAACATTGCTCTGATTTTCAGACTCCTAACCAAACCCCAAAGTTTTAAAGAATACTGGGGCGCGATCCGATATACGGCGTAGTTTTCGGCGCCGCCCGTAGTTTATCCTCGCACATCGGGGTATTACATATACCCCGCCGGCAGTTGCTAAAGTGCCGTAAGTCGGACAAACTAGCGATGTCCAGAAATGAGCGTAAGTACAAATTTCTGGAGTCGTCAGTGACTTACAGCACTTTAGAAACTGCCTGCGCCTAAAAAAACTAACTAAAGTATTAAATCTCCCGTAACTGTCTAACCTGCCTCCCAAAAATCAGCCCGACACGTATACCCCTATATCCGCAATCCCCCCTCTCACTCCTAATAATAAATGTATTAACCCCTAGACCGACAACCCCACACAACGCAATAAGCCTAATTATTAACCCCTAAACTGGCATAGCCCACACCGCAATAAACCTATCCTAGTATTAACCCCTAAACCGCCACTCCCGGACCCCGCCGCTACCTACATTAAATGTATTAACCCCTAATCTGACCCCCCTACACCGCCGCCACCTACATTAAATTTATTAACCCCTAATCTGACCCTCCTACACCGCCGCCACCTACATTAAATGTATTACCCCCTAATCTGACCCCCCTACACCGCCGCCACCTGCATTAAATATATTAACCTCTAATCTGACCCCCCTACACCGCCGCCACCTACATTAAATATATTAACCTCTAATCTGACCCCCCTACACCGCCGCCACCTACATTAAATATATTACCCCCTAATCTGACCCCCCTACACCGCCGCCATCTACATTAAATATATTACCCCCTAAACCTAAGTCTAACCCTAACACCCCTAACTTAATTATTATTTAAATAAATCTAAATAATATTAATATTATTAACTAAATTATTCCTATTTAAAATTAAATACTTACCTATAAAATAAACCTAAGATAGCTACAATATAATTAATAACTACATTGTAGCTATTTTAGGATTTAAATTTATTTTACAGGTAACTTTGTATTTTTTTTAATTAGGTACAATAGCTATTAAATAGTTAATAACTATTTAATAGCTACCTAGTTAAAATAATTACAAAATTACCTGTAAAATAAATCCTAACCTAAGTTACAAATACACCTAATACTAAACTATCAATAAATTAATTAAATAAATTAACTACAATTAGCTAAAATAAAATACAATTAAATAAACTAAACTATATTACAAAAAAAACAAACACTAAATTACAAAAAATAAAAAAATATTACAAGAAGTTTAATCTAATTACACCTAATCTAAGCCCCCTAATAAAATAAAAAAGCCTCCCAAAATAATAAAATTCCCTATCCTAAACTAAATTACAAATAGCCCTTAAAAGGGCCTTTTGCGGGGCATTGCCCCAAAGTAATCAGCTCTTTTACCTGTAAAAAAAGAAATACAATACCCCCCCCAACATTACAACCCAACACCCACACACCCCTACTCTTAAACCCCCCTTAAATAAACCTAACACTACCCCATTGAAGATCACCCTACCTTTCACCCTACCTTGAGCCGTCTTCACCCAACCGGGCCGAACTCTTCATCCGATCCGGGCACAAGTGGTCCTCCAGCCGGGCAGAAGTCTTCATCTGATCGGGGCAGAAGAGGTCCTCCATCCAGCAGAAGTCTTCATCCAAGCGGCATCTTCTATCTTCATCCTTCCGGCGATGAGCAGCTCCATCTTGAAGACCTCCAGCGCGGAACATCCATCTCGGCCGACGACTACCCGACGAATGGCTGGTCCTTTAAATGACATCATCCAAGATGGCGTCCCTTGAATTCCGATTGGCTGATAGGATTCTATCAGCCAATCGGAATTAAGGTAGGAAAAATCCTTCAATCCGATTGGCTGATTGGATCAGCCAATAGAATGCGACGTCAATCCCAGGAGTAACGGCTCTTGGATTCTCATCACCTTATGAAAGAAAATAACTTGTAATACGAGCAAAGAAATGGAAGTGCTACTGATTGCAACTGAGCAATGTTTACAAGCAATATCACTTCACAATTTAGGCCTATGAATATATGTGCCCAGGACCGTCTTTAACACAGGGCAAAAGGGGCAGCTGCCCTGGGCCCAGTCTCTGTTGAGGGGTCCAAGAGTTTTTTTTTTTTTTTTTTTTTAATGGTTCATACCAGACTGCTGATTTGACATGGGGAACACACACACATTCAGTCCTAATACTGTCACAGTCAAAAGTACTCTGCTTATATTTTTTTTTAAAACTGTGCCAGACCGTGCCGATGTCATGTGACATGCCAAGCTATTGCCATGTGCTGTTTTAGATGTGCACTGTGCAGCACTGAATGCAAAGCCCTAACTCTGCATCCAGCCATTTCCCACTGCATCAGAAAAGGTCTTACTGGGGTTACCACTGTTACCAGGTAACTGCTCTGGTGGTGGGGATTGTTTCTGGGTAGGGCTGACTGTAGGCGCATGCAGCAGAAAGCTGGAGCGGCAGGCACACGAGGATTTGAGCATCTGTGCAGCTGCATACACTGCTCTCTTCAGTCTTGAGGCTGTGTGTCTCATCTCACACTGTATCCATGCAGCCTTGGGCAGACAGCATCCAGTCTGCTGGTCCCCTTAGCCCTGCTCTTTCTGCTGTGGCCCTAAGATCAACTAACTGAAGTTTCTTAGGGGAATAGTGCTTTGTAGAAAGGTGTCAGTGGGAAGAATAAGTGAGTGCACACACGCCCCTCCCCATGCAGCCTTGTCTAGTTCAGGGTGAGAGGGAACTTGTTCCTAGCAAAGAAGCTACATGTGCTGGTGTGGCTGATGTATAGCGTCATGCTGATACTTCACACATTAATGTAAGGTTTATTTTTATAGTTTTTATTTTCTCTCTGTCTCAGATTTTACAGCTTCCCATAGTAGTTCTGCTGTTCTAGTCAGTAAGCTTATATTTGTCTGCACCTCAATGCTTCCTCCTTTACCTTGCTTTGCTCCTGTTGGCTGCCCTAAATTTCTTTAACCAGCTAACCTCACACCAGAATCACATTCAAAAGAATATTAAATGAATCCACAGCGGAGGAATTTATATATTTATTTACCTATTAGTTCTGTTTAGGTCCAGTTTCACATATTGCAATTTTTTTAATTTTTTTTTTTTTAAATGATTAGCCCAGCAGTGGATGATCCACCGCTGGGCTAATAATAAAAAAAAATGGATTTAGTTGTTTTTTGGGATGTTGGGGTGGAGAGCGAAATTGCATGGGGTGGGGGAGGGGGGGCCCAAGAAAATTTTTGCCCAGGGTCCAATCAATATTAAAGACGGCCCTGTATGTGCCCAGATAATAATTAAAACATATTTATCAATCCTGCCACAAACTAAGCTTATTTATTGTAAAAGGTTTTTGTTTTCTCCCTTTCCTAATCATCATACGTTATCATCTGTCTGGTTTTGGTACTTCCATGAGTTGATTTCTTTCGGTGAAAATAGAATCCAAATGCTCTTCACGGTGCATTGTAACATACTAAAATGATAGAGCTTTCCGCATCTGCTATCACAATAAGGAAGCCTTACTAGTATAACTGTACTCTCTAAACAAGGCACTATACCAAACTCGTACATCTTCACACAAATTTGTCTTGTCACTTTCTTTATTAGAGAGTTAATTTTTGTAGCCTAAAATAAATAGCTAGACAAATAAATTTAAATGTCAATATATTATTTTCCATATGGCGAATCCTAAAACCCTTTCAGTTTACAAACATGCTCACTAAATCATAATGGAGAGTAAACGCAAATATACAGTACATACTGGCTTAGTGCTGCTATTCCTTGCCAATTGCAAATATGCCCAGATTCTCTAAATTTGTGACACCTGCAATTCGTAAGGAACTTCACATACTCGATCGGGTTGAATTGCGGCGATGTCTGTCCACCTGCTCAGAGCAGGAGGACAGATTATGGAGCAGCGGTCTTTATACCGTTGCTTTGTAACTGGTGTTTCTGGCGAGCCTGCAGGCTCACCAAAAACACGGGCCCTCAAGATCCATCCAGAGCTTGATAAATGGGCCCCATCATCTTTACCATTAGGAACAGCAGTCCCATATCATTAAAGGACCAGTAAATAAAAAGACAATGAGAAGTAGATTTTTTTTCTAACAAATTTCAAAGTTATGTCTATTTCCAATCCCCCTATATCACGTGACAGCCATCAGCCAATCACAAATGCATATACATATATTCTGTGAATTCTTTCACATGCTTGGTAGGAGCTGGTGACTTCAAATGTGTAAATATAAAAAGACTGTGTACATTTTGTTAACG
The DNA here is from genome assembly GCF_027579735.1 of Bombina bombina. Taxonomy (NCBI): domain Eukaryota; kingdom Metazoa; phylum Chordata; class Amphibia; order Anura; family Bombinatoridae; genus Bombina; species Bombina bombina. The sequence continues at coordinate 113,443,132 of NC_069510.1, read as the reverse complement.
GAAGTAAATTGGAAAGGTTTTTTTTTTAAATTGCATGCTGTTCAAATTGATCTTTAAAAACAGTGCTCTAAGTGAGGTAGGAAACCCTCTGTAATGTAAGTTGTGATGAAATTACCATAATGAAGTATGACCCTAGCAGAACAGGGAGGAAAAGGCAGAACTGATATTCAAAGGACAAAAAAAATAGTTCCTGATGCATCTAATTAAAGGTATTTTAAAATGTGATATAGTTTTGTGGGGGTTTGTTTTGTAAAATGTATCTTCCTCTAATGAAAAAGAAGAAATACATGTTTTTTTTGTTTGTTTTTTTTATTGTGAAGTGTGATACTAAGGGCCAAATTCTCCAAAACTCTCCAGCTTGGAGTGAGATTTTAGTGAAGACTTCAAAGGGGCAGAACTGTCCAAATCCTCTAAGAAAAAAAGGATGAAGCCTGGAGAGATGAGAAAGTTCTCATGGATACAGAATCTCAAAGGGTAGTGTAGCAGGGGAGCACCTAACACTGAAATAAATTATCACTTTGCAGCAAATACAAATTAAATTGATATATTTTTACTACAGTTTAACTTGTATTTGCCTCTAGCATGGTATACATTACTATTCTGCCACATGAATAAGTGTATTGTGAGTTTTGATCAAACTTCACCTGCATATGGCTGATGAGATAATTCAGTGATTATAGAATATAATAAGGGCTGTGAGAGAGCTTCAGACACACCCAGGGAACTCCTCTGTTCAGCCCTTTCTATAATACTGTCAGGTTATTTCACACAGACTAAAATACTAAATGCAATTTAATTTGTAAAAGTTACACAGAAATATACAAAGAGACATCAAAATTTGTAAGAATTACAATCCTAAATACACTAAATGCATTAGAACACTGACTAGAAAGTACAAAGTTTAAAGGGATATGAAACCCAAAAATGTTATTTTATGATTCAGACAGAGCAAACCATTTTAAATAAGTTTCCAGTTTACTTCTATAATCAAATTTGTTTTGTTCCCATGATATTCAGTTTTGAAGAGATACTTAGGTAGCATCTGGTGCACTACATGACAGGAAATAGTGCTGCCATATAGTGCTCTTGTAAATGGATAACATTCTTGCAAAACTGCTGCCATAAAGTGCTCCAGAAATGGGCCGGCTCCTAGGCATACGTCCCTGGTTTTCAACAAAGGCTACCAAGAGAACAAAGAAAAATTGATCATAAAGGTAAATTAGAAAGTTGTTTAACAGGATATAAAAGTGCAAAAATAATATGCCCTAAGTTGTTAGAACATTTTATTCTTGTTCTTTAACTCTGTATTTAACCCATGCAATGAAGTTAAACACATAGATAAATTCAGCTCTAGAGAGCAGCAATACACTACTGGGAGCTAGCTGAATACTTCCAGTGAGCCAAAGACAAGAGATAGGAACGCAATATTTTTCACATCATTTAATAACATTAACCCCTTAACTGCTGAGTCATTTCCCCCGGTTTTTAAACTTAGGGGCTTGGGGTCTCTAGGACTTTTTGATGGCCTGTTAAGAGACTCCCTCAATATATATATATATATATATATATATATATACATATATATATATATATATATATATATATATATATATATATATATAAATAAAACTCCTAGGGGTGTCTGCACTCTCACTCCAGTAGGTCAGCTACCAGGGTGCCAGATACAAATTGAAATATCAAAAATAGAACTGCACTCACTGGATTTTCAAGTGTTAAACATCCAAAGTTTTATACAAAAACAGTGACGTTTCGGAATAAATTATCCCTTCCGCAGACCATTTATATATATTTAAAAATTTTAATAAACAAGGTTGCAAACAATGGTATGTTTTTTTCTAAACTCTATCATCAAAAGAAGAATGGCTGTACGCTTATATATAAGACTTTGGGTATATATATATATATATATATATATATAAAATATATATATATATATATATATAATATATATATATATATATATATATGATTTATATAAATGCACATTTATTCATGCCAGGTGATAGAGACTTTCTTTGAAAGAGGCGCATTATAAAAATGGGTCACGGGAGTCTCTAGGTCTTTTGATGATGTATTATAAGTGTTAATGTTTTTAAAGAAGTGTGGTTTGTTTGCTTTTTGGTTGTTTTAACTTTACATCTTCAAGACACACCATTTGAAAGAAAAGGTAACTGCCTCTAAACATGGTGTGTCTAGGGAGTTTCTAGGGCTTAAGGGAAATGAGATTGAGGGGTTTGAATAATTAACCCCCTATTCAGTTCCCTTAAGCTCCTTTCTGCAGCTGGGTACTTTGGGGTTAAAGGGGCTTCATGACATCACCAGCATACCAGGATTCATTGGCCACTTGGCCATCTTGTACATGGGGGGTGAAGAGTGTCTCATGATTTGGGCGGGTCTGTAATGTCAATCTTAAATTTTAATAACTGAATGCTTTTCTTTTTTTTAAATGCAAGTGCAAAATAATTTCATAGTATGCAATCTGTAGAGGTTTGTATCCTCGGCTTCCTTTTCAACTAATCCATCTGTCCATGTTGATTACTTTAATTCCAAAGGTTCATTCTCTCAGATAACCCCTGAATAAATACTTTTATGTCCCTTTAATTAATGTAAAAGAGCAGTCTGTTATAGTGATTGTTAAGTCCTTGGATTCCATCTGTTCATTATATATATTTTTTTCATTTATTTTAAAATATGCCATCTGTCTAGTATGGTGTTTGTCTGACAACTCCTTCTGATTGGCTGATTGGGGTAGTGCCTTCAGTCTCTTTTCTTAGCACTCCAGCTGTCCAGGTTGGTGTCATCCACATAATCTCTTTTTTTAGGATTCAGTCTGAGGCCCTGATATTCAAAGATTCTCCAGTTTAAAGAGAAATTGTAGTTCAGATTTCACAAAGGCTGAACTCACTGAATCTTCAAAAGAAAAAGATCAGAACTCTCCAGCACTGTGTGATCTCTCTTATTTATGTATAAGAGACAAGCCCAGTGCAATATAGCACTGCATGATATAAGAGTTTTGTTACACTTAGTGCTTTGTATTTTAGATTTCTTTACACTTTAGATTGGGTCCTTTCAGTTTTATTGCATTTAAGCTTTGCACTTTCTCATTTATATTTCCAATTATGCTTTGAAAGTTTCTGTGTTACTTTAATAACTTAGGATCATACTTTGTATTTTTCTGTGTAGCTTTTACAAATTACATGGCACCTTGTATTTGCTGCATTGCAAACTAAAACTGACACTTTCTTAAAGTGGGAGGGTCAGGGCACTTCCCTGGGCTGAATAGGGGAGTTCCCAGGGTATGTCTGAAGCTCTCTCACAAGTCTTGTAAAATTTTCTAAGCATTTTGAACAAGCTGGTCTTACTGATTTGTCTCACCAGCTGTTTTCAGGTGAAATTTGCTCACAATTCACACTACACTTATTTTAACTAACAGAAAAGTAATATATACGAAATATAGACAAAAGCACCTAAGCGCCATAACCCCCAACACAAAGTTCCCTCCCCCTTATTAATCACCTAAATGCCATAACACCAAGCACAAAGTTCCCTCCCCCTTATGAATCACCTAACCGCCATAACCCCCAACACAAAGTTTCCTCCCCCTTATGAATCACCTAACCGCCATAACCCCCAACACAAAGTTCCCTTCCCCTTATTAATCACCTAGCTACCATAATTCCCAACAAAACACCCACCCTAGTAATCCCCTAGCCCTCATAACTTCTAAAGCAGAAATACCCTTGCTATTAACCCATAAACACCATAATCCAAAAAAGATGGAATCCCCATGCTATTAACCCCTAACCACCATAACCTACCAAAGTAAAAATCCCCATGCTATTAGCCCCTAACAACCCTACCCCCAAAGCAAATTCCCCCACCTCAACCTACAAACCGTTATACACCCAATGCAAAACTTCCCTCAATTAAATCCTAACCATCATAATAGTTAATAATTAAAAAATACTCCACACCTGTAAGTCCCCTTAACCCCTAATGCACCACCACCACCAAGACCCTCACAGCAAGGAACTCCCACTATATGACCCCCTAAAATCCTAATTACAGTACTGTATAATCCTTCATATGAAAAGGAAGATGCCTGAGAAGGGGCAGAATGTACTTTTTTAGTATATATTGGGCTAGACTACAAGTGGTGTGCTATTTATTGCTCATGCTCATGCGTTAACTCCGCTAGACTTCGGCTTTTTGTGCATGTCGGGTAGCGCATGTATTACAAGTTGAAAGTAAAAAGTGTTTGCTCGCTCACTCGCTCGCTAACCCGATGTGCACAAAAGTCCAAACATTGTGACTGCGTTAACTTTAATTTTTTTGGGGTACAATATATATCCATCAAGCCTGCACTTTGGGAAGGGCAAGAGGGGCAGACGTCCAGTTCCCGTGCTTTGGGGGGCCAGGGGTGAGGATATGAGAAGGTGCAATGTATATTCTGTATTTAGTTTATGTAGATGTGTTTATGGTATCAGGAGGTATAATATACAGTGTTATTCTTTATATGTTGGGACAGGTTGAGCCATACAGAAAGTAGAGCATACATCAGGAATGAAATAAGAGGGCTGGGCTGAGTGGGTCCACAAATTTGTTATGCTCAGGGTCCCACAAATGCTAAAAGTGGTCCTGACAAACAGACATGGTTCAATAAATTCTATAGCCCTCTCAGTTAGCCTCCATGCTAATCAAATCAGTATCCATACAGCTCCACAGCTATTATCCAGTTTCCATGAAAATCAGACTTGTATCCATACAGTTCTATAGTCACCTTCCATTACTTCCATGCCTGTAGGGTACATATTTATAGAGTTCTACAGCCATCTGACAATCATACAGATATTCATACGGTTCTACAGTCACCTTCCCTTACTTCCATGCCTGTAGGACAATAAGTAATAGAGTTCTACAGCCTTCTAAAATCATACAGATATTCATACAGTTCTATAGTCACCTTCCCTTACTTCCATGCTTGTAGGACAAGTATTGATAAAGTTCTACAGCCATCTGACAATCATACATATATTCATACAGTTCTATAGTCGCCTTCCCTTACTTCCATGCTTGTAGGACAAGTATTGATAAAGTTCTACAGCCATTGGACAATCATACAGATATTCATACAGTTCTATAGTCACCTTCCCTTGCTTCCATGCCTGTAGGACAAGTATTGATGGAGTTCTACAGCCATATGACAATCATACAGATATTCATACAGTTCTATAGTCACCTTCCCTTGCTTCCATGCCTGTAGGACAAGTATTGATGGAGTTCTACAGCCATATGACAATCATACAGATATTCATACAGTTCTATAGTCACCTTCCCTTGCTTCCATGCCTGTAGGACAAGAATTGATAGAGTTCTAGAGTTATCTAATCTACTTTCCATGAAAATCATACAGATATTCATACAGTTCTATAGTCATATTGCCTTACTTCCATGCCTGTAGGACAAGTATTGATAGAGTTCTACAGCCATCTGACAATCATACAGATATTCAATTAGTTCTATAGTCGCCTTCCATTACTTCCATGCCTGTAGGGCAAGTATTGATAGAGTTCTACAGCCATCTGACAATCATACAGATATTCAATTAGTTCTATAGTCGCCTTTACTTACTTCTATGCTTGTAGGGCAAGTATTGATAGAGATATACAGCCATCTGACAGTCATACAGATATTCATACATTCTATAGTCACCTTCCCTTACTTCCATGCCTGTAGGACAAGTATTGATAGAGTTCTACAGCCATCTGACAATCATACAGATATTCAATTAGTTCTATAGTCGCCTTCCATTACTTCCATGCCTGTAGGGCAAGTATTGATAGAGTTCTACAGCCATCTGACAATCATACAGATATTCAATTAGTTCTATAGTCGCCTTTACTTACTTCTATGCTTGTAGGGCAAGTATTGATAGAGATATACAGCCATCTGACAGTCATACAGATATTCATACATTCTATAGTCACCTTCCCTTACTTCCATGCCTGTAGGACAAGTATTGATAGAGTCCTACAGCCATCTGACAATCATACAGATATTCATACAGTTCTATAGTCACCTTCCCTTGCTTCCATGCCTGTAGGACAAGTATTGATGGAGTTCTACAGCCATATGACAATCATACAGATATTCATATAGTTCTATAGTCACCTTCCCTTGCGTCCATGCCTGTAGGACAAGTATTGATAGAGTTCTACAGCCATATGACAATCATACAGATATTCATACAGTTCTATAGTCACCTTCCCTTACTTCCATGCCTGTAGGACAAGTATTGATAGTGTTCTACAGCCATATGACAATCATACAGATATTCATACAGTTCTATAGTCACCTTCCCTTGCTTCCATGCCTGTAGGACAAGTATTGATGGAGTCCTACAGCCATATGACAATCATACAAATATTCATATAGTTCTATAGTCACATTCCCTTACTTCCATGCCTGTAGGACAAGTATTGATAGAGTTCTACAGCCATATGACAATCATACAGAGATATTCATATAGTTCTATAGTCACCTTCCCTTACTTCCATGCCAGTAGGACAAGTATTGATAGAGTTCTACAGCCATATGACAATCATACAGATATTCATATAGTTCTATAGTCACCTTCCCTTGCGTCCATGCCTGTAGGACAAGTATTAATGGAGTTCTACAGCCATATGACAGTCATACAGATATTCTTAGAGTTTTGCAATTCTCATACCTATCTTCTATGACAATCTAGTTCTACAACTCTCTCACCTGATTTACATATCAGCAACACAAGCATCATTACAATTGTGTAACTCTCTTTCTCAAAATCCATACCTATCAGACAATATCCATCTATTTATGCCAATAATAATTCTTCAGGTCTATGGCTTCTGCATATACTGCTAGAGCCCTGGAAGTGTCACCCGGTATCCTATATATTTTATTTAAATTGCCCGCACAAGGATGTATCTAAATGTGTATCATTGTTCTTATATAACTACCAAGGGAATAAAATGCAATAGGGATATTTAAAATGTCCCACAATCCATAACAGATTAATTTCCATAAAGATGAGGAGATCAAGTCACATTTCTCCATGCGCAGCAAAAAGTTTAAATTATCAGACTACAGGAAGTGCAGACACCATCCCTGCATCCAAGCCCCCCACCCTCAGTGCAATTATACGGCTTATTGCTCTCAGTTGGGGGGGGGGGAGATGGAGAATGTAGATTATTATATACAGCATCAAACTAATTAAACGTACATTGCATATTTCTCCAGCTATCTTCTGCCTTGGTTTCTGACTCCTGTCTTTAAACTGGGTTCAGAGCAGCTATGATTCCTCTACAATTACATTATTGTAAAATGATGTATTTCCATAAAAATGCATTTAATCATTATTAAACACTATTGGTATGACGCACTTGTTTACTCAACAGTTTATACTTTTTATAGTTTGTCCATTAATGTATTCAATGCATATTATTAAACAAGTTAAGACTAGTAAAGCTAAATATAAGAGTTTTGCAAGAATATCCTTGTACAAAATATCCACTGCCTGGCAAATAGTATACCAGAATGTATACTCAATCTTGTTAATAATCTAAAAAGTCCAAAATATACATTATAATTTATAAAGCACAAAGTCTAAACGGTGTTATATAACCAGCACACAAGTATAGGATAATACATGTTTACACCGGAATTTCTGAAACATGGGGCACCAAAATGATTGAACCCGTAATTTAACCCTTTTGCTGCCAGTAGGCATTGGATAGTAGTAATGGGTGCCTATGCTTACTGCAGCCAGTTGAAAGTCAAGGGTGAAAAATGACACTGTATTTTATAAGTCAGGAGAGAAAAGTTTTAGTCCACTCAATGTTAAACACAGGCAAAAGCCTACTTTTACATCCTCTGTAATTTCTTACTAATCTGTGACTATTGGACTAGTGGAGATTTCCTCTCCTTCTTAATGAAATTCTCAAGACATTTGTGTGAAATGTATTTTCCCTTACTGTATTCCCAATGACTTGCTATACTAGCTGCACAGTATTGAAAAATGTTTGCAACTAAAATAGCTGGCATTTCTCATTAAGATAAATAGGTCTGCTCTTCTTGCAGGCTCAGCTCAATTGAATGGGCAGGTTCTGGAGAACAAAGGGTGGTGGCTTCAATGAACAAAGCCAGCAAGACCGTGGGCGTGTCACCCAAATGTTATCATTCTGAGCCATGCAGTGAACAGCCTTTTCTAATGTGGAATTCCAGCATTTCATCTTACCAGAGACAATGCTGTGGGGAGACCTGCCCTTGCTCCTCCCCTCTTCCTGCTGTAAAAGTGCTCAGCAATCTTTCTACACTGTTTAAAGATGCAAGTACACCTGGCTTCTGCTGGCACAATACTTCTTACAACCAGGTGAAGAACATGCAATGTGCAGCAAACTTTCTTTTTTTGAAACCCTCGCCATGTTTGCTTCCTCATCACTAACCACCATTCCCACCTAATGTGCCACCATAACTGAGTAAATGTTATCATCTTGCTATGTGACAATGAACAAAACACTAGCAGTCCTGCAGTAGCATTGTCAGCTCCTTCTCTGGAGATGTTGGGTTGTCATCAGTGAGCAAAATGTCTGTGGTGAGGTGCACGCTCTGCCCTGCATCCTTGGCTAGCTCTTCCTTCTCTATGTTCACCTGGGGATGGTACTACTGTACCCAGAATGTTCCTGCTGAAGGAGGTGTGCAAGGGCATACTGGAGTGCCAGAGCATATGGCAGCTTCTTGAAGGACATCATGCCTTCTACCACTAAAACCACTACCACTACCTTCTACCACTAAAACGGAAGCTCTTCCAACAATGATTAGCTGTCTGATTAGGCTTGCAATTCTAATCTTAACATACTAATAATACACTTTCTTGTATATTGTTGTGTGTAACTATGTGTGCATCATTTTTGTTGTTTATCACATTATTATTTTTTCTTTCTTATATTGCCATGCACTACAATTACCCCCCCCCCCCCATTATTTTACTGACAGGAAGTAAGCTACTAGATGCCAGCATAATTTGAGTGAAGATTTTGTTCCTATAAGAATACTGCCTGCCTGTCTATCTATCTACCTATCTGCAAGCCTGTCTCTACCTACATAGTATCTATTTATCTAGACAGCTATTGTAAAATGATATTTCTGACTATCTCTGTCTGCAACTCTGTATCTCTACATACCTATTATCTGCTTTTTTACATAGACATTGTATTATTATTTTTTAGTCTCTCTATGTCTGTCTGTCTATCTAACTGTAGGTCTATTTATCTATTTAAATCTATCTGCAAGTCTCTCTATCTACCTACCTATTTATTTTAGAGAGATATTGTTTAATGTTATTTATATCTATATATCTCTGTCTCTCTCTCTCTATCTGTCTGTCTGTCTATCTATCTACCTATCTATCATGAAACATGGTATTTAGGTTGTATATACAGTATATACATGCAGATATATATGCTTTATAAATTAACTTGTCTCATTTTTGTTATACTGAGCCTAGAGATCAGATTCAGCTGAGATGTGCTGTACATGATATCCCAGATTCCATATACAAAGTTTAAAAGGGCTATCTTTAGCTACACATAACTAGACACACATTTACAAGTAATATGCTCCTCTATTGCAAAGAATTATAAATTGCTGCATTACATATGAAATGAAAGGCACCTGTCATAACTTTGTCAGACAATTATAATAATTTATAAAGAACAGAACATATCTCACTATATTTATACATTGCTTTACAATGTTATCTGTCAATGGACCTCATTTTAGTCCATTAAAGCTTTCAGTGGAAACAAAAAATTTTTATACTGCTTCTGTGATTTTTGTCTTCAATTTTTTCTGTTCAGTTCAAAATATTTGGGCGGCCAAACACATGAAAAAAAAGGTATGAAATATAGTTACCTGCTATGCAAAACCAGTCATATAGGAGATCCAGTATTGAGTAACCGTATGCATAGCTCACTGGGGTACTGTTGGTGTTTTAGTAGGTATGGGAGAAGATACCCAAGTTTAAAGCTGTGTAAATATCTTTATGGGATATTTTGAGCATTTATTGTTCTTGCATGGTCCTTGAATGGCTAAATTGGTATCTCCGTTACATAGATGACATTTTTCTTGTATGGAAGGAAGCTTTGGAACTTTTAGCCCTTTTTATGGAGGATATGAACAAAAATAATATGGGTCTGACTTTTACCTATTGAACAACAAGGATAAATTATTGTTTGGAAGAATTTGAAAGCAAGAATGAAAATAATTGTATACATCATGCTGTCATTTACAGAGATGGACTAAAAGAGGCTGCTCTTAGGTCATAGCTCATCATAGAACAAGTTACTGAGATGTTGTTCATTCCTAATCGCTTCATTTCTCTTTGTATGCATTTGTACTGTGACCCTGGGGAGGTCTCCCTAATGGTGGTGGGGGAAACCAAATCTGGACTTGCCCAGTGTGCTTAGAGGAATATGGCTGCACCTCACTGACAAAGCCCACAGAAGGCCAAAATGATTGTCTGGGGTTGTCATGTTCCTTGTTTAGAGAAGAATTGCCTGGTATTTCGGGGCTGGACTGATCTTACTCTACGGGATCAGACTAATATACTTCAGGAAATTTTTCGTCAGTGAAAAGCACAACTGGACTGCTCCTAGATGGTAACTCACCATAGAACAAGCTACTGAGTTGTTTCTTCCTGGTAGAGGGCTTCTCTCTTTATATGCATGGGTAGAAAACATATGTAATATTCAAATGCTAAAAATTACAAATAATTGTTCAGAAATGGAGGGTTTTAAGGAACAAGGTATGTTGTTGGAATCTAAATTTAGAGAAAGAGGTTTAAAGGAAAAGGTCTCTGGAATTTGCGGATAAGCACAATAGAATGGAATTATTGGTGTATAAGAAGAAAAAAAAAGGCTCTTGAAGAAAAGGATAAAAAAAGAAAAAAATCAATGTTCCATTCATATCCAACTTTAATGTACATCATAAACAAATTAGATCAATCCTTAGTAAACTTTAAAAGGAAAGATTATATGGGGGAATGGGAGATGAAGTAACAGAATATCCGCAGATCATTTAAAAGAAAAGTGAAAAATTTCAAAAAATATTCTAGCCCCAAGCAAATTTAAATGTGAGTTTTAGAGGACAAAGGAGATGAATTAAGATTTTTTTATCCATGCCATAGCTGTAAAACTTATAATTATTGCAGTAAGGAGAAAAAACAAAATTTATGCTTACCTGATAAATTCCTTTCTCCTGTAGTGTGGTCAGTCCACGGGTCATCATTACTTCTGGGATATTAACTCCTCCCCAACAGGAAGTGCAAGAGGATTCACCCAGCAGAGCTGCTACATAGCCCCTCCCCTCTACGTCACCTCCAGTCATTCGACCAAGGACCAACGAGAAAGGAGAAGCCAAAGGGTGTAGTGGTGACTGGAGTATAATTCAAAATTTTTTTACCTGCCATAAAAAACAGGGCGGGCCGTGGACTGACCACACTACAGGAGAAAGGAATTTATCAGGTAAGCATAAATTTTGTTTTCTCCTGTTAAGTGTGGTCAGTCCACGGGTCATCATTACTTCTGGGATACCAATACCAAAGCTAAAGTACACGGATGACGGGAGGGACAGGCAGGCTCTTTATATGGAAGGAACCACTGCCTGAAGAACCTTTCTCCCAAAAACAGCCTCCGAAGAAGCAAAAGTGTCAAATTTGTAAAATTTGGAAAAAGTATGAAGAGAAGACCAAGTTGCAGCCTTGCAAATCTGTTCAACAGAAGCCTCATTCTTAAAGGCCCAAGTGGAAGCTACAGCTCTAGTAGAATGTGCTGTAATTCTTTCAGGAGGCTGCTGTCCAGCAGTCTCATAGGCTAACCGTATTATGCTACGAAGCCAAAAAGAGAGAGAGGTAGCCGAAGCTTTTTGACCTCTCCTCTGACCAGAATAAACGACAAACAGGGAAGATGTTTGTCGAAAATCCTTAGTTGCCTGTAGATAAAATTTCAGGGCACGGACTACGTCTAGATTGTGTAGCAGACGTTCCTTCTTCGAAGAAGGATTAGGACACAAAGATGGAACCACAATCTCTTGATTGATATTCCTGTTAGTGACCACCTTAGGTAGGAACCCAGGTTTAGTACGCAGAACTACCTTGTCTGAATGAAAAATCAGATAAGGAGAATCACAATGTAAGGCAGATAACTCAGAGACTCTTCGAGCCGAGGAAATCGCCATTAAAAACAGAACTTTCCAAGATAACAGCTTGATATCAATGGAATGGAGGGGTTCAAACGGAACACCCTGTAAAACATTAAGAACTAAGTTCAAACTCCATGGTGGAGCAACAGTTTTAAACACAGGCTTGATCCTAGCTAAAGCCTGACAAAAAGCTTGAACGTCCGGAACTTCTGACAGACGTTTGTGTAAAAGAATGGACAGAGCTGAAATCTGTCCCTTTAAGGAACTAGTGGATAAACCCTTTTCTAAACCTTCTTGTAGAAAAGACAATATCCTCGGAATCCTAACCTTACTCCATGAGTAACTCTTGGATTCGCACCAATATAAGTATTTGCGCCATATCTTATGGTAAATCTTTCTGGTAACAGGCTTCCTAGCCTGTATTAAGGTATCAATAACTGACTCAGAAAAACCACGTTTTGATAAAATCAAGCGTTCAATTTCCAAGCAGTCAGCTTCAGAGAAATTAGATTTTGATGTTTGAAGGGACCCTGGATCAGAAGGTCCTGTTTCAGAGGTAGAGACCAAGGTGGACAGGATGACATGTCCACTAGATCTGCATACCAAGTCCTGCGTGGCCATGCAGGCGCTATTAGAATCACTGATGCTCTCTCCTGTTTGATTCTGGCAATCAATCGAGGAAGCATCGGGAAGGGTGGAAACACATAAGCCATCCCGAAGGTCCAAGGTGCTGTCAAAGCATCTATCAGAACCGCTCCCGGATCCCTGGATCTGGACCCGTAACGAGGAAACTTGGCGTTCTGTCGAGACGCCATGAGATCTATCTCTGGTTTGCCCCAACGTCGAAGTATTTGGGCAAAGACCTCCGGATGAAGTTCCCACTCCCCCGGATGAAAAATCTGACGACTTAGGAAATCCGCCTCCCAGTTCTCCACTCCCGGGATGTGGATTGCTGACAGGTGGCAAGAGTGAGACTCTGCCCAGCGAATTATCTTTGATACTTCCATCATTGCTAGGGAGCTTCTTGTCCCTCCCTGATGGTTGATGTAAGCTACAGTCGTGATGTTGTCTGACTGAAACCTGATGAACCCCCGAGTTGTTAACTGGGGCCAAGTCAGAAGGGCATTGAGAACTGCTCTCAATTCCAGAATGTTTATTGGTAGGAGACTCTCCTCCTGATTCCATTGTCCCTGAGCCTTCAGAGAATTCCAGACAGCGCCCCAACCTAGCAGGCTGGCGTCTGTTGTTACAATTGTCCAGTCCGGCCTGCTGAATGGCATCCCCCTGGACAGATGTGGCCGAGAAAGCCACCATAGAAGAGAATTTCTGGTCTCTTGATCCAGATTCAGAGTAGGGGACAAGTCTGAGTAATCCCCATTCCACTGACTTAGCATGCACAATTGCAGCGGTCTGAGATGTAGGCGTGCAAAGGGTACTATGTCCATTGCCGCTACCATTAAGCCGATCACCTCCATGCATTGAGCTACTGACGGGTGTTGAATGGAATGAAGGACACGGCATGCAGTTTGAAGCTTTGTTAACCTGTCTTCTGTCAGGTAAATCTTCATTTCTACAGAATCTATAAGAGTCCCCAAGAAGGGAACTCTTGTGAGTGGAAAGAGAGAACTCTTCTTTTCGTTCACCTTCCATCCATGCGACCTTAGAAATGCCAGTACTAACTCTGTATGAGACTTGGCAGTTTGAAAGCTTGAAGCTTGTATCAGAATGTCGTCTAGGTACGGAGCTACCGAAATTCCTCGCGGTCTTAGTACCGCCAGAAGAGCACCCAGAACCTTTGTGAAGATTCTTGGAGCCGTAGCCAATCCGAATGGAAGAGCTACAAACTGGTAATGCCTGTCTAGAAAGGCAAACCTTAGATACCGGTAATGATCTTTGTGAATCGGTATGTGAAGGTAAGCATCCTTTAAATCCACTGTGGTCATGTACTGACCCTTTTGGATCATGGGTAAAATTGTCCGAATAGTTTCCATTTTGAACGATGGAACTCTTAGGAATTTGTTTAGGATCTTTAAATCCAAGATTGGCCTGAAAGTTCCCTCTTTTTTGGGAACCACAAACAGATTTGAGTAAAACCCTTGTCCTTGTTCCGACCGCGGAACCGGATGGATCACTCCCATTAATAAAAGATCTTGTACGCAGCGTAGAAACGCCTCTTTCTTTATTTGGTTTGTTGACAACCTTGACAGATGAAATCTCCCTCTTGGGGGAGAGGATTTGAAGTCCAGAAGGTATCCCTGAGATATGATCTCTAACGCCCAGGGATCCTGGACATCTCTTGCCCAAGCCTGAGCGAAGAGAGAAAGTCTGCCCCCCACTAGATCCGTTCCCGGATCGGGGGCCCTCAATTCATGCTGTCTTAGGGGCAGCAGCAGGTTTCCTGGCCTGCTTGCCCTTGTTCCAGGACTGGTTAGGTCTCCAGCCTTGTCTGTAGCGAGCAACAGCTCCTTCCTGTTTTGGTGCAGAGGAAGTTGATGCTGCTCCTGCTTTGAAATTACGAAAGGAACGAAAATTAGACTGTCTAGCCTTAGGTTTGGCTCTGTCTTGAGGCAGGGCATGGCCTTTACCTCCTGTAATGTCAGCGATAATTTCTTTCAACCCGGGCCCGAATAAGGTCTGCCCTTTGAAAGGTATATTAAGCAATTTAGATTTAGAAGTAACGTCAGCTGACCAGGATTTTAGCCACAGTGCTCTGCGCGCCTGAATGGCGAATCCGGAATTCTTAGCCGTAAGTTTAGTTAAATGTACTACGGCATCCAAAATAAATGAGTTAGCTATCTTAAGGGCTTTAAGCTTGTGTGTAATCTCATCTAATGGAGCTGATTCAAGTGTCTCTTCCAGAGACTCAAACCAAAATGCTGCTGCAGCCGTGACAGGCGCAATGCATGCAAGAGGTTGCAATATAAAACCTTGTTGAACAAACATTTTCTTAAGGTAACCCTCTAACTTTTTATCCATTGGATCTGAAAAGGCACAGCTATCCTCCACCGGGATAGTGGTACGCTTAGCTAAAGTAGAAACTGCTCCCTCCACCTTAGGGACCGTTTGCCATAAGTCCCGTGTGGTGGCGTCTATTGGAAACATCTTTCTAAATATCGGAGGGGGTGAGAACGGCACACCGGGTCTATCCCACTCCTTAGTAACAATTTCAGTAAGTCTCTTAGGTATAGGAAAAACGTCAGTACTCGACGGTACCGCAAAATATTTATCCAACCTACACATTTTCTCTGGTATTGCAACTGTGTTACAATCATTCAGAGCCGCTAACACCTCCCCTAGTAATACACGGAGGTTTTCCAGCTTAAATTTAAAATTTGAAATGTCTGAATCCAGTTTGTTTGGATCAGAACCATCACCCGCAGAATGAAGCTCTCCGTCCTCATGTTCTGCAAATTGTGACGCAGTGTCTGACATGGCCCTAATATTATCAGCGCACTCTGTTCTCACCCCAGAGTGATCACGCTTACCTCTTAGTTCTGGTAATTTAGCCAAAACTTCAGTCATAACAGTAGCCATATCCTGTAATGTGATTTGTAATGGCCGCCCAGATGTACTCGGCGCTACAATATCACGCACCTCCCGAGCGGGAGATGCAGGTACTGACACGTGAGGCGAGTTAGTCGGCATAACTCTCCCCTCGTTGTTTGGTGAAATATGTTCAATTTGTACAGATTGACTTTTATTTAAAGTAGCATCAATGCAGTTAGTACATAAATTTCTATTGGGCTCCACTTTGGCTTTAGCACATATAGCACAGATATCTTCCTCTGAATCAGACATGTTTAACACACTAGCAAATAAACTAGCAACTTGGAAATACTTTTCAAGTAATTTACTATAATATGAAAACGTACTGTGTCTATAAGAAGCACAGAAAAAGTTATGACAGTTGAAAATTAATAAACTGAAAGGTTATAGCATCAAATCTTTGTAAAAACACAATTTTAGCAAAGGATTGTTCCCATTAGCAAAGGATAACTAACCCTGAAAGCAGAAAAAAAAAAAAAAAATACAGAAATAAACGTTTTTTATCACAGTCAACTACAATCTCACAGCTCTGCTGTGAGTGATTACCTCCCTCAAAACAAGTTTTGAAGACCCCTGAGTTCTGTAGAGATGAACTGGATCATGCAGGGAAGACAATAAACTTCTGACTGAATTTTTTGATGCGTAGCAAAAGCACCAAAAAAGGCCCCTCCCCCTCACACACAACAGTGAGAGAGATCAGTAAACTGTCATAAATTAAATAAAACGACTGCCAAGTGGAAAAAAATTAGTGCCCAAAACATTTTTTCACCCAGTACCTCAGAAAATTAAACGATTTTACATGCCAGCAAAAAACGTTTAACATTAAATAAATTAAGTGTTATTAAAAAGCCTGTTGCTAGTCCCTGCAAATTAGGCTAAAATCTTATGCATACAGTATAATTCCAGTGAAGTGCCATTCCCCAGAATACTGAAGTGTAAAATATACATACATGACAGCCTGATACCAGTTGCTGCTACTGCATTTAAGGCTGAGTTTACATTATATCGGTATGGCAGAATTTTCTCATCAATTCCATTGTCAGAAAATAATAAGCTGCTACATACCTCTTTGCAGATTAATCTGCCCGCTGTCCCCTGATCTGAAGTTTACCTCTCCTCAGATGGCCGAGAAACAGCAATATGATCTTAACTACGCCGGCTAAAATCATAGAAAAAACTCAGGTAGATTCTTCTTCAAATTCTACCAGAGAAGGAATAACACACTCCGGTGCTATTATAAAATAACAAACTTTTGATTGAAGGTATGAAACTAAGTATAATCACCACAGTCCTCTCACACATCCTATCTATTCGTTGGGTGCAAGAGAATGACTGGGGGTGACGTAGAGGGGAGGGGCTATGTAGCAGCTCTGCTGGGTGAATCCTCTTGCACTTCCTGTTGGGGAGGAGTTAATATCCCAGAAGTAATGATGACCCGTGGACTGACCACACTTAACAGGAGAAAGTAACAATAGCGGTCACTAAAGAAGAATTTTGGTCAAGGATGCAATACGACGCGGTGTCAAGGGGATAGTATATACAATTCAAAGCCTGTGTAGTACTTGGGACATATATACATTAAAACACATAAATATATACGTTTATAAGAATATACATATATATTAATTTATTTAATGCTGCCCAACGCTGCCCAAGGTGTTTGTGTTAGGCTGCCAGCATGAAAAAGAGGCTCCAATTGCAGTCTATGGAAGAAGGCTCCCATGAGCACTTGGCTTTCAGCAATGCGAACACTAGCTCGTGTTCTCATTGCGCCTTACTTGTAATACCAGCACACATTTATGTGATCTGGTATTGCCAAGTTAAGCTCATAATTCACAATAATGCAGCGGCACCATCCAAATATTGTTATCTTATGACTTTATTAGTCCCAGGAAGCACAACATGATGTTTCGGGCTCAAGTGCCCTTAATCATATGGTCACATAACAGGGTTCACACCTTTCTTATATACAACACCACAGGTGTATTCAATTACACATTAACCTCTTCATTATCTCATTTCAATTATTTTCCATAAATACTGACACCTAGTGGTATGTAAATATTAATAGATCTACTACAAAAAAAACTTTATTTATAACCATTATTCACATTACAACAGATTGTTACCTATGTTACAGACAAATCAATTAAATAACAAGATCAATGAGTTACCTTATTAGGGACAAAACAAAGGACTATAGAAAAAGGTTCAAATCTAGCTCACGATTCATACCTTTTGGATACATGGCTTCAAGTTTAAAGATCCACATTGCCTTTTTATCATTTATATTACTAGCGTTACCAAAACCATCTTTGTATATAGGAAACAAGACAAATATAACAATGGTCAATAGGGAAAAAAACACACAAAATAATGTTGTGTAAAGATTAACACAAATCCACCATGAGTCAGGAATGTCAAACTGAAAGTAATGTTAAGGAATTTTCCGTGAGAACAAAGGACTTGGCAATAAAAAAAGGATGAGATTCTAAAGTAAAAAAAAAAAAATACATAGAAAAATAAAGTATGACAAAGATACTTCCTAATGTGTTTAATCCTTGCAATTAATTTATTAAATGCAAATACTGCAGATACGAGAGATGTGACATCTAACTGCTGAATGCAAATAGACATGATTCATCAATTACAAGCATACATAATGAATATTGCAGTGACAAACATAACAGGAATAAAGGGGTGATATTTAGTTGTGCATATTTATCAAATGATTCTATGTCTTTCTCTAAAGTACAGGCCATTCATCTATTGCAGACTAACAAACCGATAAGAGCTGGGGCTATATAATTCACCCCATGCCTCCCCGAATTAGATTTTGTAATAAAGAAAAAAATGAAAGAATATATTTCTGTATATCATCTAGGACGTGGGTGATCACACAGCTAAAGGGATATTAAACACTTTGAGATGGTAATATAAAATGATAAATCGTATAAATATATATAAAAAAAATCTGCAATATATTTTCATAATTTATTTTGTCCCCTTTTCCTGTAATTCCATTCTGAAATTGTGAGCTTTTCAGTTCCTGTTAGAAATGTAAGGGCAGAACACTGTTATATTCCACACAGCCATTGGCTGCACACTCTAGTGACCTATTTATAACTGTCTCCTATTGGCCACAGCAGAGAAGGTAACTTAAGTTGCAACATGGCAGCTTTTTTATTGTTTTATACACACCAAGGGGTAGATTAATAAAGCAGCGGATGCTGCATCTACCCCTGAAGTTTCTGGACCACCTGAAACCTAAGTTAAGAAGCAGTGGTCGTAAGATGGCTGCTCCTTAAAGGGACACTGAACCCAGTTTTTTTCTTTCGTGATTCAGATAGAGAATGCAATTTTAAACAACTTTCTAATTTACTCCTATGATCAATTTTTCTTCATTCTCTTGCTATCTTTATTTGAAAAAGAAGGCATCTAAGCTTTTTTTCGTTCAGACCTCTGGACAGCACTTTTTTATTGGTGGATGAATTTATCCACCAATCAGCAAGAACAACCCAGGTTGTTCACCAGAAATGGGCCGGCATCTAAACTTACATTCTTGCATTTCAAATAAAGATACCAAGAGACAGAAGAAAATTTGATAATAGGAGTAAATTAGAATGTTGCTTAAAATGTCATGCTCTATCTGAATCACAAAATAAAAAAATTGGGTTCAGTGTCCCTTTAATTCATCCGCCACCTTTGAGGTGGCACTGTGGCAGACAGCAATAATCCCGATCGGAATAGCCAGATTGGCCGCAAATGTGCAGTGGGGGGCATTGCACAAGCATTTCACCAGAAATGCTTGTGCAATGAAAAATGCAGACAGCGTATGCCGTCGGCATTAAGCGATGTCGGGCGGACATGATCCACTACAGCAGATCATGTCCGCCCGACATTTGATAAATCTACCCCTATACCTTTACACTTATTTTGTCAATATTTAAACAACTAATGAAACTTTACAAATTAAAGGGACTTAAAATTGCAAGGAAATAAAGCTGTTATGTGCAAGAGTGTTTGATTATTGGACTGTTGTTTACATAAATTATGTGTTTAACCCTGCCAAGTTGTCAACACAAAGGGACCGATTTATCATGTCCGCCCGACATTGATAAATGCCGACAAGCATACGCAGTCAGCATTTATCATTGCACAAGCATTTCGTGTAAAATGCTTGTGCAATACCTCCCCCTGCAGATCCGCGGCCAATGTCAATCATCCAGATTGTATCCGATCGGGATGATTGCTGTCTGCCACCTCAGAGGTGGCGGACGAGTTAAGGAACAGTGGTCCTAAAGGGACACTAAACCCAATTTTCTTATTTCATGATTCAGATAGAGCATGCAATTTTAAGCAACTTTCTAAATTACTCTTATTATCAATTTTTCTTTGTTCTCTTGCTATCTTTATTTAAAAAGCAGGAATGTGATGCATAGGAGCCTGACCATTTTTGGTTGAGAACCTGGATTATGCTTGCTTATTGGTGGGTAAATGTAAGCCTCCAATAAGCAAGCGCTATCCATGGTGCTGAACCTAAAATGGGCTGGCTGCTAAGTATTACATTCCTTCTATTAAATAAAGATAGCAAGAGAACAAAGCATGTATGAGAGTCAAAATAAGAACAGACCTACATATTCTGCAGGAAAGTGTAGCTTGTGGCTGGCGTATTCCCCACTATTAACATTTGGATAATATGTGCTAAATCACTAGGTAAAAGAATGACGTCTAAATCCTATGCAGTGCACTAAAACAGAGCCATAAAACTTCAGACCCCCCAGTGCAATAGCTCCTTAAAAACAATTCACCCCTTAACCACCATGATCCAAAACCCTTAAACTCATTCCTAAATCTCAATCATGTCCCGTAAACAGCCATGCACCCCAAATCCCCCCACCCCCCCATGCTATTAACCCCTTTGTTTGCAATAGCAGAGAGGATACGAGGTTTTCAGGTACTGGTAATTTTGTAGAATCGATTTAGCTATAGCTATACTTATACTTATACTTATACTTATACTTATACTTATACTTATACTTATACTTATACTTATACTAATACTAACACTAACACTAACACTAACACTAACACTAACACTAACACTAACACTAACAGGCTGGTGGGGTAGCTCAGTTGGTAAATGCCCTAACTACCAAAAAGCCTCTTTAAAAGATCCAAGTTCACAAGTTTAAATCCCGGCAGGGCTGAATCAGCCCTTCATCCTTCCGAGGTCGATAAAAGGAGTACCATTAAATTGGGTAATAATAACAACTATTACTATTCAGCTGCCAATTTGGTTAATTCCAAGCGAGTGCTGAAAAAGGGCTTTGAGTCCCACTGGGAGAAAAGTGCTATATAAATACTAGTTATTATATTATACCTGTTTTGCAATAACTAACGGATATAAGGCTACTTAATACAACCTATGTGCTGTGAACCTATAAGAATATGGTTGTATCTTATAAATATAAGTCTATAAATGACTACCGGCTTCTATCGACGGCTCAAAAGTGCACTGTGATCTTAGGCCCAGCCTAAGATCACAGTGCACTTTTGAGACATCGACAGAAGCCGGTAGTCATTTATAGACTTATATTTATAAGATACAATCATATTCTTATCATGGTCTATTGTTTAAGAAAATGAGTAACTCACGATAGTTAGGTAAAATTAATAGGGTTCAAGACAAGTCCAAAAAGTCTCTAACTTCCAATTCAAAATAAGAGGTTAAGACACGGAGCTCCTTGCAGATGTGTAATGCAACCTCACAGTTCAGCAGCTAACTCTGCCCCCAGCATGCAGCATTACATAACAATTCATTATTTTTAAAGCGTATGATCATATCAATATTTTTTGAGGGGGTACAGCGTTGCATTTGGGTGGGCACTGCCCCCCAATGCCCCCCCCCCCCTGAAACCGACCCTGCAAACTAGTGCACATAACCAGACACGCACAGATACAGATACAATCTGGTGCACATAGCCAGACACACACATACAGAAACAAACTAGTGCACATACCCTGACATACACATACAGATACAATATGTTTCACATACCCAGACACACACACATACAGATACAATCTGGTGCACATACCCAGACACACACACATACAGATACAATCTGGTGCACATACCCAGACACACACACATACAGATACAATATGTTTCACATAACCAGACACACACACATACAGATACAATATGTTTCACATACCCAGACACACACACATACAGATACAATCTGGTGCACATACCCAGACACACACACATACAGATACAATCTGGTGCACATACCCAGACACACACACATACAGATACAATATGTTTCACATACCCAGACACACACACATACAGATACAATCTGGTGCACATACCCAGACACACACACATACAGATACAATATGTTTCACATAACCAGACACACACACATACAGATACAATATGTTTCACATACCCAGACACACACACATACAGATACAATCTGGTGCACATACCCAGACACACACACATACAGATACAATCTGGCGCACATACCCAGACACACACACATATAGATACAATCTGGTACACATACCCAGACACACACACATACAGATACAATCTGGTGCACATACCCAGACACACACACATACAGATACAATCTGGTGCACATACCCAGACACACACACATACAGATACAATCTGGCGCACATACCCAGACACACACACATACAGATACAATCTGGTACACATACCCAGACACACACACATACAGATACAATCTGGCGCACATACCCAGACACACACACATATAGATACAATCTGGTACACATACCCAGACACACACACATACAGATACAATCTGGTGCACATACCCAGACACACACACATCAGATACAATCTGGCGCACATACCCAGACACACACACATATAGATACAATCTGGTGCACATACCCAGACACACACACATCAGATACAATCTTGTGCACATAACCAGACACACACACACACATAGAGATACAATCTGGTGCACATACCCAGACACACACACATCAGATACAATCTTGTGCACATAACCAGACACACAAACATACAGATACAATCTGTTTCACATACCCAGACACACACACACATACAGATACAATCTGGTGCACATACCCAGACACACACACATATAGATACAATCTGGTACACATACCCAGACACACACACATACAGATACAATCTGGTGCACATACCCAGACACACACACATCAGATACAATCTGGCGCACATACCCAGACACACACACATATAGATACAATCTGGTGCACATACCCAGACACACACACATCAGATACAATCTTGTGCACATAACCAGACACACACACACACATAGAGATACAATCTGGTGCACATACCCAGACACACACACATCAGATACAATATTGTGCACATAACCAGACACACACACACACACACACACACACATACAGATACAATCTGTTTCACATACCCAGACACACACACACATACAGATACAATCTGGTACACATAACCAGACACACACACATACAGATACAATCTGGTGCACATAACCAGACACACACACATACAGATACAATCTGGTACACATACCCATACACACACACATACAGATACAATCTGGCGCACATACCCAGACACACACACATACAGATACAATCTGGTGCACATAACCAGACACACACACATACAGATACAATCTGGTGCACATACCCAGACACACACACATCAGATACAATCTTGTGCACATAACCAGACACACACACACACATAGAGATAAAATCTGGTGCACATACCCTAGGGCTGGGCGATATGGGGGGGGGGAATCGTGAAATAAAAAAAAAAAAATGCGATTGTGATTTAAAGGGACATGAAACCTAATATTTTTCTTTCATGCTTTAGAAATAACATGCAATTTTAAACAACTTTCTAATTTACTTCTATTATCTAATTTGCTTAATTTTCTTGATATCCTTTGCTGAAAAGCATATCTAGATATGCTCAGTCGCTGCTGATTGGTGGCTGCACATAGATGCCTCGTGTGATTGGCTCCCCATGTGCATTGCTATTTCTTCAACAAAGAATATCTAAAGAATTAAGCAAATTAGATAATAGAAGTAAATTGGAATGTTGTTTATAATTGTATTCTCTATCTGAATCATGAAAGAAAAATTTGGGGTTTTATGTCCCTTTAATTGCGATTTTATTAAAAATTACTATAACACCTTCATTTTTCAATAAAACGTTTATTTAACACTACAAAATCTTACCGTACATGTTTCTCAATGTCCAATACACTCTTGGAGCATAAAAATACAAACCACAAAATAGTTAAAATAATATTAGCTACCTGTGCTGTGGTTACATAGTAGAAACGTTTATTTAACACTACAGAATCTTACTGTACATGTTTCTTAATGTCCAATACACTCTTGGAGCAAAAAAATCAACACTTATAATTAGAGGAAAAATATAAAAACAAAAAAAAACTTGCGCACCACTGTGTACTACTACTGATGACTGATGATCTTCTGGGAATCTACACTTGACTCAACTAAATGATATATTAAATAAATATAAATAATAAATATAATATTACATTTATCATCTGTCTAGTAAGTAACTCTATATATCATTCATCCTCTATAATCTATCTACTAGATGATAGAGATAGAGCAGTACGTAGTAGATATTTTTTATATATATTTTGGTAACATCATGTTGAATATATTATATTTTACAATTCACTTTACAATACATCCTACAAGCAACCCTTAACCCCTTGAGTACTAACGACGGCTCTGAGCCGTCACAGAGTTTCCCACTCTGGTGCTAACGACGGCTCAGAGCCGTCGCTAGCACTCTCCCACATTGAGGGAGATCTGGGGGCTCCCATCCACTCCTACCCCGGCGATCGGACCTGCATAGTGACAGGCATCGCCGGGGCTTTCCGTTTTGCGTGGTGACGTCACGCGCAACTTTATTAACAAACTGACAATACAAAGTATAGGGAAAGGGGGCATGCTGCTTAGAAGCCTGTATCTCAGGCATCTAAGCAGCTACAGACCCCCAAGACCCACCATTGGAAAGGTAATTGCCTAACCTTTCCAATGTTTTAAGTATTGGGGATCAAAAATTTAAATTAAAAAAAAAAACCTTCAATCACCTTAGCACCCAGGTGGGAAAGTGCTTAGCACTCAAAGGGTTAATGAACATTTATAAATAAAATATATTGTTTTATTGTAATATGTAATCAAACTCAATGTTATGCGTCACAGAAGTTTAAAAAAAATAAAAAAAAATCAGTAAGACACTTTAAAGTTTTTTTTACAATATTCACTTTATTGCTCACAACTTTGAGCTGTCCCACCACCCCACCACCGCTTGACCACTGCCACAACACTCTCAGATGACTCCCACACACTCTTCAATCTCTTCCAAAATAGCCGTTTTGCAGGCATTCTCAGGTCCGCCCATTGGTCCGCCTCTCATCCTCCCTCTCCGCCTCCGTTCTCATGATGATCTGAAGATTTTTTTTTTTTAAATTGCATACTCTCACGGTTTTAAAACTGCATCCACGATTAATCATGCAGCCCTAACATACCCAGACACACACACATACAGATACAATCTGGTGCACGTAACCAGACACACACACACATACAGAAAAAATCTGGTGCACATAACCAGACACACACACACATACAGATACAATCTGGTGCACGTAACCACACACACACACACATACAGATACAATCTGGTGCACGTAACCAGACGCACACACACATACAGATACAATCTGGTGCACGTAACCAGACACACACACACATACAGATACAATCTGGTACACACACCCAGACACACACACATACAGATACAATCTAGTGCACATACCCAGACACACACACATACAGATAAAATCTGGTACACACACCCAGACACACACACATACAGATACAATCTAGTGCACATACCCAGACACACACACATACAGATACAAAATGGTGCACATACCCAGACACACACACATACAGATACAATCTAGTGCACATACCCAGACACACACACATACAGATACAATCTAGTGCACATACCAAGACACACACACATACAGATACAAACTGGTACACATACCCAGACACACACACACATACAGATACAATCTGGTGCACGTAACCAGACACACACACATACAGATACAATCTAGTGCATATACCCAAACACACACACATACAGATACAATCTGGTACACATACCCAGACACACACACATACAGATACAATCTAGTACACATAACCAGACACACACAAATACAGATACAATCTAGTACACATACACACATACAGAATCAGACTAGTGCACATAACCAAACACACACACATACAGATACAATCTGGTACACATACCCAGACACACACACATACAGATACAATCTAGTGCACATACCCAGACACACACACATACAGATACAATCTAGTGCACATACCCAGACACACACACATACAGATACAAACTGGTGCACATACCCAGACACACACACATACAGATACAAAATGGTGCACATACCCAGACACACACACATACAGATACAATCTAGTGCACATACCCAGACACACACACATACAGATACAAACTGGTGCACATACCCAGACACACACACATACAGATACAAACTGGTGCAAATACCCAGAAACACACACATACAGATACAAACTGGTGCACATACCCAGACACACACACATACAGATACAAACTGGTGCACATACCCAGACACACACACATACAGATACAATCTAGTGCACATACCCAGACACACACACATACAGATACAAACTGGTGCACATACCCAGACACACACACATACAGATACAAAATGGTGCACATACCCAGACACACACACATACAGATACAATCTGGTACACATACCCAGACACACACACATACAGATACAATCTAGTGCACATACCCAGACACACACAAATACAGATACAATCTAGTACACATACACACATACAGAATCAGACTAGTGCACATACCCAGACACACACACACACACACACACAGATACAAACTGGTGCACATACCCAGACACACACACATACAGATACAAACTGGTGCACATACCCAGACACACACACATACAGATACAAACTGGTGCACATACCCAGACACACACACACACACACACATACAGATACAATCTAATGGACATACCCAGACACACACACATACAGATACAATCTAGTACACATAACCAGACACACACAAATACAGATACAATCTAGTACACATACACACATTCAGAATCAGACTAGTGCACATACCCATACACACACACATACAGATACAATCTATTACACATAACCAGACACACACAAATACAGATACAATCTAGTACACATACACACATACAGAATCAGACTAGTGCACATAACCAGACACACACACATACAGATACAATCTAGTACACATACACACATACAGAATCAGACTAGTGCACATAACTAGACACACACAAATACAGATACAATCTAGTACACATACACACATACAGAATCAGACTAGTGCACATAACCAGACACACACACATACAGATACAATCTAGTACACATAACCAGACACACACACATACAGATACAATCTAGTACACATACACACATACAGAATCAGACTAGTGCACATACCCAGACACACACACATACAGATACAATCTAGTACACATAACCAGACACACACAAATACAGATACAATCTAGTACACATACACACATACAGAATCAGACTAGTGCACATAACCAGACACACACACATACAGATACAATCTAGTACACATACACACATACAGAATCAGACTAGTGCACATACCCAGACACACACACATACAGATACAATCTAGTACACATAACCAGGCACACACAAATACAGATACAATCTAGTACACATACACACATACAGAATCAGACTAGTGCACATACCCAGACACACACACATACAGATATAATCTAGTACACATAACCAGACACACACAAATACAGATACAATCTAGTACACATACACACATACAGAATCAGACTAGTGAACATACCCAGACACACACACATACAGATACAATCTAGTACACATAACCAGACACACACAAATACAGATACAATCTAGTACACATACACACATACAGAATCAGACTAGTGCACATAACCAGACACACACACATACAGATACAATCTAGTACACATACACACATACAGAATCAGACTAGTGCACATAACCAGACACACACAAATACAGATACAATCTAGTACACATACACACATACAGAATCAGACTAGTGCACATAACCAGACACACACATACAGATACAATCTAGTACACATAACCAGACACACACACATATAGATACAATCTAGTACACATACACACATACAGAATCAGACTAGTGCACATACCCAGACACACACACATACAGATACAATCTAGTACACATACACACATACAGAATCAGACTAGTGCACATAACCAGACACACACACATACAGATACAATCAAGTACACATACACACATACAGAATCAGACTAGTGCACATACCCAGACACACACACATACAGATACAATCTAGTACACATAACCAGACACACACATACAGATACAATCTAGTACACATAACCAGACACACACATACAGATACAATCTAGTACACATACACACATACAGAATCAGACTAGTGCACATACCCAGACACACACACATACAGATACAATCTAGTACACATACACACATACAGAATCAGACTAGTGCACATAACCAGACACACACACATACAGATACAATCAAGTACACATACACACATACAGAATCAGACTAGTGCACATACCCAGACACACACAAATACAGATACAATCTAGTACACATACACACATACAGAATCAGACTAGTGCACATAACCAGACACACACACATACAGATACAATCTAGTACACATACACACATACAGAATCAGACTAGTGCACATACCCAGACACACACACATACAGATACAATCTAGTACACATACACACATACAGAATCAGACTAGTGCACATAACCAGACACACACACATACAGATACAATCAAGTACACATACACACATACAGAATCAGACTAGTGCACATACCCAGACACACACACATACAGATACAATCTAGTACACATAACCAGACACACACAAATACAGATACAATCTAGTACACATACAAACATACAGAATCAGACTAGTGCACATACCCAGACACACACACATACAGATACAATCTAGTACACATAACCAGACACACACAAATACAGATACAATCTAGTACACATACACACATACAGAATCAGACTAGTGCACATAACCAGACACACACACATACAGATGCAATCTAGTACACATACACACATACAGAATCAGACTAGTGCACATAACCAGACACACACAAATACAGATACAATCTAGTACACATACACACATACAGAATCAGACTAGTGCACATAACCAGACACACACACATACAGATACAATCTAGTACACATAACCAGACACACACACATACAGATACAATCTAGTACACATACACACATACAGAATCAGACTAGTGCACATACCCAGACACACACACATACAGATACAATCTAGTACACATAACCAGACACACACAAATACAGATACAATCTAGTACACATACACACATACAGAATCAGACTAGTGCACATACCCAGACACACACACATACAGATACAATCTAGTACACATAACCAGACACACACAAATACAGATACAATCTAGTACACATACACACATACAGAATCAGACTAGTGCACATACCCAGACACACACACATACAGATACAATCTAGTACACATACACACATACAGAATCAGACTAGTGCACATACCCAGACACACACACATACAGATACAATCTAGTACACATAACCAGACACACACACATACAGATACAATCTAGTACACATACAGAATCAGACTAGTGCACATACCCAGACACACACACATACAGATACAATCTAGTACACATACAGAATCAGACTAGTGCACATACCCAGACACACACACATACAGATACAATCTAGTGCACATACCCAGACACACACACATACAGATACAATCTAGTACACATAACCAGACACACACACATACAGATACAATCTAGTACACATAACCAGACACACACACATACAGATACAATCTAGTACACATACACACATACAGAATCAGACTAGTGCACATACCCAGACACACACACATACAGATACAATCTAGTACACATACACACATACAGAATCAGACTAGTGCACATACCCAGACACACACACATACAGATACAATCTAGTGCACATACCCAGACACACACACATACAGATACAATCTAGTACACATAACCAGACACACACACATACAGATACAATCTAGTACACATACACACATACAGAATCAGACTAGTGCACATACCCAGACACACGCACATACAGATACAATCTAGTACACATAACCAGACACACACACATACAGATACAATCTAGTACACATAACCAGACACACACACATACAGATACAATCTAGTACACATACACACATACAGAATCAGACTAGTGCACATACCCAGACACACGCACATACAGATACAATCTAGTACACATAACCAGACACACACACATACAGATACAATCTAGTACACATAACCAGACACACACACATACAGATACAATCTAGTACACATACACACATACAGAATCAGACTAGTGCACATACCCAGACACACACACATACATCTCTCTCTCACGCTCAAGTGCAACACAACTCACCACCTGTAATGCAAGAAATAATAGCACACCCCGCACTATCCATTATAAGTATAGGGAGTGCAAAAAAGTGTGGGCCATGTTAAGATTTTCTGGTAAAAAGGTACCCTTGACTTATAATACCAGATTATGGGGCCTATTTATCAAGCTATTTATCAAAGGGGCCTATTTATCAAGCTGTGTATGGAGCTTGATGCCCCGTGTTTCTGGCGAGCCTTCAGGTTCACCAGAAACACATTATGAAGCAGCGGTCTAAAGACATCACCGAAAATCAACCCCATCCAATACGACACCCCCTGCTAGCGGCAGATTGGCCGCAAATCTGCAGGGGGCGGTATTGCACCAGCAGTTCACAAGAATTGCTGGTGCAATGATAAATGCCGAGAGCGTATGGTGTCCGTATTTATCGATGTGCAGCGGATATGATCTGCTATATCGGATCATGTCCGCTCGCATCATGATAAATAGGCCCCTTTGTGTTATTCTTAGTGTAGGGTTACAATAAAGATAACGCGCCCTGTGCTATTGGTTGTGCTCCTCTTGTAATTTAATCCATAGATGTGTCAAGTACCCCAATACATGATATCTTGCACATCAAATTTGATGCACTTGCAATGAGGGGAAACAATATTTACAGCCACAACACTGAGTACTCTGATTGGCAACTAACGAGCGGCAGAATGTGTTATTTAGAATGCCGGGGCAATATTGATTACAAACAAGTTTATCCAAGTCAGAAAACAGTAGAAGAGGGTGTGTTGAGCACCATGGGTTAAGATTGGAACCTGGTCTAAGTGGAATTTCATCCAGTGTGTGGAAACCACCTACAGTACCTACCGGTCTCACAGGTTTGATACTTTAGCTATATGGGGGGAGGTTAAATCTACCTCAATACAAACTATGAATCCGAATTTGAAAGTGGAAAATAAGAACCACCTCAATCTCGTTAAGAAGGCAGTTGGTACATAGGAAACATATAAAATGGGTTCCATAAACAGGTGCTATTGTTAAGCATGTGTGTTTTGTTATGGTAAAGTAATCTTGCTGAATATAGAAATTTGCCTTGGAAACAAAGGGCTGACAGTAAGCACACTGGGGTGTTTAGGGGTTTTCTCGAATCATGGTCTGGATTTTTTTACCAAAACCTCATTTAAAAAGACGCACTATAAAGTATCTTATCTTGGTATTTAAAAATCTGTTTGCTTACTAATGTTTTGAAGGAACTTTTGTGATGCCAGTATCCTTGACAGTGGAACTCGTTCTATGAATCAAGAAGTTAATGGTCGCAAGAAATATGCGGCTCCTGCACATAAAATGGAATACAAGCGTGACAAAGGGTGGTTAAAAAACGTTGTGAATTCTGAAATTTTCAAGTGGGGAAGTTTGTTCATCAAGATATTAGTGTCATAAACATGTTTTATTGAACCAAGAACTTAGACACCTTGTACACGCACAGAAATAACAATCATATATGCATTCGCAAATACAAACACACACAAAAACAAATACACAAACATTCATATACAGTCATAAAGGCTCATACACAGTCACTGTTCTTTATAGGTAACATTCCCCGCTTGCACATGACCCACTGCTTGCAGTCTGCTATACGGCTGTCAAAATACATTTGCTGACCTTTTATTGTATGATTCTTGGAAAATACAAATCAAGGGAGGGGGCTGTGAGTGCAAAAGAAAAGCCTGAGGATAGGTAAGGGAAAACAGCTCCCTATGTCACAGAAAATCTTAACAGGCCATCCCACTGAAGTTAAAGCATACGGTTCAGTAATCATCTCAGCAACAATCTAATTACCTGACTTCAGTTAATGCTATAGTAATAGGAAAATGATATGAAACACTTACAGCACAAGTATCACATGTGTGTGAAGACATTAATCATCCACAAAAACACAGGGATCCTAATAGGGACTGAGACCTTGAACATGCCATAGAGATGGCAGAGTGGGGGCATGTTTTTCAAATCAAACAGAGGCCGCAGACAGCTGAACACAATACCAAGTCTTAACCTAGTGCTTCAAAGCAAATTAAATAATTGGCCAACTCGGTTGTATACATCCAGCAATATTATAGCCAATGAACAACATCTCCTACACGGACCATTGATAATTTATATTCTTTACATTGAGTGGCAAGGGTTAAAAAGAGGCTTGGTAGCCACCTGGGGTTGTCTTTATGGGTACACATAAACTTGGTGTTGCATTGTTGGTGAGTAATGTTGCTTTTTATTATTATTAGTTATTATTATTAGTTTTAAGCTAGCCAAGAATTATGTAGCATGAATGAAGGTGTAAAAAGTGTATGAAAACTATAGCAATACATACATAAGATACAATCTAGTATTAAAGAACCACTAAAGTCAAAATTAAAGTTTCATGACTCAGATAAAGCATACAATTAAAATTATTTTTCAATATACTTCAACTATAAAAAAAGTGCAAATAATTTTTATATGCACACTTTCTGAGGTTCCAGCACCAACTGAGCATATACAAAAGTGCACAGTATGTACTTAATATGCATTTTTTTTTTTTATATATTTTTTTATTGAGGTTCAGTTTAAGGAATTTACATTACATATGACCTTAATATGCATTGTGTGACTGGCTGATGGCTGAGGATAAACTGGGAAATTTGCGAGAAAATATACTTTACAAGAGACTTACTGTAACAATAATATAGATTAATACTGCAAGAAATAGGTGCATCTCCAAATAGTTTACAATCTGGAGGTTTAGGAATGATTTAGGTTGTGTAGGGCTTCCTTAGAGCATGTTACAATGACATTGAGAACAGCCAACCTGATTATTATATGGTAGAGAATGGCAAAAAAGTCAAGATCATGTTTAATATTCTCTGAGCACTATTTCATCCACTTCAGGAAGGAGCAAGGCCTATGAAGAGTCTTTACATTTGTGAGCAATAGTGAAACATCCAGAACAAGTCTTTACTTCACAACGGAGCAAGGCCTATGGAGAGACTTTATATTTGTGACAATAGTGAAACATCCAGTACAGGTCGTTACTTCAGTAGGGAGCAAGGCCTATGGAGAGACTGTACATTTGTGACAATAGTGAAACATCCAGTACAGGTCTTTACTTCAGGAGGGAGCAAGGCCTATGGAGAGACTTTATATTTGTGACAATAGTGAAACATCCAGTACAGGTCGTTACTTCAGTAGGGAGCAAGGCCTATGGAGAGACTGTATATTTGTGACAATAGTGAAACATCCAGTACAGGTCTTTACTTCACGAGGGAGCAAGGCCTATGAAGAGACTGTACATTTATGACAATAGTGAAACATCCAGTACAGGTCTTTACTTCACAAGGGAGCAAGGCCTATGAAGAGACTGTACATTTATGACAATAGTGAAACATCCAGTACAGGTCTTTACTTCACAAGGGAACAAGGCCTATGAAGAGACTGTATATTTGTGAGCAATAGTGAAACTTCCAGTACAGATCTTTACTTCACGAGGGAGCAAGGCCTATGGAGAGACTGTACATTTGTGACAATAGTGAAACATCTAGTACAAGTCTTTACTTCACGAGAGAGCAAGGCCTATGAAGAGACTGTATATTTGTGACAATAGTGAAACATCCAGTACAGATCTTTACTTCACGAGGGAGCAAGGCCTATGGAGAGACTGTACATTTGTGACAATAGTGAAACATCTAGTACAAGTCTTTACTTCACGAGAGAGCAAGGCCTATGAAGAGACTGTATATTTGTGAGCAATAGTGAAACATCCAGTACAAGTCTTTACTTCACGAGGGAGCAAGGCCTATGAAGAGACTGTACATTTGTGACAATAGTGAAACATCTAGTACAGGTCTTTACTTCACGAGAGAGCAAGGCCTATGGAGAGACTGTATATTTGTGAGCAATAGTGAAACATCCAGTACAGATCTTTACTTCACGAGGGAGCAAGGCCTATGGAGAGACTGTATATTTGTGACAATAGTGAAACATCCAGTACAAGTCTTTACTTCACGAGGGAGCAAGGCCTATGGAGAGACTGTACATTTGTGACAATAGTGAAACATCCAGTACAAGTCTTTACTTCACGAGGGAGCAAGGCCTATGGAGAGACTGTACATTTGTGACAATAGTGAAACATCCAGTACAAGTCTTTACTTCACGAGGGAGCAAGGCCTATGGAGAGACTGTATATTTGTGAGCAATAGTGAAACATCCAGTACAAGTCTTTACTTTACAGGGGAGCAAGGCCTATGGAGAGACTGTATATTTGTGAGCAATAGTGAAACATCCAGTACAAGTCTTTACTTTACAGGGGAGCAAGGCCTATGGAGAGACTGTATATTTGTGACAATAGTGAAACATCCAGTACAAGTCTTTACTTCACGAGGGAGCAAGGCCTATGGAGAGACTGTATATTTGTGACAATAGTGAAACATCCAGTACAGGTCTTTACTTTACAGGGGAGCAAGGCCTATGGAGAGACTGTATATTTGTGAGCAATAGTGAAACATCCAGTACAAGTCTTTACTTTACAGGGGAGCAAGGCCTATGAAGAGACTGTACATTTGTGACAATAGTGAAACATCCAGTACAGGTCGTTACTTCACAAGAGAACAAGGCCTATGCAGAGACTGTACATTTGTGACAATAGTGAAACATCCAGTACAGGTCGTTACTTCACAAGAGAACAAGGCCTATGCAGAGACTGTACATTTGTGACAATAGTGAAACATCCAGTACAGGTCGTTACTTCACAAGAGAACAAGGCCTATGCAGAGACTGTACATTTGTGACAATAGTGAAACATCCAGTACAGGTCTTTACTTCAGGAGGGAGCAAGGCCTATGGAGAAACTGTATATTTGTGACAATAGTGAAACATCCAGTACAGGTCGTTACTTCACAAGAGAACAAGGCCTATGCAGAGACTGTATATTTGTGACAATAGTGAAACATCCAGTACAGGTCTTTACTTCAGGAGGGAGCAAGGCCTATGGAGAAACTGTATATTTGTGACAATAGTGAAACATCCAGTACAGGTCGTTACTTCACAAGAGAACAAGGCCTATGCAGAGACTGTACATTTGTGACAATAGTGAAACATCCAGTACAGGTCTTTACTTCAGGAGGGAGCAAGGCCTATGGAGAAACTGTATATTTGTGACAATAGTGAAACATCCAGTACAGGTCGTTACTTCACAAGAGAACAAGGCCTATGCAGAGACTGTACATTTGTGACAATAGTGAAACATCCAGTAGAGGTCGTTACTTCACAAGAGAACAAGGCCTATGGAGAGACTGTACATTTGTGAGCAATAGTGAAACATCCAGTACAGGTCTTTACTTCACGAGGGAGCAAGGCCTATGGAGAGACTGTACATTTGTGACAATAGTGAAACATCTAGTACAAGTCTTTTACTTCACGAGGGAGCAAGGCCTATGGAGAGACTGTACATTTGTGACAATAGTGAAACATCTAGTACAAGTCTTTACTTCACAAGAGAACAAGGCCTATGGAGAGACTGTACATTTGTGACAATAGTGAAACATCCAGTAGAGGTTGTTACTTCACAAGAGAACAAGGCCTATGGAGAGACTGTACATTTGTGAGCAATAGTGAAACATCCAGTACAGGTCTTTACTTCACGAGGGAGCAAGGCCTATGGAGAGACTGTATATTTGTGACAATAGTGAAACATCCAGTACAGGTTTTTACTTCACGAGGGAGCAAGGCCTATGAAGAGACTTTATATTTGTGACAATAGTGAAACATCCAGTACAGGTCTTTACTTCAAGAGGGAACAAGGCCTATGGAGAGTCTATATTTGTGACAATAGTGAAACATCCAGTACAGGTCTTTACTTCACGAGGGAGCAAGGCCTATGGAGAGACTGTACATTTGTGACAATAGTGAAACATCCAGAACAAGTCTTTACTTCAAGAGGGAGCAAGGCCTATGAAGAGACTGTATATTTGTGACAATAGTGAAACATCCAGTACAGGTCTTTACTTCACGAGGGAGCAAGGCCTATGGATAGACTGTATATTTGTGACAATAGTGAAACATCCAGTGCAGGTCTCCACTTCACGCCTATGGAGAGACTGGTTTTGTCCAGCGGTGACAGATTTCAGCTTAAAGACTATCACACAAGGAACGAGGAGCACAAGGAATATAAATATAAGAGTTGGTGAAGGTAAATGTTTGTACTGTAATTACTTTAAACTCTTTACAGCAAGCACTGCAGATCCCAAGCTGAACTGAACCTGTGATTGGTGCAAATGGCTCACTGGCTGTTTCCGACTCTTAACCAGAAGTTTTCTGCGGGTTGCAGCAGGTGAAGTCATAGAGTTCCAGGTTAAGTTGTGGAAAATTAAGTACTCTAACAAATAGAAGTATGCAAATTTTCCACTACAAGTTCCCATTAACGGACAGTAAAGTCAAAATTAAAGTTGTATGATTCAGATACAGCATACAAATTTAAACAGCTTTCCAATTTACTTCTGTCATCAAATTTGCTTTACCTCTTTTTATCCTTTGTTGAAGGAGCAGCAATTCACTACTGGGAGCTAGCTGAACACATCAGGTGAGCCATTAACAAGAGGCATATATGCGGAGTCACCAATCAGCAACGAGCTCCCAGTAGTGCTCTGCGGCTCCTGAACCTACCTATGTATGCCTTTCAACAAAAGATACCAAAACAAAGCATGTATTAGTTAAATAAAGTTGTTCTATCTGAAACATTAAACTTTAGTTTACTCCACTGTCCCTTTAGGCTAAAATTGATGATGTTTCTAAGGGACAGCTGATATTTTAGTGGCTAGGACAGCACAAAATCAAAATACTCTACTGCTTGCAACAATTTTGCTTAATTATTCAACACAATTTTTTTTTTATGACTTTTCTTTTCAGTTACATTATTACAAAATTCTTTATTTTTCTTCCTAAATATTTCCTGTTCTGTACACAAATCAATCTTTTCTGATTCCTCTTGTGTTATTTTTCATTTGCCTTTGTCTTGGGCAGAAAAAAAAAAATAAATTCTAATTTAAATGCTCATTAGCATTACCTCCTACTAAATGTCACACACAGATATTTTGTTAGACGTTAGTAAAACTGGCATGCAGAGGCCACAGGATAATTATGCCCTTTTTTATCAAGGGATTTACATAATTTCAGACAGCAATTAAAGAATCCGAAGGAATAGATTTTTTTTTTTCCTGCCTCCCTCTCTCGTGCAGTTTCTCATCCAAAGAAAGCTTCGTTTACATTAAGGACTGAGCTCCAAGCTGCTTATTTGCATAAAATGAGAGGTTTCTGTATAGCGAGCCAGCAGGGTACCGTTTAAAATTCTGTTTTAGAAAGCTTACCTTAGAATAAGGAAATGTTAATATCATTTTGCAGCCTGCGTGAGCAGTCACCAGATGCCTAATCATGTCTAACATTATACAAAGCTCCCTGTTTTTTTTTAGTTAAGGTTTCAACTTTCCTGATAATGACTTTGTTGCAACAAGAATTTTTTTTCTCTCGTTACGCGTTCGTTTAGCAAGTCCCCAGGAGATATAACGTGCTTGCTAGAAGTGTTTTTTTTTTTATCTGTGGCGTTCGTTCTTAAAGGGATATTTAACTCAAAATGAGTGTGTGGTACAAAACGCGTAGGGTTATTCTATGCAGTCTGCTGACTCTATATGACTATGACTGATTTACTTATTTTAACATTGAACTTTCAATAAAAGTTAAGTTTTATATCGTTCCTCTTATTTGGGGCTAGTGAAACGTTCATGCATTTGAAATAAAACATTCTAATTTGTGTTTTTTTTTATCAAAGTTGTTTCCCCCTCTTGGTATGTGTATATATATATATATATATCTATACAGGCAGTGCAGAATTATTAGGCAAGTTGTATTTTTGAGGATTAATTTTATTATTGAACAACAACCATGTTCTCAATGAACCCAAAAAACTCATTAATATCAAAGCCGAATAGTTTTGGAAGTAGTTTTTAGTTTGTTTTTAGTTATAGCTATTTTAGGGGGATATCTGTGTGTGCAGGTGACTATTACTGTGCATAATTATTAGGCAACTTAACAAAAAACAAATATATACCCATTTCAATTATTTATTTTTACCAGTGAAACCAATATAACATCTCAACATTCACAAATATACATTTCTGACATTCAAAAACAAAACAAAAACAAATCAGTGACCAATATAGCCACCTTTCTTTGCAAGGACACTCAAAAGCCTGCCATCCATGGATTCTGTCAGTGTTTTGATCTGTTCACCATCAACATTGCGTGCAGCAGCAACCACAGCCTCCCAGACACTGTTCAGAGAGGTGTACTGTTTTCCCTCCTTGTAAATCTCACATTTGATGATGGACCACAGGTTCTCAATGGGGTTCAGATCAGGTGAACAAGGAGGCCATGTCATTAGATTTTCTTCTTTTATACCCTTTCTTGCCAGCCACGCTGTGGAGTACTTGGACGCGTGTGATGGAGCATTGTCCTGCATGAAAATCATGTTTTTCTTGAAGGATGCAGACTTCTTCCTGTACCACTGCTTGAAGAAGGTGTCTTCCAGAAACTGGCAGTAGGACTGGGAGTTGAGCTTGACTCCATCCTCAACCCGAAAAGGCCCCACAAGCTCATCTTTGATGATACCAGCCCAAACCAGTACTCCACCTCCACCTTGCTGGCATCTGAGTCGGACTGGAGCTCTCTGCCCTTTACCAATCCAGCCACGGGCCCATCCATCTGGCCCATCAAGACTCACTCTCATTTCATCAGTCCATAAAACCTTAGAAAAATCAGTCTTGAGATATTTCTTGGCCCAGTCTTGACGTTTCAGCTTGTGTGTCTTGTTCAGTGGTGGTCGTCTTTCAGCCTTTCTTACCTTGACCATGTCTCTGAGTATTGCACACCTTGTGTTTTTGGGCACTCCAGTGATGTTGCAGCTCTGAAATATGGCCAAACTGGTGGCAAGTGGCATCTTGGCAGCTGCACGCTTGACTTTTCTCAGTTTATGGGCAGTTATTTTGCGCCTTGGTTTTTCCACACGCTTCTTGCGACCCTGATGACTATTTTGAATGAAACGCTTGATTGTTCGATGATCACGCTTCAGAAGCTTTGCAATTTTAAGAGTGCTGCATCCCTCTGCAAAATATCTCACTATTTTTGACTTTTCTGAGCCTGTCAAGTCCTTCTTTTGACCCATTTTGCCAAAGGAAAGGAAGTTGCCTAATAATTATGCACATCTGATATAGGGTGTTGATGTCATTAGACCACACCCCTTCTCATTACAGAGATGCACATCACCTAATATGCTTAATTGGTAGTAGGCTTTCGAGCCTATACAGCTTGGAGTAAGACAACATGCATAAAGAGGATGATGTGGTCAAAATACTCATTTGCCTAATAATTCTGCACTCCCTGTATCTATATATTTATTTATACACACACACAAACATATACACATATATATATATATATATATATATACAGTGGGGCAAAAAAGTATTTAGTCAGCCACCAATTGTTAAGTTCTCCCACTTAAGAAGATGAGAGAGGCCTGTAATTTTCATCATAGATATATCTCAACTATGAGAGACAAAGGGCCTATCTATCAAGCTCCAAAAGACCGCTGCTCCATAACCCAGTCCGCCTGCCCTGAGCAGGCGGACAGACATCACCAGAATTCAACCTGATCGAGTACAATCGGGTTGATTGACACCTCCCTGCTGGTGGCCCATTGGCCGCGAGTCTGCAGGGGGCGGCGTTGCACCAGCAGCTCTTGTGAGCTGCTGGTGCAATGCTGAATACGGAGAGCGTATTGCTCTCTATATTCATCGAGGTCTGGTGGACCTGATCCGCACTGTTGGATCAGGTCCGCCAAACTTTGTTAAATAGGGGCCATCATGTGGAAACAAATCCAGACAATCACATTGCCTGCTTTGGAAAGAATTTATTTGCAAATTATGGTGGAAAATAAGTATTTGGTCACCTACAAACAAGCA
Organism: Bombina bombina; assembly: GCF_027579735.1. Lineage (NCBI taxonomy): Eukaryota > Metazoa > Chordata > Amphibia > Anura > Bombinatoridae > Bombina > Bombina bombina. The sequence continues at coordinate 113,402,467 of NC_069510.1, read as the reverse complement.
AGATTTCTGGCTCTCACAGACCTGTATCTTCTTCTTTAAGAGGCTCCTCTGTCCTCCACTCATTACCTGTATTAATGGCACCTGTTTGAACTTGTTATCAGTATAAAAGACACCTGTCCACAACCTCAAACAGTCACACTCCAAACTCCACTATGGTGAAGACCAAAGAGCTGTCGAAGGACACCAAAAACAAAATTGTAGACCTGCACCAGGCTGCAATAGACAAGCAGCTTGGTGTGAAGAAATCAACTGTGGGAGCAATAATTAGAAAATGGAAGACATACAAGACCACTGATAATCTCCCTCAATCTGGGGCTCCACGGAAGATCTCACCCCGTGGGGTCAAAATGATCACAAGAACAATGAGCAAACATCCCAGAACCACATGGGGGGACCTAGTGAATGACCTGCAGAGAGCTGGGACCAACGTAAGAAAGGCTACCATCAGTAACACACTACGCTGCCAGGGACTCAGATCCTGCAGTGCCAGACATGGCCCCTTGCTTAAGCCAGTACATGTCCGGGCCCATCTGAAGTATGCTAGAGAGCATTTGGATGATCCAGAAGTGGATTGGGAGAATGTCATATGGTCAGATGAAACCAAAGTAGAACTGTTTGGTAGAAACACAACTCGTTGTGTTTGGAGGAGAGAGAATGCTGAGTTGCAACCAAAGAACACCATAACTACTGTGAAGCATGGGGGTGGCAACATCGTGCTTTGGGGCTGTTTCTCTGCAAAGGGAACAGGACTACTGATCCGTGTACATGAAAGAATGAATGGGGCCATGTATCGTGAGATTTTGAGTGCAAACCTCCTTCCATCAGCAAGGGCATTGAAGATGAAACGTGGCTGGGTCTTTCAGCATGACAATGATCCCAAACACACCGCCCGGGCAACAAAGGAGTGGCTTTGTAAGAAGTGGCCTAGCCAGTCTCCAGATCTCAACCCCATAGAAAACCTTTGGAGGGAGTTGAAAGTCTGTGTTGCCCAGCGACAGCCCCAAAACATCACTGCTCTAGAGGAGATCTGCATGCAGGAATGGGCCAACATACCAGCAACAGTGTGTGACAACCTTGTGAAGACTTACAGAAAACGTTTGACCTCTGTCATTGCCAACAAAGGATATATAACAAAGTATTGAGATGAACTTTTGATATTGACCAAATAAATTTTGCACTATAATTTGCAAATAAATTCTTTCCAAATCAGACAATGTGATTGTCTGGATTTTTTTCCACATTTTGTCTCTCATAGTTGAGGTATACCTATGATGGAAATTACAGGCCTCTCTCATCTTCTTAAGTGGGAGAACTTGCACAATTGGTGGCTGACTAAATACTTTTTTTGCCCCATTGTATGTAATATATATATATATATATATATACATATATACATACAGTATATATATATATATATATATATATATATATATATAGAGAGAGAGAGAGAGAGAGAGAGAGAGAGAGAGAGAAAATAGAGAGAAAATAACTTTTTTTTTACTTCAGTCTGCTTTTCTGCATGGAGTCTGCGTAAAAGCAGACTAAAGTAAAAAAAGAGTCAATGTGAACCTCATTTGCATATCTTACCCAGAATCCGTTGCTACATTGGAAACAAAGTAACTCACAGGTTTTCTGTGGGAAAAAACAAGCCTTCTAGCTTATCTAGATTTGTTAATGAACCACATACACAATGAGTGTTTTTCTTTCTCTCTCTCTCTCTATATATATATATTTTTATTTTTTTTTATATTTATTTTTTTGGTAAGCTTTCTGTGTGCATTGGGTTTGTAAGTGTATTACAAGTTGAAAGCAAAAAGTTTTCACACAATCACTAACCTGACGCTTACACCAAGCTGTGTGACATGGACTCAAGGAACAAAGCTTTGCCCAATGCTTTTTAGTTTCTCCACCACCTTTGAGGTGGCGAATATAAACCCCCCCACACACATTTCCTTCGGGTGATTGACAAGCATGAGAGCAGGGGAGAAGTTGCATAAGGAAGTGCTTGTGCAATGGTATATTCAAGCAGAGCATGTACAGTGTCCACTGCCCGTTCACAGAGAAGCTAGGGGGACAGATAAATCTTCCAAATCTTCTGATATATTTTCCTAGTAACTACAACCTTATCAGAAAAACATCACTGTTTTAAAATTAAGAGTTCAATCTCCAAGCCTTCAAATTGAGAGATTTGTTATCTTGATGATATAAGGGGCCTTGAGACATTCAGGAACCTTGTCCGTATACCATTTAATGCATAGGGCCCCATGTGTGTAAATTACAATTCAAAAAAATGTTTTTTCCTAGCAAAATGTCAATTACGGATAGGTATACCTTAGTAATGGTATCTGTGTCTCAACTGTCAATATCTTGTAGATTTGTTTTTTTAGTCTACTTTCATTTAATTAATGACATGTTCAGTAATGTTTGCTATTTAACACAATTTAATTAACATCAAAAATGGCTGTCGCCATTATTAGCAAGGGTGACACCATCTTGTTTTTTTGGGTCCGAGTATGCACAGATCGCTGGCAGATAATATTATCATTCTCTTATGAGTCTTATCGGTGTTGAACATCTATCAATTGGCTGATGAATCCAGTGTGTCTATTTTTGTTGATATTTATTCGATAACTTGTAATTGGGTGGATTGGGATGCTGTCCATGCATTGTATGGGTGACATTTCCAATATCTGATCGAATATTTTCCAGATACAGGAATGGTATTTTCATTTGTATTTCGATTGTTCCGATGTAAAAAAAAAAAAACGAAAAACACAATCAGCTAGATTGGAATCAACTCCCTAAATTTGATGACAGAAGTCCATTAAAAAGTCTATAAAAATTGTATGTTTTACTGGACTCAGGAAATTTTCATTAAAATGTTTCATTTTACCTTCAGTGTTCAGAGGGCCAACTTTTTAATGTTCAGATGGCATCCCAAGCTTTTATACCTAAGAGAAACTGTCACGATTTGAAACCCATACAACAAACAAGAAGCTATTAAGGGGATCAGTGTGAACAGCCACAGCTATATTTTGATGAGAACCAAACAAAAACAGCTTTGTGAACTAGACATTTTTGGGGGGTTTTGACAGCAGAATTAATGACTATTGATCACCTGAAATAAATAACAGCAACAATGTGAATTTTAAGTAAGGGGGGATCGCCAATCAAACACTGTTTCGGCAATCACCCACACTATAGGCCGGGGATCGTTGGTGGCTTAGTGAGCGCCATTCACAGGCTTAATGGGAGTGCTGGTGATGTCACCACAAACATACGTGCTCATGTCACAAAGAGTGCAGAACAATCTTTCAAGACCCCTTATTTGAAAGAGAATTGCTCTTATAGCAATACAATACAGCAGATATAAAGTAAAACTACATGGGGATTTGCATGGGAATGGGTCATTACATGTGCAGTAAAAAAAAACATAACTTATGCTTATCTGATAAATGAATTTCTTTCACGATGCATTACTCCTGGGAATGGAGGAGGAAAAGATTCTCAACTCCCAATAGCTCTATAAAACCCCTAGTCTGAAGTTTAGCCAGCAAAAGAGGTAGGAATAAGAGCAAAATAAATGAAGCATGGAAAAAATATGTGTGCAAAACTAGAACAAAAAAACTGGGTGGGATCTTGTGGACTCTCACCACCATGAAAGAAATTAATTTATCAGGTAAGCATAGATTTTTTTCTTTCATACAGGTGGAGTCTATGAGCCATTACTCCTGGGAATGAATACCCAAGCTGTGGAGTCCATGAGTAATGAGAAAAAAGGGCGGGATATAAAGAACATCTTTTTTCATACTGGAACTAAATCCACAACCCCAAAAGAACACATTGAAAAAATATTATCTTTTATTTTATTTTCATGCCTAAAGGACTTTCCTATCAAAGGCTGCCTCAGAAGAAGCAAAAACATAAAAATAGTAGAATTTAGTAAAAGTATGCAAAGAAGACCAAGTAGCTGCCTCACAAATTTAGTCAACAGAAGCCTCATTCTTTAAAGTCCAAGAATTGCCAACTGATCTGGTAGAATGTGCAGTGATCTGCTTAGGTGGAGGCTGTCCCACCTCCAAATAAGCCCTGTAAATCAAAAGTTTCAACCAAAAAGCCAAAGAAACGGCAGAAGCTTTCTGCCCCTTCCTGGAACCAGAAAAGTGAACAAACAAAATAGAAGTTTGTCTGAAATCCTTAGTAGCATCTACATAGTACTTCAAGGCTCTTACAACATCCTAGTTATGAAGGAGTGTCTCTGAAGAACCCTTAGGATTAGGACATAAAGAAGGGACAAAAATTCCCAATTTATATCATCTGAAGACACAACCTTAGGTAAAAAGTCAAATTTAGTCCTCAAAACTGCCTTATCCTGATGAAAAGTAGACAACTTTAGTTGTTCACTTCTGGAATATGAACTGCAGAAAATAGACAGCAACTGGTTTCTGCCCAGGAAAGAATTCAAGACATCTCCTTCATAGCTAGGTAACTACAAGTTCCCCCCGATGATTGATATAAACCACTGCCATGACATTGTCTGTCTGGAAATGGAGATAAGACTCCCTTTTCAACAAAGGCCAGGATTAAATGGCCCTGGAAATAGCACGGAGTTCTAAAACATTTATTGGTAACCTCGCCTCCTGAGGAAACCAAACCCCTTGTGCCCTCTGAGACCCGCAGATGACACCCTAACCTGAAAGACTTGCATCTCTAGTGATCAGAGTCTAAGAAGAACATGCAAAATAAGCCCCCTGACTTGATATGTGATGTAGATAAATATTTTGAGACAGCTGAGTATGATCCCTGCTCCATTGCTGAAGCATACAAAGCTGAAGAGGCCTCATGTGAAAAAGCATCCAAAGCAGTGATCACAAGACCTAACACCTCCATGAAAAGAGTGACTGAAGAAAAAGAAAGAGACTGGAGGTTTTGACAAGCGGACACCAACCTTCTTTGATCTGGCAAAGAGAGACTCAAGGAAACAGAATCTATCTGAACTCCCAGAAAAACAACTCTCATCCGAGGAAACCAAGAACTCTCTAGAAAATTGATTCTCCAACCATGCTGCTGCTGATGGTGTGAGACTTTGCTAAATTTAAAGATGGAGCTTGAACCAGGATATCATCCAGGTAAGAAAACACTGCAATGCGCTGAGTTCTGATTACAGACAAAGGGTACCCAAAACTTTTGAGAATATTCTGGGAGCTGTAGCCAGACTGAATAGAAGAGCAACAAACTGAAAATGCTTGTCTAGAAAGGCAAACCTTACAAACTTATAAAATGTCCTGTGAATTGGAACATGAAGCATCCTTTAAATCTATTGTGGACACATAAACTGACCTTGCAGAACTAAAGCAAAGAGTCCAAATGGTTTCCAAGTGGGAACTTATTGAGAGCTTTTAGATCCAAAACTGGTCTGAAGGTTCCTTCCTTCTTTGACACAATGGAGAGATTTAAATAAAATCCCATCCCCTGTTGCAAGAGAGGAACTGGAACAGTAACTCCCATAGATTCTAGATCTGAAACTGACTGAAAAGAGGTCAGAGCCTTCATCTGATTCTTTACAACATTGAAAAACCAACACACTAGGTAGTATAAGCGCTAATAGTAAGATCTGAAACAAATCATCGTTGTTAAGGCATAGGTTATGACAAACCTATCCATATGGTAAATATACTTGTCAGGTCTTCATTCAGGATTCTACTGTTTATACACTTGCTACGTTACTGTCCCTTTAAATCTCTCTGTACTCAACCTCACCTCCCTATAAAACTCGCAGCAGCCCTACACTAATTGCTTGGTATTGAATGTGGCAGCAATTTACTAAGCCCATTGTTTATTATCTAAACTTCATTTTAAAGTTAGTACTCCTAACTTATCCTCTTGTATCCAGCATCCTCTGACCGGGTGAACGCACAGTGTGTATTACATACGAAGGTTTCTCTGTGCTCTTCTTCACTGCTCCGGTTCTACCTCCTAGACTCCTTCTCAGACTACTACCGGATCTACAGATCACTCCACGGTGACGTCACACGCCAGCTTAACGGAGCCTCCCGGCACTGCCTTAACCTCACAGCGCTACCAACTTTTGCCGGTCTGTTTGTTAGCCTTTCTGACTACCGAAGCCTCTTGTATCACAGCCCTGCTCAGGGAAAAACAGGTACCTCTTGAACTCTGTAATCTACCGTGCTTCTAGAGTCACTCGCTATCATCATAGGCAACAGATCTTCTGTTTATTATATGCACCATCCTAAGACTACAAGTTTAATATGCTAGCTTGTGCTTAAATGATACATTCATTATTACTGTGCAACGTTGTATTTCCTTTACTGGTTATAAAGTAAACGGCTCTGCTGCAATAATATTTTCCTATCCCAGCAGCTGAGGTTTAACATTAGTCTTCTTGTCTTCTCAGACACCTTGTCTGCCTGACTATACTATAATATTATTATTATATTAGGAAATAAAATTCCCTGTAGTTTAATGTGAAAAATGTTGCTGATGTGAGACTAGCAAAATATTACACATATTACACCATCAAATTACAGTACAGAAATTGCCATACAAGAATTTGAATAAAACATCCAATGTCCAATATAAAATTGTAAAATTACAAACCAAAATGTTCAAAACATCAGTCGCAGTGTGGAAGATGAAAACGGGCGCTGCTTTCTTCAAATGGTATTTCCTTGAACCACCGTGGCAAAGAGGATCTAGCAAGCACAAAAAAGACAAAAAAGCATCTCCGAACAATAGCTTTAATAAATAATTCAGTGCCATAACATTTGCACTTACATTTAAAACAAAGTCTATCTGTGTCCACATCGTGTGTCCTCTGGTCAGTCACCCAGAATAGCAAACAAACTGAACGTTGGATCAAGTAGATTTTAAAGCTCCCAAACGAGAATATAAACTGCTACCTCAGATGTTCTGTGACATCACTGGGGTTTCTAAGTATGGAAAACAAGTCCTGACACGCTAAAAGTCACCTCAACGCGTTTCACCCGGATCAAGGCCGGGCTTTCTCAAGAGGAAGTATCGGATAATGGAATAAGCATAAGCTGTACCCCTTAAATAATGATTTAAAAGTTCCCCCTCCTGTGGAATATTTTTCCTTCTTCTGAATCTTTAGGTCGATTACATAGTAACAATATACTAAATAAGCACCATGGGGCCAATTTATCAAGGCTCAAATAGGGCCAAATACCCCTGTTTCCGCGTGAGCCTTCAGGCTTCTATATGCTTCCTTCCTGTGTCCGTAAGTCTCCGCTCACCAGCAACACATACCGTACAAGTTTCTCCACTATGGAACTCTGCTCCATGGAGTAAACTCCGCCCATCGCTTTGGCATCACCATCTGCCTAAGAGCCAGCCGCTCTTAACAAAAGGTTCTGTTTCCAAATTTTAGAAGTTCTCCTGTATTGCGGAGTACTCTCCGGTGTTTTAATAATATTGCAAACCTGTGCAGAATCACTTGTGTGACAACTTCCTTACCTAAAATCAGGGAATATTCACGGACTTCCTCTCACTGCTAGTATTCCGTATTTAATTGTTTGCCACATATTACACTGCATTAAGATCAAAACTTTTTTCTAGATATGTGCATGGCGAAAAAATTCGGTTCAGTTCGGAACGATTCGGAATTTTTCCAATTTCGGTTCAGATCGATTCGAATTCGGAAAATTTTGAATCGATTCGGTTCGGATTAGTTTCAGATTCATTCGGATTCGAAGAAATTCGTCTGGATTCGGTTTGGTTCGGAAATTCGGAATTTCGGTAACTGTTAGGTGGGATTAGACTAGTATTATGTATTGTATATTAGGTGTAACCCATAGCAGAGTGCTATAACCTAATATACTGTACAATACTAGTGTAATCCATGGCTATCCGAATTTACCGAATAAATCCAAACTAATTCGGATGTATTCGGTAAAAAAAAATTTTAATTCGGAAATTCGGTCCGAATTTGCTGAATTTTCCGAATTTCCGAATCGAACCGAATTGCACATATCTACTTTTTTCTAACATCCAAGATGAAACTTTGCTGCAAGCAAGTTGCATTTACATTTGTTACCAGTTAAAATAACTCTGTTCAATTGCAACTTACACTCCTATCTATTGCATGGGTCTAAATCAAATTACCTCTCAAGCTTTTACCAATATCTGCAGTTGTGATCAATATCTAAGTTCTCACAGAACCGTAATATTGACAGTCCATCAGGGTACTGGAGGACAGGAATGCCAAAGAAGGAGAACCTCATGAATTCTGCTGACCTATGACCCCAAAGCTTGTTGGCGTTTTATTTTTCAGTTTGTTGTAAATTATAAAATAAATTTAGCAGTTGATAAGAATTACGTTAACTAAAATGTGTAAACAATATTAATGTTTAAAATGTAAAGAAACATAACCACAGGATCTCAAAATACATAATGCATTTGAGCTTAAAGCGACACTGAACCCAATTTTTTTCTTTTGTGATTCAGATAGAGCATGCAATTTTAAGCAACTTTCTCATTTACTCCTATTATCAAATTTTCTTCGTTCTCTTCCTATCTTTATTTGAAAAAGAAGGCATCTAAGCTTTTTTTGGTTCAGACCTCTGGACAGCACTTTTTTATTGGTGGATGAATTTATCCACCAATCAGCAAGGACAACCCAGTTTGTTCATCAAAAATGCACCGGCATCTAAACTTACATTCTTGCATTTCAAATAAAGATACCAAGAGAATAAAGAAAATTTGATAATAGGAGTAAATTAGAAAGTTGCTTAAAATTTCATGCTCTATCTGAATCACAAGATAATTTTTTTAGGTTCAGTGTCCCTTTAAGAACGCTAATAAAAGACAGCAGGTGTAACAAATTGAGTTAAGAGACTCAATTTGACAAAAAAAAAACTGAAATGAGTCAGAGATAAGGATATAACGAGGAAGACAGAAGGAGAGTTCATGGCCAGTTCTTCTCTAGCTTTAGAACTTCCACATTTTGCCAATATTTTAAACCTCATCACGGTTTCACATTTTACAGTGTGAGAGCTGTTGAAATCCTGTTTTAGAAGATGAAACAAGCCACTTTTGCTTCATTCTCTTGATATCCTTTATTGAAGGAGCAGCAGTGCACTATTGGAAACTAGATAAACACATTGTTAAGCCAATGAAAAGAGGCATATATATGCAGCCACCAATCAGCAGCTAGCTCACAGCTTCTGAGTCTACCTATGTATGCTTTTAAACAAAGGATACCAAGAGAACTAAGCAAGTTACATAAAAGATGTAAATTAGAAAGTTGCTTAAAATTATATGCTCTATATGAAACAGGAAATAAAATAAAATTGGGTTTCATGTCTTTTTAAGTAAATTTATTTCCTGCAATGCTCTTCTTGATTTTAGATGAAAATCTCGCCAAAACAGAAAACAAGGTTTTCTTAAAGGGACACTGAACCCAAATTGATTCATAGAGCATGACATTTTGATTCATAGAGCATGACATTTTAAGCAACTTTCTAATTTACTCCTATTATCAAATTTTCTTCGTTCTCTTGCTATCTTTATTTGAAAAAGAAGGCATCTAAGCTTTTTTCTTGGTTCAGACCTCTGGACAGCATTTTTTTTATTGGTGGATGAAATTATCCACCAATCAGCAAGGACAACCCAGGTTGTTCACCAAATATGGACCGGCATCTAAACTTACATTCTTGCATTTCAAATTAAGATACAAAGAGAATGAAAAGAATTTGCTAATAGGAGTAAATTAGAAAGTTGCTTAAAATTTCATGCTCTATCTGAATCATGAAAGAAAAAAATTGGGTTCAGTGTCCCTTTAATGAATTAAATAATAATAAAAAAAAACTTTTAAAATATTAAAAGTTTACACAACATACTTCATCAAACAAATTCAGTAAACCACCATGCTCATATATTAACGGCATTCAAATTGTTTAAAACTTACATAAACACCAATCTATCCAATTGCAAAACACAGACATAAACTATATTAACCCCATTAATCCATATGAGATTGGCATTGATTATTGGCAGTTCTGAGTGCCATTGTGGGAAAAGGGAGATTGTATTTCAGGTGAGTTAACAATCCCAACAGAGTTTGACTCAGAAATATTGTGATAACTTTGTTAATGAAAAAGTCAGTTCCTATTTTTTCAATATTGGGGGGGGGGGCAATCGCAAACATTGGAAACGACCCTGTTGATAGTTGGTAATAAAATAATTAAGTACAGTAACCATACTAACAGGTTGCTTGCTATCTGAGAGTCTTAAAGGGACAGGATACCCAAATGTTGAAACACATGAAAGTTGTAGTGTTTGTAAATCCAATTCACTGGAGTCTTTCGGAGGATTTGCATTCTGAATTGCTTCCCCTTTCTTTGGGTCTTCTGATATGCCTTCAGCTGAAAAGACAAATCCATAAAATTCTAGTTTAGTTTTGTTAAATTCACACTTACTACAATTTAAGGTAAGTCCTTTCTCATGAAGTCGCTCAAAAACTGCTGTGAGATTTTTATCATGGTCCTCTTGAGTAGCTCCAAACACAATAATATCATCGCTGAAGTTTTTAACTCCTGGAATTCCAGATAATGTTTGCTGTATTGCATTTTGAAATACTTCAGCAGCAGAAGAAACACCAAAACTTAGGCGCTTGTATCTCCACAATCCTGTGTGTGTTGAGAATGTAGTTATATATCTGCTTGTTGGATCCAATTCCAGTTGATGATAGCCTGATTTTAAATCAGGTTTGGAGAAAACTTTTGCCTGATTGAGATCATGAATTATATCATCCAATGTTGAAGTAACGTGGCCCTCCCTGATAATGGCAGTGTAGTGCAAACTCTTACACTATTTGGGTCTTTGGTTTTTTTTGGCATTGATACTATTGGGGAGACCCATAAAGTTGGCCCCTGCACTCCTTTGATGGTTCCTTGTGTTTCAAGGTTCTTGAGTTCAGCATCAACCTTGTGCCTTAGATGAAATGGAATTCTTCTATGTGGTTGTATTACAGGTTTTATATGTGGATTAATATGCAGCTGTACTTGAAAATCTTTCAATTTACCAATGCCATTAAACAAATGAGAATACTGCTGTACTAACTGATCTGCTACAGATCCTGTGCTCTTTCTAGGTGAAATTGCATTCATAAGCTTTATAAGTCCCAAACTGGATGAAGTTTCAAAACTCAGAAGAGAAGAAGTTTGACCCTTTACAACATAAAACATAGTTGCTGTTTTGTTGTGTTTAAATGCACATGTGGCTGTAAATTTACCAATGACATTAAGGGGTTTAGTTGATCCATATGCATATATATTTATTTTTACTTATTGTAATAGCTGTGGTTGTGGTTTTAACATGTGAAATGATTGTTCACCCACTAAATTAACAGCAGATCCTGAATCAATCAATGCAGTGATTTTAGTGTCATTAATGAGTACATCAACTTGTGGCTGAGATAGGTTACACATGTTGTTTACTACAAATACATATTTGTCATCATTGTTTGAATATTGTCCTTTTTGATCAGGAGATCTGACTAGATTTACTTTCCACTGTTCTGATGTATGTGGCTCAGTATGTGATTGAGGTATTTGATACAATTTTGTTCTACATTGTTTTGCAAAATGATTAAATTTTCCACATGCCCTGCATTGCTTATTCCGTTCAGTCTGGTGAACTGATTCACTCAGTTCAGTGAAAAGAACCAGTTCAAAAGAACGATTCGTTCACGAACTGGACATCACTACTTGCTGGACAAGTCCCATTATGTGGATAGAAACCTCCACAGTTCCTGCATAACACACAGGAGGTCTGGTTCTTTCTTGTGGGCTGTACTGTTGAACTGTCTTTTTGAACTCTATTTGTAATAAACTGATCTTCAGTAGATCTATTTTCTATGCTTGCAGCTTGCCTGTCAGCAATTTCTAATGTTCTGCCATAATCAAGCAAATCTTTTAAAGATAGTTCAGATTGTCTTAGTGCATATCTCCTAAGTTTTGAAGAAGTGAAGCTTTGTATTATCTGTGCTTTAATCTCATTTTCAACATTAGAAAACTCACAATTCTTTGCTAGTAAACATAACCTGGTTTGAAATGCATCTAAAGGTTCATCACCCTGTTGTGTTGCCTGTCTGAATATGTATATTTCATACTGAGTGTTCTTTTTAGGGAGAAAATATGTTGTCAGTTTATCTTTAACATCATTGTATGAGTCAGTGGTTGCAGACAAGGTATCATAAATGTCATACACTTTTTCTCCAGCTAAATGAAGCAGTAAAGCCTTTTTTCTGTTTGCATCAGTAACATCCAAAGCAATAAGATCATTTTAGCCATCTTGGTCCTACTGAGCTAAGTTCTGCATCAGAGTCAAACACAGGGAAGTTGTATTCATTACATGCAGCCATTCTTGTGGGTATTGCAGCAGGTTACTCAGTGTTGGCTGACACAAAGCAATAGGGTTCAAACATTGTCGTCGCCAAAATGTAGTGTTTGTAAATTCTTGTGATTTAGAAATATACCTGACACAGAGTTCATGACCTTTTATGTCGTCAAATCTCCGGCCCTTAACCATCAACACACTCCAATACCAACCTTCAAAATAAACCCCTCATAAATAACAGACAACAGACTTAGCTTTGGTGCAAAATTGGCCGCTGCCCCTTTATTAATAAATAACTTAGTAAAACTTTTAATAACTTAATAAATAACAGTGCAAATAATTGTAAACATATTACACCTTAAACCACAGCGGTGCTAGTCCCTCTTATTTTCTTAATTTAACTATGGCCGTAACTCTTTGTTTACTGGACCCAACCGTGCAAATGGTTGGGCCCGTCAGCGATCCTCCATATCCAAGTTTCTAAGGAGCCCCTTGCCCTTAGAAACCCCACCTTGAATTCCCCAATGGGAATGCAAACTTCCACCACACCAACCATTGGCCATAATTTATCTGTAATTTAAGGGCTAGCACCCCCGCCACCGACTGGCCTGACACCTCAGCCCAGTCCCACCAAACCACCAATCGCACATAACGCCTCCTTAAAATTGAGGATAAACAGCTGCAGCCCGAAATCATTCAAATGTACACCATCAGGCAGATAGAATTCACCCTCACCAACCTCCGCCAAGTCTGAGTGATGAACAACAGAACCACCAAGCCTCCGTACAAAAGCACCCATAATCTTATTTACTTTCCGTCTGCTCTTATCCAAACGTACAGGGTCCCAGGCCGCCCTCCACACCATCCTCGGCAAAATGTCCGACCATATAATTGTCAAAGAAGGGAACAAACTCTTCAATCTACCAATGTCAATCTACCAATGTCCCTTTTCATGTTTCTCAACAACTCTCTCTGCGGTAAAAACCCCCCCAGCATGGATTAACAACACAGTTGGGAGGCTGAAAGCGCCTGCAATAATCCAACACCAGAGGCAGTAATCCGTCCCATCTGAGCCACCTCACACCAAACCATTTTACTGCACATCGAGATTTGGCAATACCCAACTGCAAGCCATCCACCTCCGGGCCCAATAAATAAAAGAGGCCGACCAACCACAAACGCTCCACATCTAAAACACAGAAAATAAATGAACCACAAGAAAAAACTCACCTCAAATACCCAATTCAGGGAGAACATACAACCGAAAACGACCCGAACCCCACCTGCCAATCCCCTTAACTTCCGCTTCAGAAAGCCCCCTCATGGACGCTTCCATCGCGGCCCCAATCCAAAAAGAGTGGGTTCCAAAATCGGCCGGATTGATTCCCAACCGGCCCAAGGCTTTTTTAAGCACCGCCTTGAACTGAAAATGCGACAGTGGCCTCCCGTCTAGATGAACTAACAACGAACCCCCAGTTCCCGGCCGGACCCTCAAGTACTCCTGAACACAACGCCAAGGACAAACCACTGAACCACTGGGAAAAAGGACAATCGTCCTACCCTTCCCAAGCTGGTCCGTCTTACTTTTTCTCAAAAATATCTCCACCCTAGATTCAAATAAAATAACATTCGAAACGCCCAAGCCACCCATCAAATTCAGGTTCTTGCTAACTAATTCTGAGACCCGAAAAGCCCCGAAAAAGGCTAGAACATAAGCCACCCTGAACAAACACGTTTCAAAAACCGTCAGGCACACAACTTCAAGAACATTATACAACTTGTCAAGCAATGAAAAAGTAATCAGCCTCCTCCTATCTGGGGACGGGCCAACCGACCCCTTTTTTAAACCCTTCAAGACCTGCTGCACAAAAAAAACCCTGGTAGCATCATGCAGACCAAGCAGCTTAAAATGAAAGGACAAAGCTGCCATACGCCTATCCATAGCTGAAGGCGATAATCTTTGGGACCCCCATTCCCACATCCATTCCAACAGGGCACCAGTAAGATCAGGACCCCTTTTCCAAATATCCCATACCCTCAGCCTGGACTCCCAATCCCACCACACTCTGGAGTAGGAAGCCCAAGTACCTGGAGCGAGCTAGGCCTTCACCAGTCCAGCCAATCTTCCATACAGAGCCTCCACAGAAAAAGTGGGCACTGGCAACCGGTCGCGTCTGCAAGAAGGGCCAATTCCCGGAACCGCCGCCACTGAAAGCGAGAGAGGGAATCGGCTATAGGATTATCAACACCTGGGATATGTTTAGCCTTAATGCACACGTTCATCCTCAAACACTTCAAAACCAACAGACGCAACAAACGCAACACCGGCAACGATGAAGCCGTCAAGGTATTCAAAGCATAAACAACCCCCATATTGTCAGCTGAGAACACCACCGACCTATTATTCAATTCAACCTCCCAAATGTACAGTGACACCACAATTGGGAAGAGCTCCAAGAAAACCAAATTCTTCACTAAGCCACCAGACAACCATTCATCTGGCCATTCAGCCGCACACCAATGGCCCATAAAGTAAGCTCCGAAACCACAACTACCAGCCGAATCCGTCATAAGTCCCAATTCCTCATTCGACACCCTAGGCGCTTGAATCAATGCAGAGCCATTGAAACCCAACAAAAAACACTGCCACACTCTCAAGTCATCTTTCAGCTCCCTCGTCAACCGCACAAAATGGTGCGGCTTGACGACACCCGCCATTGCTAAGGACAACTGCCTGCAAAAAACCCTCCCCATGGGGATGATCCTGCACGCGAAATTGAACTTGCCAACCAACGACTAGAGATCACGTAACGTGATCTTCGCCAACAAACAGCGGTCCATGACCTCCAGCAAATCTTTTACTTTATCACCGGGCAGTCTGCACTCCATGTTTATGGAGTCAATCGTAATACCCAGGAAATCCAGGTTCGACACAGGCCCCTTCGATTTTTCACTGGCGATTGGCACACCGAAATCCAATGCCACCTGACAGCAAAGATCACGCAGCCGCCTACAAACATCCGACCCAGCCGGGCCGACAAACAAGAAATCGTCAAGGTAATGCACCAATGACGACAAACCCGACCGCACAGAAACCACCCATTCCAGGAACGAACTAAACTGCTCGAACAAAGAACACGAAATGGAGCAGCCCATAGGCAAATCAACATAGTACGAGCCTTCCACACAACAACCCAACAAACGATGCGAGGACGGGTGCTCCGCCTCAATGTAAATTTTTGCCAACAAGGCAGAAGGCCCCTCCTCCCTTACCAATGCCACCGCCTGGTCAAAAGATGCATATTTCACCGACGCCAGTTCCTGAGGGATCCCATCATTCACCGATCCCCCTTTAGGAAAAGAAAGATGATGAATTAGCCGGAACTTACCAGGCTCCCTCTTGGGAACCACCCCAAGCGGAGATATTCTCAAATCCGCAATGGAAGGACAATCAAACGGACCAGCCATACACCCTAAGGACACTTCATTGTGCAATTTTTCCCTTACCACCTCCGGCTACAAGCGGGCCGACTTCAAATTTCCCCTGAAAACCCGACTACCCCCCTGTGACGGAATAATAAAACCAAACTGAAAACCATGGTACAAGACCGCCGCTGTCTCGCGACAGCCCCGCTGCCTAGCATACAGGACGAGACAATGCTCCATCGCGTCTAGCCTCACCGGGATCACCCCCTTTTTCAGCCGTATCTCCTGCACCACCAGCCTTTCCCTTCCTAAAACATCTTGTATAGGGGTGGGCTCCCCCACACCCAGAGCACTCGTGCTTGAACTTACACGCGGCATTCGGCTTGACTGACAGCCGCTGACGAAAGTGCTCGTCATACGACCACCAAGCCATATCGCCATATGTCCGCTGAGCGGCCGCGATTTAATCTAGATAACAGAACAAGGCACTACCCTGCTCCGGGAACTTACTCGCAAAGACACTGGCATAAATTACAAAGGATTGGAACCAGTTAGAAAACGTTTTAGGTAATTTCCTATAACATTTTTTCCTCTCCTCTTCCTCCTTCTTGGCCACATCCTTTTTCGAATCCTCCGGAATCTCAAAGGACTGCTCAAAAGGAAGGAGGGAAAACAATTCAATAAACTCCCTCTTGCATATCTTATCCCTGACCACCGAAGTCAGATGCATCCCCAACGGCCCGATGGAGCAGAGGCAAGAACGGGACATCGCCGTGTCTGCCACTCTCAACTCCGCCCCCTCCACCGTTTTAGATGCCACAGGGGTAGAAACCACCGATCGCCCGAGGCCCTGAACTACGGATGGACCAGTGCCCTGAACCGCTACAGGAGCCCCGCCAATGTGGGCCGGGGAACCCACTACCGCACAAGCCTCGACCCTCCCCGACACCATAGAACCCGATGCCACCGGAGCCGGAACCCATGACCTTTCAACTGCTATCTCCCTCGGAGGAGCAGCCCCTTCCAATTGCAACAACAACTCCCGTAAGCCTGCAACAACCCTCACAGCGACAGAATCATTATCACTGCCCACAACATTACCCCTCACAGTCACTATCCCAGCCTCACCTGTAGAAGTGTCCGCCGCCTGCAATCCTGATGATTCCTCAATAGCAGCCTGGAGCCCTCCCTCACGCAGCTCCGTTCTCCGCTGTACACCTTCCTGCACTATGGCAGCTGTCCGTGCATGCTGGTCCAGCTGCCATGTAGTTTCCTGGAAAACAGCAGCACGTGAACACAAATTAAGTGGTAAAAAACCCTCCCCCCGCCTCCCTTGTGGCTGGATGGCACCCATAGCCGTGTGTGCCCCCCTTCCCCTCTTAGGAGCCCCACCCCCGTCACCCCTTGACCATGCAGCCTCCGCCACTGGCCGTCTTCTAGTTCCTCCCCTAGGAACACCCCCTGGCCCTACCCAGAGGCTAACCCCACCCCCCTAGCCCCTCCTCTCACCTCAACACCAACAACGGGCAACATATCCTGCTGTCCGCCGTCATCAGGCTCTATGCGAATGGAGTCCGTCCAAGAGCCGTGCAGGCCAAAGAAGTCCTCCTCTAGGCCGTCCATAGAATCCGCCGCTGTGGACGGGCCTGGCCATGGGCCAGGCCGTTGCCCAGTAGGGCCTGTATCTGAAAAAAAAAACCTCACATGTGAGCCACCCACATCATCAGTACTACCAACCCTGGAAGCAAATGACACCCCAGGATCCGGGCCACCCCCAGTGGGCCTCCTAACCACTCCCCCAAATCGGCTAACAGACTTCCCACTGGCCCCAGGAGAGGGGGGCACAAACTCCTCATTCGAGGAATCAAGGAACAACCCCACCACCCCAGGATCAAGCTCTATCTCCTCAGCCTCCTCAAAAGACCCATATTCTTGATCCACTAACATGGGGCAGCTACCTGATGCCAGATCCCTATGGACCTCCACCTGAACTGTGATCTCCCTTCTCCCACCTGACCTGGAAGATCCTGGGCTAACACCCACCCCACCCTACTCAGAATACTGAACAGGGGCAGAGATTCCCCCCACCATACAACCACCCCACACTCCTCCATACACACTCTGGGATCCGCTAGGACCAGCCCTGCCCACAACCAATCCAGAGTACCCTCCCCCACCAGCAGGCCTCTCCCGGCCGTGAACAACCCCCATATCACCTGTACCGCATTCTGCGGCCATCACAGCCTTAGGCCTCAGCTCCGGAGCACTGCCACTCCTCCCAGCTGGTGACGTCATCACCACCGCGGGCCTGGACTGCCCCGCTGTCCCGACCGCCACCACACCAGCAATAGGCCTCTTCTGGGAACCGGATGCCGACTTCCGGCCACCTCCAGCCCTCCCACGAACCTCTGGGCTGAGCCTCAACGGAGGCTTGGAAATCCTCCCAGACTTCTTCCTCGGGGCCGACCGCCCTACCGCCGGAACAGGCACCAGAGTGCCAAGCAGAGACCGGACCTGACCCTCAAGCCAGGTAGGACCGCGCTCAGCAGCAACATCCCTAAGCTGCAGTAGCAACTCCTCAATCCCGGCCATGACGCAGGCTGATCGGGAGAACAGCAAACAAAGATGCTCCACTTCCTTTCAGAAAAATTGTTGTGCTGATTTTCCCACTCAGCCTGCCCCTTTAAAGCCTTCCCTTAAGCCCCTCCTGCCTCACCGCTTACCAATACCACCGAGAGGAAGGGAGAGAGGGGGGCCTCTTTCCTCCTCCGGTCAAAGCTCCCTCCGTCCAGCCCTACAGCCACCAGGAGCCACTTTTATACAGCAACTAACTCTACACCTTTATTTCCTGGTTCCTCACTCTAGCAGCACTGTCCCGGCCCTGCTTCTTTGCAACAATTATATACATTTACAAGTCAGAGCACAAACTAGGAAGAAAGCATTAAATATAATAATATCACAACAGACACCATAAAAGTGATTCACCATAGCTGTAAAAAGCTGACTAGAAAATATCACCTGAACATCTCTATCTAAAAAAGTAAGATATTTTACCTAAAATTTCATAAGTATTCACACCTCATTGTAAAGGGACTTTAAAGGGACAGTCAATACCAGAATTTTTTGTTTGTTTTAAAAGATAGATATTCCCTTAATTACCCATTCCCCAGTTTTGCATAACCAACACGGTTATATTAATACACTTTTTTACCTCCGTAATTACCTTGTATCTAAGCCTCTGCAGACTGCCCCCTTATTTCAGTTCTTTTGACAGACTTGCATTTTAGCCAATCAGTGCTCACTCTTCTGTAAATTCACATGCGTGAGCTCAATGTTATCTATATGAAACACATGGTCTAATGCTCTCTAGTGGTGAAAAATGGTCAAAATGCAGTTAGATTAGACGTGGTCTTCAGGGTCTATGAAATTAGCATATGAACCTCCTAGGTTTAGCTTTCGACTAAGAATACCAAAGGAACAAAGCAAAATTGGTATAAAATTAAATTGGAAAGTTGTTTAAAATAACATGCCCTATTTGAATCATGAAAGTTTTTTTGGACTTGACTGTCCCTTTAAACAGCCGGTCAGGATGCTTGTCCCAGGACTTGCTAAGGATTGTGCATCCTTCACTTCCGGGAATAATAGAAGTTTGGTCCACAGCTGCAATTAGAGACCTTCTAATTACCAAAAAGCAATGGCAAAGCCAAATATGTCTACTATTTCTGAACAAAGGGGGGTCCCAGAGAAACTTTTACAACCATTTGTGCCATGATTGCACAAGTATGTAAATAATTTCAGTGAGAAACCCAAAGTTTGGAAAAAGAAATACAATTTGGTGGTGAAATGGTGGCATTAAATGTACTAAAATGAGCCTAGATCAATATCTTGGGTTGTCTACTTATAAATAAATATATATAGTTTTCACAGGTAAATTAAAAAAAACAAGGCTCTACTTTTGGGCAAGTTTTTCTCTGAACGTCACGGTAGTGAAGGGGTTAAGTAAGTTCTATGAAATCAGGGGTGCTGAGGTAATGCTTTGCCTTTGCTGTGATCTCATGAGATGATGATTGGCTATTTGTGTTTGTTTGTTTTGTTTTTTTCAGCTTGCAGCTGAATAGCATCTGAAGTATATCTGCTTACACATCAATTACTCTGCTGAGCTGAAGAAATGTTGTGGTAAAATATCTTCCCTTTTTACATAGATATGGTCAGGTGATATTTTCCTGTCAGCTTTTTACAGCTATGCTGCAAGTGATTTAGCATATGAATATTATGTCCCTTTAAGGAGGATTCGTATCTAGATTCTCTCAACAAAATAATCTTCTACATCCAACACTGGAGCTACGGTGCTTGACACCAATAATATTTAGCTATCATGAATCCTACATATACCCCTATAATCTCTCTGGAACATTTTCTAGACAGAAAATCTAACAATGTTTTCATATAATATTTAGGGCTCAGTGACCACCATCATGATCTTACAGAATAATCTATAGAAAGTGTATTTCTGCACTATTACACTCAATAAAGTACCATCAGCATCTACCAGCTTCATTGAACTAGCTTGCAGTCTTTGGGGTAAAAACTGAAATACCATTATTTTTACATTGTGCAGAATATGACACTTCAATTCAAGTTTCATTTCTAATGAAAAAGCCACCCATACAAAGAATTTTGTATCTTCTATCAAAGGGGTAGCAGTGGTCTTTGTGCATAGACAAGAATGTATAATCATGAACGGTGAGGTTTTTCAAGTAAAATACAGTAGACTTTCTTGGATAGGTTTGGATATTGTAACTGTTCAGTGTTCTCTTTATTTGTTTTGCTTATAACAACATGTTCCGTGGTATCATTAGGGTGCAACTAGGGGCTATAGCCCCAAGCCTGGGGCTGTAAACCCAAGAATGTGTGGTACTGCTACAAGCTCAAGAACAGTGGTTCTCAAACGTTTTCAGACTGTGGCATGCTTGGCAATACAAAGTTCTGTTGTGGCACACATGTGTTTGTAATGCTGGACTCGTCATTAACCATTGATTTATAGTATTTTATAGTTTACAATACATTGACAATATTCAAATTCTAGTACAATATACTGTATATTTTTATAGTAAGGCATGACAAAAATGACAAAATTAAAAGCAATAAATATTTAGTGGCCGATTTACCAAGCAGTCAATCGGCCCCAATGCATCTGTTTCCGTGCAAGCCTTCAGGCTCGCCGGAAACAGGAGATAAGAAGCAGCGGTCTTAAGATAATGATAAATTCTGTCAGCATTGATGTCTGGCGGACATGATTGCTACAGCGGATCATGTTCGCCAGTCACTTGATAAATCGGCCCCTTAGTGTTGAGATGTCTTTGTAACTAACTTGGTACAATATGGATTCAAAAGTGTCTCACCATATATGAAACATTGCGTCTCATGCACGCATACAATTTATATTAATCATACATGATTAAACGTCACTGGTTTCCAAACCTGTCCCAAGGCCTCACTAACAGGCCAGAGTTTGAGGATATCTGAACTAGAGCACAGGTGAAATAATCAGCTGATTAGTAAACAGTTATTTTACCTGCTCTCAACCAAGGCAATCCTGAAAATCTGGCATGTTAGGGAGGCCTGAGGCCAGGTTTGAAAACTAGTGTTCTAGTTGAATAAAAACACAAAAGAGAGGAATGGATGGTGCTCAATAGTCCAACCTATGGGATAGTCTCCACCCAGGGTGCATGTTTTTCTGCCCAATCTGTGCTTTTCACAGAAGAGAACTTTCCTGTAGTATATCAGTCTGACCCCATCCAAAAGGACAGTCCAGTTCCAAAATACCAGGCAATTCTCATCTGAACAAAGGATTTGTAAGGCTAACCCCAGACATACGTTTCTGCCTGTATGGGCTTCATCAGTGGAGGTGCAACTATATAGATAATATATGATTCTAGGTCAGGCTCTCACACCACACAACCATAATCAATCATGTTAAAACATAGCACATGGTACTTAAAGAAAGAGAAAAGTACTAATGGCACTGCTGAGGGTAAAAGGTTGGGGTAGCCTATGAATCTCTGGAATTAGAGATAGATTCTATGTGAATTTGTATCTGTAAATCTGGCTTAATTACCTAATGGCTGAGGTGCTGTGCACTTGTATACTGAAACACTCTAGATCAATCCTTGGATTGAAAAAATTGTGCACCTGAATAGCACTCTTACCCCAATCTGGAGCGGCAAGATTTGGACATAGGCTGAAGAACTATAGAGTGGGAGTGCTGAAGAGTATTTAAAATATAACCTTTATTTGGAAATTTAAAATAAAAAACCAAAAACACACACACATAAATCTACATATATACAATGTTAAAAAATACAGGGTTTGGTCGGATTTATCTTAATCCAATGTATTCTATTTTAGATAAAGTAGTGATATCTTGGGTTTTGAAATACTTATTTTGGAGTCAGTTTTTCAATTAAAGTTAGTATAGGTCTGATATAGCGTATGTAATGCGTGGTATTTATTCACCTTATACCACTGTACCAATGACTCTGTTATTTCTTGTCTATTGTACTTAAGTTACAGTCGGTCTTGTCTTACGTGGTAATGCGTGGTTATGTGTGGTATTAGATGACCCTATATCACTGTATTGAGGACTCTATTATTCCTTGTATATTGATCTTAAGTTATAGTCGGTCTTGTCTTCCTAAGTTCTTTGTTGAACATACATGAAGTAGTACAATTTTGTAGAGACTAATTTTAACGTGATATGCGGCAGAGTCTAGTTTGTCTTGTTATAAATATTGATGTTTTGGACTTTGCACATTAGATATCACTGTTGTTACCAGAATGATTTTTCAAATATGAAATGGGTGATGTTCTGTATTTCAAGCTTTGCTTGCAGTAGTCAGCTGATTCTTTTACTAACAGCTACTATCTTGATATAATATAAGTTGTGCCTGATATATTCCCTGGCTGTTAGATTGAACTGTGGTAGCTGCTATCTTGGGCCTAGATTTGGAGTTCGGCGGTAGCCGTCAAAACCAGCGTTAGAGGCTCCTAACGCTGGTTTTGGCCGCCCGCTGGTATTTGGAGTCAGTGATTAAAGGGTCTAACGCTCACTTTTCAGCCGCGACTTTTCCATACCGCAGATCCCCCTACGCCATTTGCGTAGCCTATCTTTTCAATGGGATCTTCCTAACGCCGGTATTTAGAGTCGTTTCTGAAGTGAGCGTTAGAGCTCTAACGACAAGATTCCAGCCGCCTGAAAATAGCAGGAGTTAAGAGCTTTCTGGCTAACGCCGGTTCATAAAGCTCTTAACTACTGTACCCTAAAGTACACTAACACCCATAAACTACCTATGTACCCCTAAACCGAGCTCCCCCCACATCGCCGCCACTCGATTAAAATTTTTAACCCCTAATCTGCCGACCGCCACCTACGTTATACTTATGTACCCCTAATCTGCTGCCCCTAACCCCGCCGACCCCTGTATTACATTTATTAACCCCTAACCTGCCCCCCACAACGTCGCCGCCAGCTACTTAAAATAATTAACCCCTAATCTGCCGACCGCAAAGCGCCGCCACCTACGTTATCCCTATGTACCCCTAATCTGCTACCCCTAACACCGGCGACCCCTATATTATATTTATTAACCCCTAATCTGCCCCCCTCAACGTCGCCGACACCTGCCTACACTTATTAACCCCTAATCTGCCGAGCGGACCTGAGCGCTACTATAATAAAGTTATTAACCCCTAATCCGCATCACTAACCCTATCATAAATAGTATTAACCCCTAATCTGCCCTCCCTAACATCGCCGACAGCTACCTTCAATTATTAACCCCTAATCTGCCGAGCGGACCTCACCGCTATTCTAATAAATGTATTAACCCCAAAAGCTAAGTCTAACCCTAACACTAACACCCCCCTAAGTTAAATATAATTTACATCTAACGAAATAAATTAACTCTTATTAAATAAATGATTCCTATTTAAAGCTAAATACTTACCTGTAAAATAAATCCTAATATAGCTACAATATAAATTATAATTATATTATAGCTATTTTAGGATTAATATTTATTTTACAGGCAACTTTGTAATTATTTTAACCAGGTACAATAACTATTAAATAGTTAAGAACTATTTAATTGTTACCTAGTTAAAATAATAACAAAATTACCTGTAAAATAAATCCTAACCTAAGATATAATTAAACCTAACACTACCCTATCAATAAAATAATTAAATAAACTACCTACAATTACCTACAATTAACCTAACACTACACTATCAATAAATAAATTAAACACAATTCCTACAAATAAATACAATTAAATAAACTAGCTAAAGTACAAAAAATAAAAAAGAACTAAGTTACAGAAAATAAAAAAATATTTAATAACATAAGAAAAATATTACAACAATTTTAAACTAATTACACCTACTCTAAGCCCCCTAATAAAATAACAAAGCCCCCCAAAATAAAAAATTCCCTACCCTATTCTAAATTAAAAAAGTTACAAGCTCTTTTACCTTACCAGCCCTGAACAGGGCCCTTTGCGGGGCATGCCCCAAGAATTTCAGCTCTTTTGCATGTAAAAAAAAACATACAATACCCCCCCCCCCAACATTACAACCCACCACCCACATACCCCTAATCTAACCCAAACCCCCCTTAAATAAACCTAACACTAAGCCCCTGAAGATCTTCCTACCTTGTCTTCACCATCCAGGTATCACCGATCCGTCCTGGCTCCAAGATCTTCATCCAACCCAAGCGGGGGTTGGCGATCCATAATCCGGTCCAGAAGAGGCTCCAAAGTCTTCCTCCTATCCGGCAAGAAGAGGACATCCGGACCGGCAAACATCTTCTCCAAGCGGCATCTTCGATCTTCTTCCATCCGGAGCGAAGCGGCAGGATCCTGAAGACATCCAGCGCGGAACATCCATCCAGACCGACGACTGAACGACGAATGACTGTTCCTTTAAGGGACGTCATCCAAGATGGCGTCCCTCGAATTCCGATTGGCTGATAGGATTCTATCAGCCAATCGGAATTAAGGTAGGAATTTTCTGATTGGCTGATGGAATCAGCCAATCAGAATCTAGTTCAATCCGATTGGCCGATCCAATCAGCCAATCAGATTGAGCTCGCATTCTATTGGCTGATCGGAACAGCCAATAGAATGCGAGCTCAATCTGATTGGCTGATTGGATCAGCCAATCGGATTGAACTTGATTCTGATTGGCTGATTCCATCAGCCAATCAGAAAATTCCTACCTTAATTCCGATTGGCTGATAGAATCCTATCAGCCAATCAGAATTCGAGGGACGCCATCTTGGATGACGTCCCTTAAAGGAACAGTCATTCGTCGTTCAGTCGTCGGTCCGGATGGATGTTCCGCGCTGGATGTCTTCAGGATCCTGCCGCTTCGCTCCGGATG
Source organism: Bombina bombina (assembly GCF_027579735.1). NCBI lineage: Eukaryota > Metazoa > Chordata > Amphibia > Anura > Bombinatoridae > Bombina > Bombina bombina. The sequence continues at coordinate 113,377,219 of NC_069510.1, read as the reverse complement.
GAAGAAGATCGAAGATGCCGCTTGGAGAAGATGTTTGCCGGTCCGGATGTCCTCTTCTTGCCGGATAGGAGGAAGACTTTGGAGCCTCTTCTGGACCGGATTATGGATCGCCAACCCCCGCTTGGGTTGGATGAAGATCTTGGAGCCAGGACGGATCGGTGATACCTGGATGGTGAAGACAAGGTAGGAAGATCTTCAGGGGCTTAGTGTTAGGTTTATTTAAGGGGGGTTTGGGTTAGATTAGGGGTATGTGGGTGGTGGGTTGTAATGTTGGGGGGGGGGTATGGTATGTTTTTTTTTACAGGCAAAAGAGCTGAAATTCTTGGGGCATGCCCCGCAAAGGGCCCTGTTCAGGGCTGGTAAGGTAAAAGAGCTTGTAACTTTTTTAATTTAGAATAGGGTAGGGAATTTTTTATTTTGGGGGGCTTTGTTATTTTATTAGGGGGCTTAGAGTAGGTGTAATTAGTTTAAAATTGTTGTAATATTTTTCTTCTGTTTGTAAATATTTTTTTATTTTCTGTAACTTAGTTCTTTTTTATTTTTTGTACTTTAGCTAGTTTATTTAATTGTATTTATTTGTAGGAATTGTGTTTAATTTATTTATTGATAGTGTAGTGTTAGGTTAATTGTAGGTAATTGTAGGTAGTTTATTTAATTATTTTATTGATAGGGTAGTGTTAGGTTTAATTATAACTTAGGTTAGGATTTATTTTACAGGTAAATTTGTTATTATTTTAACTAGGTAACTATTAAATAGTTCTTAACTATTTAATAGCTATTGTACCTGGTTAAAATAATTACAAAGTTGCCTGTAAAATAAATATTAATCCTAAAATAGCTATAATATAATTATAATTTATATTGTAGCTATATTAGGGTTTATTTTACAGGTAAGTATTTAGCTTTAAATAGGAATAAGTTATTTAATAAGAGTTAATTTATTTCGTTAGATGTAAATTATATTTAACTTAGGGGGGTGTTAGTGTTAGGGTTAGACTTAGCTTTAGGGGTTAATCCATTTATTAGAATAGCGGTGAGGTCCGCTCGGCAGATTAGGGGTTAATAATTGAAGTTAGGTGTCGGCGATGTTAGGGAGGGCAGATTAGGGGTTAATACTATTTATGATAGGGTTAGTGAGGCGGATTAGGGGTTAATAACTTTATTATAGTAGCGCTCAGGTCCGCTCGGCAGATTAGGGGTTAATAAGTGTAGGCAGGTGTTGGCGACGTTGTGGGGGGCAGGTTAGGGGTTAATAAATATAATATAGGGGTCGGCGGTGTTAGGGGTAGCAGATTAGGGGTACATAGGGAGAACGTAGGTTGCGGCGGTTTACGGAGCGGCAGATTAGGGGTTAAAAAAAATATGCAGGGGTCAGCGATAGCGGGGGCGGCAGATTAGGGGTTAATAAGTGTAAGGGTAGGGGTGTTTAGACTCGGGGTACATGTTAGGGTGTTAGGTGCAGACGTAGGAAGTGTTTCCCCATAGGAAACAATGGGGCTGCGTTAGGAGCTGAACGCTGCTTTTTTGCAGGTGTTAGGTTTTTTTTCAGCTCAAACAGTCCCATTGTTTCCTATGGGAGAATCGTGCACGAGCACGTTTTTGAGGCCGGCCGCGTCCGTAAGCAACTCTGGTATCGAGAGTTGCATTTGCGGTAAAAATTATCTACTCTCCTTTTTTGGAGCCTAACGCAGCATTTGTTTAAACTCTCGATACCAGAGTTAAATTTATGGTGCGGCCAGAAAAAAGCCTGCGGAGCGTTAACAGCCCTTCTACCGCCAAACTCCAAATCTAGGCCTTGGTATGCTAGTCTCAGTTACTCTGTTTGTTATCAGATTGTCATACTACGTTCTCAAACGTTTTAAAAAGCATATATATATATATGGTTTCTTAAGCTCTTTACTATTGGTTTCGCTTAGTATCTAGTGCTTATCTAAAGTCTCTTACCATATATTTAGTAAGAATGTTCTTTAATGTTTGGAAGTGTGTATAGAAAAGTTGGAGTAGATTGCTGAGACTTAGCTTGATAGGATTAACTGTTTCTATCAAATCAATTATTTTTATCTTTCTTGTGATTTTGCTAGTTCACAGTAGCAATGTGCTTTGACAAAGTTTTTGTTATTTGGTTCATCAATATGGATAAAGTAGTATGGCAAACTATTGTTAAGCTGCTTATGTAGATGTGCCAGTAATATCACTTTAATTATTCAAGCACTACATAAATTGCCTTTGCTAATACATTGTAGTCAACATTGAATTTACTTAAAAATGGATATTCTCAATATCAAATGATCCAGAATGGATCCGGTATTACTACTGGTTTTAGCGTTTTTTCTAATAGGTTCTAATATCCCATATATTTGCTGTGATAAATATTAGATCTGTATATTCACAGACAACTTTTGAAAACAGTAATGCAGGTATTAGCACTATAACTTTAAGTTGGATTGTATCTTGTCTTTTATCACCACTGCTTAATTTTAGCATTAGGGAAGATACGCTCTTACATTGTAGCAAAATATAGCTAATAGTGTCAAATTTCTTTGCTATATCGTCTTTGACTCAGTTGTTCTAAATTAATATAGATGCGGCTTACAGCTTGGCGTTTTTCGTATTTTTCAAACGTTAAGTATTGGGGTATTATATTTCATTCCCCCCTTCCTCTTGCTAGTATGCTTTTTACAACGCCTCACTTAAAATTGCCGGTTAAGAGTACTGTCTAATATGCGGTATTAAATCAAATCATATTTCTGGGATTGTTAACTCAATTCTGAGGTACCACTACTTATGTTTTAAATTATAGACCAAACATCCTGCTATTTAAAAAAAGTTAGGACGCATTCATAACAAACATTTCCCTAACATGTTTCGCCACAAGGTTATATTTTAAATACTCTTCAGCACTCCCACTCTATAGTTCTTCAGCCTATGTCCAAATCTTGCCGCTCCAGATTGGGGTAAGAGTGCTATTCAGGTGCACAATTTTTTCAATCCAAGGATTGATCTAGAGTGTTTCACATGGTACTTAAACCTTTCCCGCCGTTAGGCCGTTTCATGCCGTCCTTACTGCACTGGGTTTTAGCACCGTTAGGACGGCATGGAATGTTGTCCTAGTCGTTGGCTGTACTGAAGCCAAAGGCCCTTCCTGAATCATATGTAGCATCATAGGCATTCCCCCCTGACCCAATCCCATCATTGAAATCTCATGATAGCATGCACAATCTCGTGATTTCAATTTTTTTACATCGGAAATTTGGAAATTCAGCAAGTCGGGAAAGGGTTAATGATGTAAATCAGTAGTATTATTGGTGGTCGATTGGTCGATTTAGCATTTAGAGAACAATAAGCCAATCTTACATAAATATTAGGTTGCAAAAGTTTTCATATTAATACCTTTGTATTAACAGGCAAAGGTGCTCTGTCATTTGAGCAAAAAGTATAAATTACTCCTTTTTTAATTGCAATGTTCACATTTATTTTTGTTTGTTACAATTTTTATACATTTGTTTTATAGCGAACAGTACTACAATGACCAACAGAAATTCACATATTATACTGGAACAAGTTGTTAAATGAAGCTCTGAGTGAGATTATCTCACCTAACAGGGAATACAAAGAAAAGTAATTAAAAGAAAATTAAGTCCCGGTTCTGTGTGTGTTACTGGCATAATACTGGTTAAATGATCACTAGCTACCATGGAAGGTAACATTTTTCATATGTATATTACTGGCAAAAGAAGAGTTAAAAAAAAATAAAAAATGGGGGGGGGGGGGGGGGGTTGTAACCAAGGGATACAAATTATCATCTGTGCCTGTTGCTGGTTCTTGAATTCAGAAAATTTGCAGTGATTAATTTGTAAAGCATATACAAACCAATAAATATAATTTCCCTTTAAGCAGGTTGTTGAAGTTTAGTAAAAATGGAATCCCTGCTTCATAAGTGATTTTAGTGATTTATTTATTTATCTATTTGTCCTCACAATATGTCAGGAAATACAGAAAAGCTAAACTCACTATTTCAAAAAATACAAAACAAAATCTACAGGAAAGATATTTATTGTTTTTACTTACAATTAAAATGAAAGATGTTCAACTGAACAGGAAGCAAATGAACCCAACTGAATGCTCAGTTACTAATATTAACCAGTGTGTATTAGACTTGATTTGTGTCAGATATGAATTCTCCGAAGAGCAGACACACAAAAATAGAAAAGGAAATGGATTTTCTAAAATTAAACTCTTTGCATTTTTAACTCCTGCAATGCCAGCTCAGTATTTGGTTTAGCAACTCACGTTGCCTGGTTACCTAATCTCTTTATATGTGACCATTAAAAAGCTCAGAGAAATGATGTCCACTTTTATCATTCCGGGAGTGTAAATAGTTGCAGAATCATACACTGAGGTTCTTGATCCTGGTAAAGTGCAGAGTGAGGAAAATCATTTTGTGAGGTTGAGATTTAGTGCATCTGCGGGAGATGTGTTTCTGTCGCTCTGCAGAGTGTAGCTGTTTTCCAGCAGTGAAAGATGCTGATAGCCGGCACTAAAGCTTTGCTGTTCAACTACTGCCCATAAAAGCTTTGCTCCGAGCTGATAAATAAAACATCCGAGATACAGCAGCGAAGAGATACAAATTCATCACTGGCCATCTCTTCTCGGAATATCTGGACATTAGGAAAGTGTCTTTTCATGCAGCGGGGGCCAAATTACTCTTCAGTACAATGTGTTCTTCATGGTGTAGCAAGATACAGAATTACCTCTTCCTGTTTCTATAATGTACCTCTTGCACTGTCGTTCTTTACCTCACACCTAGCTCTTAATTTTTAGGCTGATTCTCATGATAACTGGTAACCCAGCTGGGTCTGTTGCTGAGATTATAAAAACATGGGCATTATCGCTGGGCCTCGCTAGCATTAACACGCAACTTGATATTACAAGTCCATGGTAAATTCCATTTGCCAGTGAAGGGTTAGTACGGCCAAGATCATATTAGTTCAACCTATACTTTTAATGGAGATTGCGACCACGCTAGTTAGCGCAAAAATTACAAGTTGAAAGTTATAGTTTGGGCTCGAGCAAAAGCCGAAAGTGTGCAACAATATTTAGCGCCTCTTGAGACCTGAAGTAAATTGTAAGGGTCTAAAAATAATGTTCACAAAAAATATCAAAAACATATTTAAATTAACTTTTACATTCATATATATATATATGTACATACATATAAAGTACACTAATACCCATAAACTACCTATTAACCCCTAAACCAAGGGCCCTCCCGCATCGCAAACACTAAAATAAATTATTAACCCCTAATCTGCTGCTCCGGACATCGCCGCCACTAGAATAAACACATTAACCCCTAAACCGCCACACTCCCACAACGCAAACAATAGTTAAATATTATTAACCCCTGCTGTCCCTAACATTGCCGCAACCTGTTATTAACCCGTAATCTGCCGTCCCTAACACTATACTAAAGTTATAAACCCCTAAACCTAACCCTAAATCTAACCCTAACACCCACTAACTTTAATATAATTTAAAAAAAATCTAATAAAAAATTCCTATCATTAACTAAATAATTCCTATTTAAGACTAAATACTTACCTGTAAAATAAACCCTAAACTTGATACAATATAACTAACAGTTACATTGTAGCTATCTTAGGTTTTATTTTTATTTCACAGGTAAGTTTGTATTTATTTTAACTAGGTAGACTAGTTAGTAAATAGTTATTAACTATTTACTAACTACCTAGTTAAAATAAATACAAATTTACCTGGAAAATAAAACCAAACCTGAGTTACACTAACACCTAACCTTACACTACAATTAAATAAATTACATTAATTAAATCCAATTAACTAAATTACAACAACAAAAACACTAAATTACACAAAATAAAAAATAAATGATCAGATATTTAAACTAATTACACCTAATCTAATAGCCCTATCAAAATAAAAAAGCCCCCCCCCCCCCCCCAAAATAAAAAAAACCTAGCCTAAACTAAACTACCAATAGCCCTTAAAAGGCCCTTTTGCGGGGCATTGCCCCAAATAAATCAGCTCTTTTACCTGCAAAAAAAATACAAACAACCCCCCAACAGTAAAACCCACCACCCACACAACCAACCCTCCAAATAAAATCCTAACTAAAAAACCTAAGCTCCCCATTGCCCTGAAAAGGGCATTTGGATGGGCATTGCCCTTAAAAGGGCATTTAGCTCTTTTTCGGTGCCCAAAAGCCCTAATCTAAAAATAAAACCCACCCAATAAACCCTTAAAAAACCTAACACTAACCCCCGAAGATCCACTTACAGTTTTTGAAGAACCCGACATCCATCCTCAACAAAGCGGCAGAATTCCTCATCGAAGCCGGCAGCAGTCTTCATCCAAGCCGGCAGAAGTCTTCATCCAGACAGCATCTTCTATCTTCTTCCATCCGGCGCGGAGCGGCTCCATCTTCAAGACATCCGGCGAGGAGCATCCTCTTCTTTCCATGGCGACTGAAGAATTAAGGTTCCTTTAAGTGACGTCATCCAAGATGGCTTCCCTTGAATTCTGATTGGCTGATAGAATTCTATCAGCCAATCAGAATTAAAGGTGAAAAGATCCAATCAGCCAATAGGATTGAGCTTGCATTCTATTGACTGTTCTATTTTATTGGTTGTTTGTATTTTTTTACAGGTAAAAGAGCTGATTTCTTTGGGGCAATTGGATTTAGTTAATGTAATTTATTTAATTGTAGTGTAAGGTTAGGTGTTAGTGTAACTCAGGTTAGGTTTTATTTTACAGGTAAATTTGTATTTAATTTAGTAATAACTATTACTAATTAGTCTACCTAGTTAAAATAAATACAAACTTGCCAGTGAAATAAAAATCAAACCTAAGATAGCTACAGTATAACTATTAGTTATATTGTAGCAAGCTTAGGGTTTATTTTACAGGTAAGTACAGTGAGGCCTCGGTTTACGAATTTAATTCGTTCTCCGGGTCGTTTCGTATTGCGAAAAATTCGTAAAGCGAAACACGGTTTCCCATAGGAATGCATTGAAAATCAATTAATGCGTTCCGGAGGTGCGAAAAAATTCAAATAAAGTGTCCAAAAAATGCTCCAAAAGGCTCCAAAAGGCTTAACAACTTGCTGCAAATGGCTCCAATGTCTCCAAAAGGCTCCACAACTTGCTGCAAATGGCTCCAAAAGGCTTAACAACTTGCTGCAAATGGCTCCAAAAGGCTCAACAACTTGCTGCAAAATGGCTCCAAAACCTCTCCAACACCTCCACACTGGTACCCAAACTTCATTAATTCAATCATACTTGAGTATGCAGGGGGCACAGGGGCCACTGGTTTCGTATTGCGAAAAATATTCGTAAACCGAGGGGGGCAAACCGGCATTTTGTTTCGTATTGCGAAAAAAAATCGTAAACCGAGTCAAATTTTCTTCAAATTTCGATTTCGTAAACCGAAATTTCGTATACCGAGTCGTGCGTAAACCGGGGCCTCACTGTATTTAGTTTTAAATAGGAATTATTAAGTTAATGATAGGAATTTTGTATTAGATTTATTTTAATTATATTAAAGTTAGTGGGTGTTAGGGTTAGACTTAGGGTTAGGTTTAGGGGTTTATAACTTTAGTATAGTGACGGCGACGTTGGTGGTAGCAGATTAGGGGTTAATAACAGTAATGTAGGTTGCGGCGATGTTAGGGACAGCATATTAGGGGTTAATAAGTGTAGGTAGGTGGTGGCGACGTTGGGGGCGGCAGATTAGGGGTTAATAAATGTAGGTAGGTGGCGGTGATGTTAGGGGTGGCAGATTAGGGGTTAATAAGTGTAGGTAGGTGGCGGCGACATTGGGGGCGGCAGATTAGGAGTTAATAAGTGTACTGTAGGTGGCGGTGATGTTGGGGGCGGCAGATTAGGGGTGTTTAGACTCTGGGTTTATATTAGGGTGTTAGGTGTAAACATAACTTTTCTTTCCCCATAGAAATCAATGGGGCAGCATTACGGAGCTATACGCTCCTTTATTGCAGGTGTTAGACTTTTTTTCAGCCGGCTCTCCCCATTAATGTCTATGGGGAAATCGTGCACGAGCACGTAAAACCAGCTCACCGCGGCGCTGGTATTGGAGTGCGGTATGGAGCTCAATTTTGCTCTACGCTCACTTCTTGCCTGCTAACGCCGGGTTTGTGAAAACCTGTAATAGCAGCGCTATAGGGAGGAGAGCGGTGACAATAACTTGCAAGTTAGCACTGAGCCGCTCTTACCGCAAAACTCGTAATCTAGCCGATTACTACTTGTACAAACATTGTGACAATACCGGAGGTCCATGTGATTTACATCACTTCCAGTTTCACAAATTACTTTCACCTTTAAAACAAATGTGTTTCGGGGGGGACTTCCGGGCGGCGGCCATCACTGGTTGCACTGAGCTTCAGCTCCTGAGCCTTTCACCACCTTTCTTCTTATTTTGGGCTGAAAATTTGGCATTACCATATTCAATCAGGTGGAGAGGTTTATCTGAAGACGCCCTGACCCAAGAGATAGGGTTTTGGATCGTGGTGTGGCTCCCAAGCCCTCAGTACCGGACTTTATGTTTTGAGGCCTTCCCCTATTTTTTTGAAGCCTCTCTGGTCCCCACAACTGCTACACCTATTGTGTAGCCAATGCCCTACATGGCAAATATGGAGCTATCAATAAATGAGTCTGAGAGAAAAACTTGTATACTTCTAGAGGAGCACTTCGCAAAACTACACTTACTAATCGTGAGGTGCTTTAACGTGAAATCATCCACTCTTACCAGTGGCAATGTTGGCCTAACGGATGCAGCATGGGAGACAGATTCCCTTGATGGAGATGATGTACACTTCGTGGAAGAACTCGAAGATCATACTATAACTGCTCCCTGTCTTCAGCTGAGAGCCGCACATGCTGACGGCCAACTTTTACCTACAATGCAGATCATGTGTTACAAGGATACCGATAGAGGGCTTGTGGATGCAGCTGCTAACGGGAACTATGGACGTGTAAAAGAAAAGGAACCGCTTGGACATCTTAGGGGCTATATTGAAAGGGATATCCCACATGGCCGCGACAAACAAGTATTGCCCGGTGCCCATATTGCAGAGAGTAAAGCATGCGCTCCGGGAGACGTAACTCTACAGCAGAGCCCTGATCTTATTTACTCTCCACGGCAACGAAGAGAGCTAGACCGCGGCTCACGCTTGGCAGCAGTGAGACCCACAGGAGGTGACTGGCTGAGCACATCTGCTGATAGCCGACATAAGACTCTATCACACCCGGCATCAAAGGACGCCATTCTTAAAAATGTGGCCCCAATTGGAAACGGAAACTTGAACATGACCACAGGATTTGGAAAGGACCTAATCACAATACTGTCTAGAGATAGGAATGATGTACCTCGTTTGGAGAAACTTTCCTTTCCTGTCTCGGGACCTCAGAAGAGCCGCTGTTTGCTGAGCACAGAGAGGTACTGTTTGGCTGTCCGACACACCGTTCCTGTGAGAGCCTTCAGAGACTGGCGACACGGCATCGGGTAAGCTGCGCTCCATGTGGAAGCTCAGGCTATAGCCGGGTCTGGGGAGCGCAAACTTCGATCAGATGGCTATACGGCTAGTACAAGTTCACATGGTGTCTTTATATGTAAACTCCAATTGACTCCATGTTGGGACCTAACTCTTTTTGGCCCCATACAACTCTAACTTTTGAGACTATGTGCACATCCCGACCCTCCATACCTGCACGGAGGTCCTTTGCCGGGGACAATGTCCTGTGCAGTCATCTCACACCGGAGCAGAGCAGAGTTGGGTTAAGCTGAGTCCCTGTGAACTTTGTTACCTCTGCATTATGTTTGTAGGACTATCTGTATATACGTATGTTTATGCAAGTGCGTATATACATGTGTGTATGCAGCCACATATAGACAATGGAATATTGTAGGTTATTATTTGGTTTCCTAAAGTGGTTCTACCTTTATTCAATTTTCTGTAATGTAAAGTATATTAAGGTACCTCTTTACATTGTTAATCTACACTCTACCCATTAGTAATCTAGCTGCCCTACTGATGATAACACTTGTGTTGATGTATTAGGGACATTGTGCTAAATCATTAAGTGGCCAATGGGTTTTCACATTATAGAAGTGGCTGAAGAAAGTAAGCGCCCTCATTCTGCTACACCCTCCCCCCTACACTCTGCTTTCATATGCAACAACATGAAACATGTTTAGAGTGTAAAATATTTTAACTCTTAGAGGCACTGTTGGTAGCCACACTCTACCGAACTCCCTATCCCAACAAAGGCATCTCTTTACTCTAAAATTATGCATTTAACCCCTGCTCCCACCCTTCACATGTTAACCTTACCCTCTGCCATCAGTGAGACTGACATCAGCAGTTCCCAGTTTTGCTGAAATATCCAATGGTTCAATAATGTTCCTTTAGAGGAAATCCAGGCATATGTGATATCTGTAGTTTATGCCACAAAAGGCTCCTCTAATGCTATATAATATACTGCTCTGTTTTTTTTTTGGTTTTTTTTTGTTTTTGTTTTTTTTTCCCGGTGACAACCTAATGTGCCTATCCTACATACCCCACTTCCCTTAGCACAATGTTTTCATACTATATATTTGCAGAATACTTGACAATGAAGGACATTTGTTCTGATTTTGTTTTATAATTTTGTTTGTTAAAAATATAAAAATAGAGGTTTTCCTTAGAGACTCAAGAGTAGTCTCCTAGTGTCCATGATAGCCCTCTGAAGTTTTGTATTACTGGTAGCATTATGAGGTCCAAAAGTGGCCTCATGTGTCATAGAGAGGGTTTAAAATACCAAGGGCTAGATGTATGACATTATATTCTGAAATATTGTCAGTTGAACATATCCTGTTTTTCATGTTTGTTTGTATTCCTAAAATGACTGGAAGTCATTTCGCTGTTTAATTATTTTTTGTTTATTGACATGTCACAATTGTATGCCTTGACTTACACCTCAATAAAAAAAACTAAAAAAAAAACAAAAAAACAAAAAACAAACAAATGTGTTTCAAAAAAACAAAACCACATGTAGCCGGATGTCAATACATGACGTCATATCCAGTTTCGCGCATACCGGAAACGGTAAAGATCATCTTAATTATGTCTAATTAAGATGTTATTTTGTATCTCACACTTATGCCAACAGGATATGCATTTAGGAGATTATAAATTTATGGATGAAAAATCCTGGTTTATATCTACTTTTGTTTGGATGCTTACATTTTCAAGTTATACAGCTAGGTTGTTGACTCCAGGAGGGCGGATTCAAAGTGGGACATTTATATCATATTAATATAGGCCTATCTCTGAGATATTGCGGGTTCGTTTTTTTAGACAAAGCTAGTGCACACTTATTTGACTACAGTATAGTGTAAATATAACTTTTATATGTACTGGGAAACAAAAATATTAGTGTGACTCACTTTATTGCTATATTCGCTTTATTGCAGTTGTCAACGTAGAATTAAGTTTCCCTTTAAGATATGTCATCCAAGACGGCGTCCCTTACATTCCGATTGGCTGATAGAATTCTATCAGCCAATAGGAATTAAAGGGGAAAAAATCCTATTGGTTGTTGCAATCAGCCAATAGGATTGAGTTTTCATCCTATTGGCTGATCCAATCAGCCAATAGGATTGAGCTCACGTTCTATTGGCTGATTGGAATAGCCAATAGAATGCAAGCTCAATCCTATTGGCTGATTGCAACAGCCAATATGATATTTTCCCCTTTAATTCCTATTGGCTAATAGAATTCTATCAGCCAATCGGAATCTTGGATGACGTACCTTAAAGGGAAACTTCATTTTACGTTGACCATCGGAAGAAGAGGATGTCTTGAAGATGGATCTGCTCTGCGCCGAATAGATGAAGATAGAAGATGCCGTCTGGATGAAGACTTCTGCCGGCTTCGATGAGGACTTAGGTCCGCTTGGATGAAGACTTCTTCCGGCTTCGATGAGGACTTCTGCCGCTTGGATGAGGATGGATGTCCAGTCTTCGAAAACTGTAAGTGGATCGTCGGGGGTTAGTGTTAGGTTTATTTAAGGGTTTATTGGATGGGTTTTATTTTTAGAGTAGGCTCTGGGCAGTAAAAGATCTAAATGCCCTTTTAAGGGCAATGCCCATACAAATGCCCATTTCAGAGCAATGGGGAGCTTAGGCTTTTTAGATAGGGTTTTTATTTGGGGGGGTTGGTTGTGTGGATGGTGGGTTTTACAGTTGGGGGGGTGTTTGTATTTTTTTTACAAGTAAAAAAGCTGATTTCTTTGGGGCAATGCCCCGCAAAAGGCCCTTTTAAGGGCCATTGATAGTTTATTGTAGGCTAGGGTTTTTTTTATTTTGGGGGGTCTTTTTTATTTTGATAGGGCTATTAGATTAGGTGTAATTCGTTTTTATTTTTGATAATGTGGTTTGTTTGTTTTGTAACTTAGTGTTTTTTATTTTTTGTAACAGTGTTTTTTATTTTTTGTAACTTAGCGTTTATTTTTTTGTAATTTTAGTAATTTTTAATTGAAGATTTCAATAATTTGAGTAGGGTTAGGTTTTTAAATATGTAATATAGTTAATTTAATTGGTAGTATAATAGTTAGGGTAGGTTAATTAATAGTTTAATAGTTACGGTAGGTTAATTAATAGTTTAATATAGTTTAATGTAATTTTAGTATAATAGGATAGGTTAATTAATAGTTTAATATAGTTTAATGTAATTTTAGTATAATAGTTAGGGTAGGTTAATTAATAGTTTAATATATTTTTATTTTTATTCTAAAGGTAAGTTTTAATTTATTATAAGATAGGGATGAGGTAATTTTAATGTAAAGTTAGCGGGTTGTTAGGTTTAGGGGTTAATAGCTTAATTTAGTTTATGGCGATGTGGGGGGCTGGTGGTTTAGGGGTTAATAGGTTTAGTAAGTGGTAGTGATGTGGGAGGCCAGGGGTTTAGGGGTTAATACATTTATTTAGTGGCGGTGGGGTCCGAGAGCGGCCGGATAGTGGTTAAGACATTTATTTAGTTGCGGCGGTATAGGGGTTAAACATTTTAGTATAGTGGCGGTGTTTAGTGACAGGGTATGAATAAAGTTGGTAAAAAGCCGAATAGCAGCGAGATCGATGACTGTTAGTTAACAACAGTCCGCTGCTCATCGCCCCGTACTTGGTGCGCAGCTTTTTGCCGGCTTTTTTGATAAATATGGAGATCGTATTCAGGTCCGCGGCCGCGATGTTAGGCGAGCGTATTGGTGCCGGCGAATGCAGCATAGTTGACGGCTTGATAAATAGGCCTCTGTTAGGGTGCCAGGAATCAGACTGAGACGAGAAGTGCAAAAATAATCACACCTTTATTAATAGCAAAAAATAATAAAAAGTCCACAAGTCAAATAACAAGCCAGGAGTCAAAACCAGAGCTGGTAGTCAGACGAGCCGAGTCAGGAGCCAAAGCGAATAGTCAGACGGGCCGGAATCAGGAACAAGGAAAACAGCAGAGTCAAGAACAAGCCAGGGATCAGGAACCAGGAAGGACGTCAGGCAGCCAGGTAATAAACAGGAGCTCTCACAAACAGGTCTGAGACAACGCAAAGGCAAAGCATACTGAACAAAGGCCCTTTAAATAATAAGTGATGCCATCACAATTCTGAGACCGCATCCTGTCTCACACGGATGATGCACACCAGTCTGGCCATGAAAGGAAGTGCAGGAAATGAGCAGCATCCTCCACAATGCACCATAGTCCGCAAGAGAGGTGAGTAAAATGGCTGCCAGCAGCACATGGCAAACAAACAGGGAAAAAACCCTGACAGCCTCATAGCGTATAGGGTCGGAAGCAGCATGCGCTGCTTCATAAATCTACCCCATAGTGTCTGTCCACTCACCTCTCCTGAAATGAATTAATTAGCAGCGGTTACATTTTCAGGCTGCTGATTCCTAAGCAGAGAATGTTTGTTTTACCTGCTGAGGGCAGGACAGCAGTGAGCAGGGTAAACCTATTTGAGAAAACAGTGGATTAGTAAAGTTGGTGAAAACTGTTCTATTGCTTGTTAGGTAACTGCGTGAGTTAGGATTGCTGCATGTTTAGCGAGCGCTCATTTGCAGTAAATCACCTATGATTTAAAGCTAAGTATGGCGCATGTTTACTTATTGAATAAAATTGCTCTTTTCTGCAATTTCAAGTCTGTGAATGTTTATACCATTGAGGACTGTCTTGTTTTACCTTAAAACAGGTATTCCATGTGATTGTGGTTTCACAATATATATTTATATGCACAGTATGGGGCCGATTTATCAAGCCGTCAATTGGCCCCAATGCATCTGTTTCCCCACGAGCCTTCAGGCTCGCCGGAAACAAGAGTTAAGAAGCAGTGGTCTTAAGACCACAGCTCCTTAACTCGTTCGCCTCAGCAATCAGCCCGATCGAATATGATCGGGTTGATTGACACCCCCTGCTAGCGGCTAATTGGCCGCAAATCTGCAGGTGGCAGCATTGTGAAATGCTTGTGCAATGATAAATGCTGACAGCGTATACTGTCGGCATTTACCAATGTGCAGCGGACATGATTGCTACAGCGGATCATGTCCGCTCGCACTTTGATAATTTGGCCCCTATGGGGGGTAGTTATCAACGTGTCAACTTTATCTGCCTTCGCCGGTCCAATATGCCCGCCTAAGCTCGCCTACCTTCGCCGCCGCGGACCTGCAAAAATTTGCCTAAGTTATCAAAAAAGCTGTCAAAAAGCCGCGCACCAAGTACGGGGCGATGAGCAGCGGACTGTGAGAGTTATCACTCATCAGATTGAGCTCGCATTCTATTGGCTGTTCCGATCAGCCAATAGAATGCGAGCTCAATCTGATTGGCTGATTCAATCAGCCAATCAGATTTTTCCTACCTTTTTCCTACCTTAATTCCGATTGGCTGATAGAATCCTATCAGCCAATCGGAATTGAAGGTGACGCCATCTTGGATAAAAATATGTAAGTGCACATATATAGATACATATATATTATATTATATATATATACACAAATAAACACATGTATACACACATATATAAATCGTTATATATAAAAGAAGTCCTGACTGACTAACTGACTCATCAATGCCCAGCTCAAACTGTTTAACCTAGGAATGGGAAATTTGTAAGCAGTGCTAATTTTGACAGCAGATTTTGATTTGGTATTAGGGGCCAATTTATTAATCCAGAAACAGGAGTTAAAGGGACATTAAACCCAAAAACATTCTTTCATGATTCAGATAGAGGATAAAATTTTAAACAACATTCAAATTTACTTCTATTATCTAATGTGCATCATTCTTTAGATATCCTTTGTTGAATAAATAGCAATGCACATTGGTGAGCCAATCACACAAGGCATCTATGTGTATCGACGATCAGCAGCTACTGAGCCTATCTAGATATGCTTTTCAGCAAAGAATTTCAAGAAAATTAAGCAAATTAGATAATAGAAGTTAAATTAGAAAATTGTTTAAAAGGGCATGCTCTTTCAAAACCATGAAAGAAAATTTGTTGGTTTAATGTCCCTTTAAGAAGCAGCTGTCTTAAGACCGCTGCTCCTTAACTTGTCCGCCGCCTCTGAGGCAGTGGACAGCAATCCACCCGATCACATACAATCGGGTTGATTGACACTCCCAGCTAGCAGCAGATTTAGAATCTGCAGGGGGCGGCATTGCACAAGCAGTTCACCAGAACTGCTTGTGCAATGATAAATGCGCTGTCGGCAATTATCGATGTCTGGTGGACATGATACGCTACAGCAGATCATGTCCGCAAGAAATATGATAAATCGTCTGTCACGGATACCAGACGGCTAAGGCTATCCCCCACCCCCCTACAACCTCACCCCTGTTGTTTTTCAGTGGTTTTGGGTTCCTCAGAGCAACCACCATCTCTGGAAGCTGTTTGTTTGCTTTGTTATGGCTTGTTTTTGTGTTCAGAGAAGAGTTGGTTTATGAACAGGAAAACCCTCATAGGCTGGCCGGGCTCCTGGAACTCCCAGTCGGCCGCCTCACAACGGACACCCGCCTAACCCCTCTCAGGCTGGTCAGGCTCCTGGAACGGTCGGCCACAGGACAGCAGAACACCCGCTAAATTTAACCCGGGTCGCTCCAGCAACCATGTGCCCCAGAGCTCTGCTCTTTTGGGGATTAGTAGCCCCTAGGGAGGACAAGAGGTGGACAAATTACCGGAGGGGAGCTCCTTTGGGAACCGGGGGTTTTGGACACCCCTAACCCCATAACTTCAATGGACTGTAACTCCGGTCCCCAGTAACGAATCATGCTGATTTTTGGACTGTGAAATCTGGGGGCCTAGAGCTTTAAAATGACAGCCTGGAAGTGCTGCCGCTCCACCGGGATCACCCCGAAACTGCATCCCATATGTATTGAGATTATGTGGGACTGTGGCTCCTATGGAGGCGCCGGTCAGTGTGGAGGAGCGGGAATGGCTGGAAAATTGTGGGATTGTCCTTTGTCTTATCAAGATGAGCTGTCTGTATAAAAGGAGTGTGTGTTTTCAATAAAATCAGTTCCTGTTTAACCTGAATGCTAGTGTGTCTAGCTATTTGGGTTGGCTCCAGCTTAAATCACTTTCCTGAGCTACATAGCAGGCTGTTCCAGGCAGAGGAAGGACACGCTGGAAGAGCTACCTAGTCTGGGTAGCTGGAGTCTGCCATAGGGTGGGACCCTGAGTACAGGTGCTGTCAGGCATCAGGGGTGGCTACAGACTGTGGTCACTTTCCAGCTACATAGCTGCAGTCGGCAGGGAGGAAGCAGGACCCCTTTTGGTGGAGATACCCAGTCGGGGTAGCCGGGGGTATCCATCACATTGGCTCGCAGCGGTGTGATCTGCTTCTTTTACAAGGTTCCTGCTGACAGAGGAGACGTACCACAGTAGCTGGTAAATATGGAGGCAGAGTTCCTAGGGAGAGTACAAAAGATTCTGGCTGGAACAAATAATCCTTGTTCGGAACAGGACGTTCTGGCATGGATGAACCTTGCCCTCCGAGACCTCTGGTGAGAGGCTCTTCAACAGGTGCAAGAAAATGGAAAGGTCCTCCCCGCAAATGACACGAGATTCCGGGTTTGGTGGACCGTGTGACTGCCTTTCCTTGGAGAACAGCCAAAGAAAGAATGGCTATCTGATCTACATAGACTGATCCAGCAAGAGATGTGGGTGGAGGATGGCTATCGGGCCCTCCAATGGTTCGCTATGCAAGCGCAGCCATGGCTGGAGGAAGGCTCCCCCACAGAGGGCTTTGGCTTCGGCGGCCCTGGATTACTGTTTACAAAAAGGACAGAGGACCCACAGTTTGGGAGTGAGACAGACCAGGGTCTGGAGGATATCTCTGGGCTCCAAGAGGAACTGCTGGATCTCTTGGAGGAGACCTGGCTGCTGGACGATCTGGATTTTATAATTGACCAGGAAGAGGCACTGGTCAAGGAATACAAGAGGCTGCTGGATCTCGTTAAGCAGCGTGCCAGGGGCATACAGATCTGGGGTGCAGCCCTCTGGGATTCATAGAGCTCGACCGTGGAGGAGTGGCAGCAAAGAAAAAGGGAATCAGGGCTGCTGGATCCTGATCAGCAGTCTGGCTCTGAAGTTATAGACTTGGACAAGGGAACCACCCCAGCAGAAGTGCTGACAACAGGGAAGAGAGCCGCCGGCCTCTGCCCAGCACCTGTAACAGCTCCAGGAAACCTGGGAGCGGAGGTAGTCATCCTCCCTCCCCTTACAGAGAACCCCTTGCAGGTAGAGATGGATGTCAATAACTCTCCCCAGCAACAGAACCCCTTTCTGGGAGAGGAGACAGTTGGTCTCTCTCCCCAGCAACAGCACAGTTTCCCATGGAGCAGACCTCCCTCCCCAGCGGTAGATCTCCTTCTTGGGAGAAGAGACGGACGGACTCTCCCCTCAGTAGCTTGGTAGGGTCTCTACCCTTTTCTTGTCCCGGAGTATTTCTCACAGGGGGCAGGCGTTGCATTGGGCAAGGAGGATAAAAGTATATTCAGTTGATGCCACATGTTTGGGCACCCAAGCTTTACCTGCCCCACCAAGGAGCAACCTCCACCTCTGGTCTGGGGTGGGAATACAGCTGGGAAACCAGCACTAGCTTTGTTTGTGGGTGGGTCACAGAGTGTCACAGAGAGAGGCAGTGTGGCCATAGAACTTAAGGACACTAGAACTTGTGGGACAGCGATTGTTTTGGAGCCGGCCTTAGAAAACTTGTTCGGGACGTTTTCTTATGTGACTATCCCTGCGCCCAGGGTGCCCCAAGCTCAGGAGAGATGGGATAACCTCTCCCAGCAACCGAGAAGTGGATGGCTACCGTCGGACAGCCCCAGACCGACCCGGTAAGGGTCTAGCCGGGTCTGCCGAACTGGAGGGGGGAGAAGTCACGGATACCAGACAGCTAAGGCTATCCCCCACCCCCCTACAACCTCACCCCTGTTGTTTCTCAGTGGTTTTGGGCTCCTCAGAGCAACCACCATCTCTGGAAGCTGTTTGTTTGCTTTGTTTTGGCTTGTTTTTGAGTTCAGAGAAGAGTTGTTTTTTGACCAGGAAAACCCTCCTAGGCTGGCTTGGCTCCTGGAACTCCCGGTTGGCTGCCTCACAATGGACACCTGCCTAACCCCTCTCAGGCTGGCCAGGCTCCTGGAACGGTCGGCCACAGGACAGCAGAACACCCGCTAACTTTAACCCAGGTCGCTCCAGCAACCATGTGCCCCAGAGAACGGACTGTAACTCCGGTCCCCAGTAACAAATCATGCTGATTTTTGGACTGTGAAATTTGGGGACAGAGCGCTTTAAAATGACATCCTGGAAGAGCCGCCACTCCCCTGGGATCACCCCGAAACCGCCACCCATATGTATTGAGATTATGTGGGACTGTGGCTCCTATGGAAGCGCCGGTCAGTCTGGAAGGGCGGGAATGGCGGGAAAATTGTGGGATTGTCCTTTGTCTTATCAAGATGAGCCGTCTGTATAAAAGGAGTGTGTGTTTTCAATAAAATCAGTTCCTGTTTAACCTGAATGCTAGTGTGTCTAGTTATTTGGGTTGGGTCCAGCGAAAATCACTTTCCTGAGCTACATAGCAGCCTGTTACGGGCAGAGGAAGGATACGCTGGAAAATTACCTAGTCTGGGTAGCTGGAGTCTGCCACAGGGTGGGACCCTGAGTACTGGTGCTGTCAGGCATCAGGGGTGGCTACAGGTTGTGGTCACTTGCCAGCTACATAGCTTCAGTCGGCAGGGAGGAGGCAGGACCCCTTTTGGTGGAGCTACCCAGTCGGGGTAGCCAGGGGTATCCATCACATCGTCCCCTTGATCTTTTGACTAAAATGCCATTTTAGTTTTAGTCGTATTTTAATAATCTGAATTGTTTTAGTTATCACACGGCTAGATTACGAGTTGTGCGTTAGGGTAAAAAGCAGAGTTAAGAGGTCCTAGCGCTGCTTTTTTACGCCCGCTGGTGTTACGAGTCTTGAAGGTTTAGGGTCACCGCACACTTTTTTGGTCTTACCGCAAAACGACTTACGTAAACTTCATAAAGTCTTTTTTCTATGGGACTTCCATAGCGCCGGTATTACAAGTCTGTCCTGGGAGGCCAAAAAGTGAGCGGTACACCTTACCCCGTCAAGAGTCCTAACGCATTTAAAAGTCAGTAGTACAACGCCATAGCATAAAACTCATAACTAAAGTGCTAAAAAGTACACTAACACCCATAAACTACCTATTAACCCCTAAACCGAGGCCCTCCCGCAAACACTATAATAAAATTATTAACCCCTAATCTGCCACTCCGGACACCGCTGCCACCTACATTATATTTATGAACCCCTAATCTGCTGCCCCCAACATCGCCGACACCAACATTATATTTATTAACCCCTAATCTGCTGCCCCAATGTCGCCGCAAACTACCTACACTTATTAACTCCTAATCTGCCACCCCCAACTTCGCCGCCAATGTAATAAACATATTAACCCCTAAACCGCTGCACTCCCGCCTCGCAAACATTAGTTTAATATTAACCCCTAATCTGCATCCCTAACATCCCCGCCACCTATCTACACTTATTAACCCCTAATCTGCCGTCCGAATGTCACCGCCACTATACTAAATTTATTAACCCCTAAACCTAAGTCTAACCCTAACCCTAACACCCCATAACTTAAATATAATTACAATAAATATAAATAAAATTACTATCATTAACTAAATTATTCCTATTTAAAACAAAATACTTACCTATAAAATAAACACTAAGCTAGCTACAATATAACTAATAGTTACATGGTATCTAGCTTAGGGTTTATTATTATTTTACATGCAAGTTTGTATTTATTTTAACTAGGTAGAATAGTTATTAAATAGTTATTAACTATTTAATAACTACCTAGCTAAAATAAATACAAAAGTACCTGTAAAATAAAACCTAACCTAAGTTACAATAACACCTAACACTACACTATAATTAAATAAATTAACTAAATTAAATACAATTACCTACATATTAGTTTAAATTGACTGGAACAGCCAATAGAATGCAAGCTCAATCCTATTGGCTGATTGGATTTTTTCAACCTCAATTCCGATTGGCTGATAGAATTCTATCAGCCAATTGGAATCTAAGGGACGCCATCTTGGATGACGTCACTTAAAGGAACCTTCATTCATCGGGTAGTCGTCGGATGAAGAGGGTGCTCCGCGTCGGATGTCTTGAAGATGGAGCTGCTCCGCGTCGGATGGATGAAGATAGAAGATGCTGTCTGGATGAAGACTTCTACCCGTCTGGGGGACCACTTCGCCCGGCTTGGATGAAGACTTCTCCTGGCATCGTTGAGGACTTCGGCCCGGTTGGATGAAGACTTCTGACGCTTCCTTAAGGATGGATGTCTGGTCTTCAGAACTGTAAGTCAATCTTCAGGGGGTTAGTGTTAGGTTTTTTTAAGGGTGTATTGGGTGGGTTTTATTTTTAGGTTAGGGTTTGGGCCTGCAAAAGAGCTAACTGCCCTTTTAAGGGCAATGTCCATCCAAATGCCCTTTTCAGGGCAATGGGGAGCTTAGGTTTTTTTAGTTAGGTTTTTATTTGGGGGGGGTTGGTTGTGTGGGTGGTGGGTTTTACTGTTGGGGGGTGTTTGTATTTTTTTTTACAGGTAATTTTTTTTTGTACTTTAGCTAATTTAATTTCATTTAGGTAATTGTATTTAATTTAGTTAATTTATTTAATTATAGTGTAGTGTTAGGTGTTATTGTAACTTAGGTTAGGCTTTATTTTACAGGTACTTTTTTATTTATTTTAGCTAGGTAGTTATTAAATAGTTAATAACTATTTAATAGCTATTGTACCTAGTTAAAATAAATACAAACTTGCCTGTAAAATAAAAATGAAAACTAAGCTAACTACAATGTAACTATTAGTTATATTGTAGCTAGCTTAGGGCTTATTTTATAGGTAAGTATTTAGTTATAAATAGGAATAATGTAGTTAATTATAGTAATTTTATTTAGATTTATTGTAATTATATTTAAGTTAGGGGGTGTTAGGGTTAGACTTAGGTTTAGGGGTTAAAACATTTAGTATAGTGGCGGCGACATTTGGGGCGACAGATTAGGGGTTAATAAATGTAGGTAGGTGGTGGCGATGTTAGGGACGGCAAATTAGGGGCTAATAATATTTAACTAATGTTTGCGAGGCGGGAGTGCAGTGGTTTAGGGGTTAATATGTTTATTATAGTGGCGGCGACATTGGGTGCGGCAGATTAGGGGTTAATAAGTGTAGATAGGTGGCGGCGACATTGGGGGCGGCAGATTAGGGGTTAATAAATATAATGTAGCTGGCGGTGATGTTGGGGGCAGCAGATTAGGAGTTCATAAGTATAATGAAGGTGGTGGCGGCGGTGTCTGGAGCGGCAGATTAGGGGTTAATAAATATAATACAGGTGTCGGCAATGTCGGGGGTGGCAGATTAGGGGTTAATAATTGTAAGATTAGGGGTGTTTAGACTCGGGGTTCATGTTAGGGTGTTAGGTGTAAAAATAAATTTTATTTCCCCATAGGAATCAATGGGGCTGCGTTAATGAGTTTTACGCTGCTTTTTTGCAGGTGTTAGAGTTTTTTTCAGCCGGCTCTCCCCGTTGATTCCTATGGGGAAATTGTGCACGAGCACGTATTACCAGCTCACCACTGACTTAAGCAGCGCTGGTATTGGAGTGCGGTAATGAGCAAAATTTTGCTCTACGCTCACTTCTTGCCTTTTAATGCCGGGTTTGTAAAAACCTGTAATACCAAAAAACTGCTCGTTAGCACCGCACAGCCTCTAACGCAAAACTCGTAATCTAGCCGTATGTTTTTATATAATATATATATATATATATATATATATATATATATATATATATATATATATATATATATATGTATATATATATATATATATATATATATATATCTGTATATATTCATATAGGTATTGATAAAAAATTAAAATAGATTTCTTCTATGTGAAGAATTTAGGAATGTAAAATATTACTAAGACCTTTGGGTTTAGCGCAGTTAATCTAGCGATAATTGAGTTTTTTTTCTTGTAGTACACCCTATAGAAGTCTATCTGGAAAATAAATTAGCTCAGTTCAGATATCCGTAGTCCTAAAGTTAGCGCGCCTTGGTCTTTCGCTCACACCCTAACTTTTACTTTCAACTTGTAATACGTGCGCTATTTTTTTTACTTGAGCGCAGTTAGTGTGCAAACAAAACAAAAAAAAACATAATTTATGCTTACCTGATAAATTTATTTCTCTTGTAGTGTATCCAGTCCACGGATCATCCATTACTTATGGAATATATTCTCCTTCCCAACAGGAAGTTGCAAGAGTCCACCCACAGCAAAGCTGCTATATAGCTCCTCCCCTAACTGCCATATTCAGTCATTCGACCGAAAACATGCAGAGAAAGGAAAAACCATAGGGTACAGTGGTGACTGTAGTTCAAATGAAAAATTACCTGCCTTAAAGTGACAGGGCGGGCCGTGGACTGGATACACTACAAGAGAAATAAATTTATCAGGTAAGCATAAATTATGTTTTCTCTTGTTAAGTGTATCCAGTCCACGGATCATCCATTACTTATGGAATACCAATACCAAAGCTAAAGTACACGGATGATGGGAGGGACAAGGCAGGTACTTAAACGGAAGTTACCACTGCCTGTAAAAAAAAACCTTTCTCCCACAAATAGCCTCCGAAGAAGCAAGGTATCAAATTTGTTAAATTTGAAAAAGTATGAAGCGCAGACCAAGACTCCGTCTTGTAAATCTGTTCAACAGAAGCCACATTTAAAAAAGGCCCAAGTGAAAACCACAGCTCTAGTAGAATGAGCTGCAATCCCTTCAGGAGGCTGCTGTCCAGCAGTCTCATAAGCTAAATGAATTATGCTTTTTAACCAAAAAGACAGAGAGGCTGCTGAAGTCTTTTGACCTCTCCTCTGTCCAGAATAGACAACAAACAAGGTGAACGTTTGATGAAAACTGTAGTAGCTTGTAAGTAAAACTTTAAAGCACAAACCACGTCCAATATTGTGTAATAGACGTTCCTTCTTTGAGGAAGGATTAGGATACAAGCATGGAACAACTATCTCTTGAGTGATGTTCTTGTTAGATACCACCTTAGGAAAAAAACCCAGGTTGGTACGCAGGACTACCTTATCCCTACGAAGGACCAGATAAGGAGAATCACATTGTAACACAGATAACTTGGAGACTCTACGAGTCGAGGAAATAGCTACCCAAAAGGAACTTTCCAAGATAAAGATTGATATCTATGGAACAAAAAAGGTTCAAACAGAACTTCTTGAAGAGCCTTAAGAACCAGGTTTAAGCTCCATGGTGGAGCAACAGTTTTAAACACAGGCTTGGATCTAACCAAAGCCTGACCAAATGCCTGAACGTCTAGAATACCTGCTAGACGCTGGTGCAAAAAAATAGACAGAGTAAAAATCTGTCCCTTTTAAGGAATTAGCTGACAGCCCTTTTCTCAAAAACATCTTGGAGAAAAGATAATATCCTGGGAATCCAGGCTTTACTCCATGAGTAACCCTTGGATTCATAACAATCAGATATTTACACCATATCTATGTTCAATTTTCCTAGAGACAGGCTTTCATGTCTGTATTAAGGTATCAATGACTGACTCGGAGAAGCCATGCTTTGATAACATCAAGCGTTCAGTCTCCAGGCAGTCCATCTCAGATTGATTCTATTTAGATGGTTGAAAGGACCCTGAGGTAGAGGGACCTGTCTCAGAAGCAGAGACTGTGATGGAAAGGATGACATGTCCACCAGATCTGCATACCAGGTCCTTGGTCTTTCGCTCACACCCTAACTTTTACTTTCAACTTGTAATACGTGCGCTATTTTTTTTACTTGAGCGCAGTTAGTGTGCAAACAAAACAAAAAAAAACATAATTTATGCTTACCTGATAAATTTATTTCTCTTGTAGTGTATCCAGTCCACGGATCATCCATTACTTATGGAATATATTCTCCTTCCCAACAGGAAGTTGCAAGAGTCCACCCACAGCAAAGCTGCTATATAGCTCCTCCCCTAACTGCCATATTCAGTCATTCGACCGAAAACATGCAGAGAAAGGAAAAACCATAGGGTGCAGTGGTGACTGTAGTTCAAATGAAAAATTACCTGCCTTAAAGTGACAGGGCGGGCCGTGGACTGGATACACTACAAGAGAAATAAATTTATCAGGTAAGCATAAATTATGTTTTCTCTTGTTAAGTGTATCCAGTCCACGGATCATCCATTACTTATGGAATACCAATACCAAAGCTAAAGTACACGGATGATGGGAGGGACAAGGCAGGTACTTAAACGGAAGTTACCACTGCCTGTAAAAAAACCCTTTCTCCCAAAAATAGCCTCAGAAGAAGCAAGGTATCAAATTTGTTAAATTTGAAAAAGTATGAAGCGCAGACCAAGACTCCGTCTTGTAAATCTGTTCAACAGAAGCCACATTTAAAAAAGGCCCAAGTGAAAACCACAGCTCTAGTAGAATGAGCTGCAATCCCTTCAGGAGGCTGCTGTCCAGCAGTCTCATAAGCTAAATGAATTATGTTTTTTAACCAAAAAGACAGGGAGGCTGCTGAAGTCTTTTGACCTCTCCTCTGTCCAGAATAGACAACAAACAAGGTGAACGTTTGATGAAAACTGTAGTAACTTGTAAGTAAAACTTTAAAGCACAAACCACGTCCAATATTGTGTAATAGACGTTCCTTCTTTGAGGAAGGATTAGGATACAAGCATGGAACAACTATCTCTTGAGTGATGTTCTTGTTAGATACCACCTTAGGAAAAAAACCCAGGTTGGTACGCAGGACTACCTTATCCGTACGAAGGACCAGATAAGGAGAATCACATCGTAACACAGATAACTTGGAGACTCTACGAGTCGAGGAAATAGCTACCCAAAAGGAACTTTCCAAGATAAAGATTGATATCTATGGAACAAAAAAGGTTCAAACAGAACTTCTTGAAGAGCCTTAAGAACCAGTTTTAAGCTCCATGGTGGAGCAACAGTTTTAAACACAGGCTTGGATCTAACCAAAGCCTGACCAAATGCCTGAACGTCTAGAATACCTGCCAGACGCTGGTGCAAAAAAATAGACAGAGTAAAAATCTGTCCCTTTTAAGGAATTAGCTGACAACCCTTTTCTCAAAAACATCTTGGAGAAAAGATAATATCCTGGGAATCCAGGCTTTACTCCATGAGTAACCCTTGGATTCATAACAATCAGATATTTACACCATATCTATGTTCAATTTTCCTAGAGACAGGCTTTCATGTCTGTATTAAGGTATCAATGACTGACTCGGAGAAGCCATGCTTTGATAACATCAAGCGTTCAGTCTCCAGGCAGTCCATCTCAGATTGATTCTATTTAGATGGTTGAAAGGACCCTGAGGTAGAGGGACCTGTCTCAGAAGCAGAGACCGTGATGGAAAGGATGACATGTCCACCAGATCTGCATACCAGGTCCTGCGTGGCTACGCAGGCGCTGTCAAAAACACCAAAGCCCTCTCCTGCTTGGTCTTGACCTCCGGAGGAAATCCCACTCCCCCAGAAGAAAAGTCTGACGACTTAGAAAATCCACCTCCCAGTTCTCAACACCTGGGATATGGATAGCTGATAGACAAGAGTGAGTCTCTATCCAGTGAATTATTGTAAGACTTCTAACATCACTAGGGAACTTCTGTTCCCCCTTGATGGCTGATGTAAGCCACAGTCGTGTATATTGTCCGACTGAGTATGATGTACCTCAGAGTTGCTAACTGAGGCCAAGTCTGAAGAGCATGGAATATCACTCCCAGAATATTTATTAGAAGGAGGGTCTCCTCCTAAGTCCACTATCCCTGAGCCTTCAGGGAGTTCCAGACTGCATCCCAACCTAAAAGGCTGGCATCCATTGTAACAATTGTCCCATCTGACCTGCGGAAGGTCATACCCTTGGACAGATGGACCCGACATAGTCACCAAAGAAGAGAATCTCTGGTCTTTTGGTCCAGGTTCAACAGGGGGACAAATCTGTGTAATCCCCGTTCCTCTGACTGAGCATGCATAGTTGCAGCGGTCTGAAATGTAGATGTGCAAACGGTACTATGTCCCTTGCCGCTACCTATTAAGCCGATTTCATTCATGTACTGAGCCACTGAAGGGCGCGGATGGGATGAAAAACACGGCAGAAATTTAAAAACTTTGACAACCTGGACTCCGTCAGGTAAATTTTCATTTCTACAGAATCTATCAGAGTCCCTAGGAGGGAAACCCTTGAGATTGGGGATAGAGAACTCTTTCCTTGTTCACTTTCCACCCATGTGATCTCAGAAATGCCAGTACTACGTCCGTATGAGACTTGGCAATTTGGATGTTTGACGCCTGTATCAGGATGTCGTCTAACTAAGGGGCCACTTCTATGCCCTGCGGCCTAAGGACCGCCAAAGCGACCCCAGAACCTCCATAAAGATTCTTGGGGCTGTAGATATCCCAAAGGAAAGAGCTACAAACTGGTAATGCCTGTCTAGAAAGGCAAACCTGAAAAACGAAGGTGATCTTTATGCATCACAATGTGAGGATAAGCATCCTTCAAATCCATTGTAGTCCTCTATTGACTCTCCTGGATCATAGTTAAGATGGTACGAATAGTTTCCATCTTAAATGACGGAATTCTGAGGAATTTGTTTAAGATCTTTAGATCCAAAATAGGTCTGAAGGTTCCCTCACCTTGGGAACCACAAACAGATTTGAGTAAAAACTCTGTCCCTGTTCCTCTCTTGGAACTGGATGGATCTCATACACAATGTAAGAATGCCTCCTTCTTTATCTGGTTTGCAGATAATTGTGAAAGGCGAAATCTCCCCTTTTTTTGGGGGGGAATCTTTGAAATCCAGAAGATATCTCTGGGATATAAATTCCAATGCCTAGGGATCCTGGGCATCTCTTGCCCATGCCCGGGCGAAGAATGAAAGTCTGCCCCCTATAGGATCCGTTACCGGATAGGGGTCCGTTCCTTCATGCTGCCTTAGAGGCAGCAGCAGGCTCCTTGGCCTGCTTATCTTTGCTCCAGGTCCAATTGTCTCCAGACCGCCTTGGACTGAGCAAAAATTCCCTCTTGTTTTGCCTTAGAGGAAGTGGATGCCACACCTGCCCTGAAGTTTTAAAAGGCACGAAAATTAGACCTTTTTTGGCCCTTGATTCCTATCCTGAGGAAGGGTATGACCTTTTCCTCCAGTGATATAAGCAATAATCTCCTTCAAACCAGGCCCGAATAGGGTCTGCCCCTTGAAGGGAAGTTAAGTAGCTTATTTATTAAAGTCACGACAGCTGACCATGATATAAGCCATAGCGCTCTGCGCGCCAGTATAGTAAAAAACAGAATTCTTAGCCGTTAGTCTAGTCAAATGAACAAAGGCATCAGAAAACAAGGAATTGGCTAGCATAAGCTTGTCAAATATATTCATCCAATGGAGTCGCTAACTGTAAAGCCTCATCAAGAGACTCAACCCAGAACGCCGCAGCAGCAGTGACAGAAGCAATGTATGCAAGGGGCTGCAGGATAAAACCCTGTTGAATAAACATTTTTTATCCATTGGATCTAAAAAGCACAACTGTCCTCGCCAGAGGTAGTGGTACGCTTATCTAGAGTAGAAACTCTTCTCTCCACCTTAGGAACTGTCTGCCAGAAGTCCCATGTGGTGGTAACTATTAGAAAACATTCTTCTAAAAAATAGGAGGGGAAGAGAACGGCACACCTGGTCTATCCCATTCCTTAAAAAAAAAAATTTTTTTAGTAAACCTCTTTAGGTATTGGAAAAACATCAGTACACACCGGGACTGCATATTATTTATCCAGTCTACACAATTTTTCTGGCCCTGCGATTGTACACATTCATTCAGAGCAGCCAAAGCCTCCCTGAGCAACAAGTGGAGGTACTCAAGCATAAATTTTAAATGTAGAAATATCAGAATCAGGTTAAATCATCTTCCCTGAGTCAAAAAAATCACCCACAGACTAAGCATATTGTGAGGTAGTATCATACATGGTTCTTAAAGCATCTGTATGCTCTGTATCTACCCCCAGAGCTATCTGCTTTCCTTTAATTTCAGGTAGTCTGACTAATACTGCTGCCAGAGTATTATTCACCACCTTTGCCATGTCTTGTAAAATAAACGCTATGGACGCCCTTGATGTACTTGGCGCCATTTGAGCGTGAGTCCCTGAAGCGGGAGTCGAAGGGTCTGACGCGTGGGGAGAGTTAATCGGCATAACTTTCCCCTCGACAGAATCCCCTGGTAATATAAACGCTATGGGTGCCCTTGATGTACTTGGCGCCATTTGAGCGTGAGTCCCTAAAGCGGGAGTCAAAAGGTCTGACACGTGGGGAGAGTTAGTCGGCATAACTACCCCCACGACAGAATCCTCTGGTGATAATGTTTTTAAAGACAAAAAATGATCTTTATTGTTTAACATGAAATCAGTACATCTGGTACACAAGATGGGGTTCCACCATGGCTTTAAAACATAATGAACACAGAGCTTCCTCTATGTCAGACATGTTAGAACAGACTAATAATGAGACTAATAAGCTTGGAAAACACTTCAAATCAAGTTAACAAGCAAATATATAAAACTTTACTGTGCCTTTAAGAGAAACAAATTTTGTCAAAATTTGAAAAACAGTGAAAAAAGGCAGTAAAACAAACGAAATTTTTACAGTACATGTAATAAGGTAACAGAGCATTGCACCCACTTGCAAATGGATGATTAACCCCTTAATGCAAAAAACAGATAAAAAAACGACATAGACGTTTTTAAAAACAGACACAACAAAACTGCCACAGCAGAGCTGTGGATTACCTTCCCTATAAACGATTTTGGAAGTCTTTTTAGCCCTTTAGAAATGTCCTGTAGTATTCATGGGACTGCTGAGGGAATCTGGATAATTCATTTTGTAATTTTAACTGCGCAAAAAAGCGCTAAATTAGGCCCCTCCCACTCATATTACAACAGTGGGAAGCTTCAGTTAACTGTTTCTATGCAAAATTTAAGCCAGCCATGTGGAAAAAACTTAGGCCCCAATAAGTTTTATCACCAAACATATGTTAAAAAACGATTAAACATGCCAGCAAACGTTTTAAAACACATTTTTACAAGAATATGTATCTCTATTAATAAGCCTGATACCAGTCGCTTTTACTGCATTTAAGGCTATACCAACATTACAGTGTTATCACCAATGTACGTTAAAAAACGATTAAACATGCCAGCAAACGTTTTAAAACACATTTTTATAAGAGTATGTATCTCTATTAATAAGCCTGATACCAGTCGCTATCGCTGCATTTAAGGCTTTACTTACATTACTTCGGTATCAGCAGTATTTTCTTAGTCAATTCCATTCCTAGAAAAATATTTTACTGCACATACCTTATCTGCAGGAAAACCTGCACGCCATTCCCCCTCTGAAGTACTTCACTCCTCAGAATGTGTGAGAACAGCAAATGGATCTCAGTTACGTCTGCTAAGATCATAGAAAAACGCAGGCAGATTCTTCTTCCAAATACTGCCTGAGATAAACAGCACACTCCGGTGCCATTTAAAAATAACAAACTTTTGATTGAAGAATAAACTAAGTATAAATCACCACAGACTCTCACGACCTCCTATCTATGTTGAGGCTTGCAAGAGAATGACTGAATATGGCAGTTAGGGGAGGAGCTATATAGCAGCTTTGCTGTGGGTGGACTCTTGCAACTTCCTGTTGGGAAGGAGAATATATTCCATAAGTAATGGATGATCCGTGGACTGGATACACTTAACAAGAGAAATTTGCGCATGCTAGTAATCTCGCCCCATATTGGGTGATCTTTTGTTTCTATTTTGGGCAAGGTCCAGCACATTAATAATTTGCTGTGAAAACTCACTTTAAATGGACATAATAATGCAATAATTTAATTAGTCTGAAAAAAATCTGTAATGAGTCTCGCCTTCTAAGCCTCCACTCAGTCAGAAGGAAATAACTAGTTGATTCTTATGAGTGGCGCTGTCAAGCAGAGGGTGCACTTAATATTCAAAATTGAATTCAAATTAATCTGTATGTGTACTCGTTCGCATAAATTATACTCCGAAAGGGTGACAAAAAAAAAATTGTGAATGGTGCTAATATATTAAAAAATACTACAATGAGTCTATATGTATAATAAATCACATAGAGTAAGAGGTACAAAATGAAGAGGATTTAGTAAAGTTACCAATGTACAAATAGTTCCTAAAATCGTATTAAAATGAATGATAAACAGTTACGAGTTGTGGCCACAACTAAACAAAAACCTAAATATTAAAATATGAAATCCTGTTTATAGGTAATTTATCCAATATTGCTTAAAAATTTCTTACAGATTACCTAGAAAATTACCCAAATGCAGGAAACAACTTTATGCAAAGTGAACATATACAGTGAAAAAAAACACAGAATATCGATTGCTCTCAGTGATAGCCAATTAGCAATTTAGTGTCTGTGCAAAGAAAACAATCTCAAAACAAAAAGTACTCGTAATGTTACTTTGGACGAAACTTAAATGCAATAATTTAATGTTATAGTTTGTTAGACAATTGTATCATTCTGTAAATGCTATAAAGGTGATAACATATGCTTAATGGACCATTTAATACAGTAGCATTGCATAATAAACAATGCAATAACACTTTTATCCCAATTAATTTAAAAATGTCGTACATTTGCCCCCCCCTGTATCATCTGACAGCCATCAGCCAATTACGTCTCACGTACGTAAACACTGTGAACTCTTACACATGCTCAGTAGGAGCTGGTGTCTCAAAAAGTGTGCATATAAAAAGACTGTGTACAATTTGATAGAAAAAAAATTGAAAATCTTTTTACAAATGCATATTCTGGGCTAGATTACAAAGTTATAGCAATATTGCGCCCGTGCAGAATTATGTAATAATCACTCAGATTACAAGTTATGCTGATTTGAACAGCCAATAGGATTTCTTTAGCTCTCATCCTATTGGCTGATTTGAAAATTTCAGCCAATAGGAATGCAAGGGTACCTTGCATTCAATCTTCAGTGTGCGATGACAATCGCATGAAGAGGATCCTCCATGCTAGATGGCTCCACGGCCGCCGTTCCTGCTCAACGGCCACCTTCACTTTGTTCCACCTTTGTCCGGATGAAGAAAGAAGATGTCCCACGCTGGATGAAGATGGAGCCGTCTGGAAGAAGACCAGGGTTTTTTTTAGGTTTTTTTAGAGTACGTTTTTTTTTATTTTGGGGGGGTTGGTTGGGTGGGGGGTTTTACTGTTAGGGGGTACTTTGTAATTTTTTAATGTAAAAGAGCTGTTTAACTTAGGGCAATGCCCTACAAAAGGCAGGATATTAGTAGTTTATTGTTAGATTAGGGCGTGTTTTTATTCTGGGGAGGCTTTTTTATGGGGGTATTAGATTAGGTTTAAATTTTATTATTTTGGATAATTTAGTTTATTATTTTTGCAATCTTAGATTATTTTTATTTTTAGTAATTTTCGAGATTTGTTTTGTAATGTTAGTTATTTTTATTTTTTTCGTAGTGTTAGGATTTTATAATTTTGTAATTCAGGTTTTTTAATTTTTAGTTTATTTTAGTTTTCTAAAATAGTTATGTTAGGTTTTTTATAGTTTAATCTTGGTTTTATTTTTTCATTTCACAGTAAAGTTATTAATTTTAAAAGGGCAGTAAATCTAAAAAATAATGTTATATAATTCTGCACATAGTGTAAAATTGTAAATTATTATAAAATATTGCAGCAATATTTTGCTGTAGAAAGTTAGCACTAAGATAATGTTATATAGTTCTGCACTATGTGCAGAATTATATAACATTATTTTTTAGGTTTACTGCCCCTTTAAGGTAGTTATATTGTAACTTTAATTTAAAGTTAGTGGGTGTTAGGTTTAGGGGTTAATAGATTTACTTTAGTAGTTGCAATGTGGGGGTCGGCAATTTAGGGGTTAATAGGTTTATTATAGTAGTTGCGATGTGGGGGTTTGGGGGTTAATAGGTAGTTTATGGGTGTTAGTGTACTTTGTAACATATATGTTATGAGTTTTGTGAAACATTTTTTTTTCGCTAAATCCATAACTACTGGTTTTTGATAGCGGAATGGATTGTGGCGGTATAAGCTATAACGCTAGCGTAATAGCCGGATTGCACAACCTGTAATACAGATGAGTTGAACATTCCATAATCAAAAGATTTTTTTTTTGTGCGGAATGGAGAGTTGTGGCACAGGCTAAAACAATAGCGGTATAGCCGTACCGCCGCGACTTGTAATACGTGTGACCTGCCATTCCGCGCGCAAAGGCAAATTTTTCAGCAGTATAGCCGTACCACAAAACTTGTAATTTAGGTGATAGTTTTTAAATTTACTGTCCTCCAGACAGGCATAAGTCTTCATCCAGACCAGTGGCGTAGCGTGGGTTGTCAGTGCCCAGGGCAAGGCAAGTATTGCGCCCCCCCCAACCCCATTTTAGATATGCTGCTTCTTCTTACATTTGGGACAAACCAAGCAAAGACCCAAGCCTGTCTCCTCTCCCACAAAATGCTTCCTTAACCATCTTTACTGGATAACTAACAGTTTATTGCTGATGATACCCATATCCCCAAAATATGTCCCTTGTCATAAGCAGCTGCTAATCAGTAGCGCCTTACAAACAAAGCCATGAAAATAATATATTGGCAATACAAGAGGCAGTGGGTGAAGCCTGCAAGCATTATGTGCTATCCCCCTGTGATCAAACCCTGTCTGCAGCTCTCCAGAGTTGGGCAAATATATACAATATTACATTTTAAGATTTATTCTCATTTTACACATGGGTGGAAAGCCCCCCTTAACCCCCATCTGGTGGTGACGTGCTGATCTGTAAAACTTCATGGTACAAATACTGCAGACCACAGGGTGCACCCACCCCCACATTGCAGCAACCCATATTGTATATGTGGTGCAATAGGTTTTTGGTAAGTCATTAAAAAGAGGAAAAGGGGACACACAGGTTGGCAGCTGTTACATAAGGTTGTCCCTGCTGGGCAGACTGTCTTTTGGGTGCCAATGACATATAAAAGTGGGGTATATATTCTACCTTAATAAATATAACAATTGTAAGTAATCAATATAAAAGGGGCATGGGACAGACAACCCAGCATTACATACATATATGGGGGGAGGGTGTATGGTATTTAGGGGGGTGCTGTTAAATTTATTTACTAACACAAATTATAGTTATTTTTTTTACTTTAAATGCAGTAAGGGTGGGTTTAATGTAAATAAAAAAGGCAATGAGCACCCAAACCCTAAAAATCGGTAAAAGTCCACACCTCAGGAGTCCAGCAAGAAATAGATTCAAGATGGTGAATTCATAGGACTTCTTTGATAGGAGACAAACACAGTGAAATGCCTGGTGAGCAGCACAATCATGGTGCCAGACAGCACACAAATCCCTAAATCTACTTCTGCCCTAGGAAGATCATGGAGGGGAAAAATCAAATACAGGAAACAAGGCCTCATTTTTGTCAAATGTCACAAATATACTTTTTTTGTGCAAGGACAAGATGGCGTAAGTTGTAATCAGAATCCGGTCAAACATGAAAGTATGGTCTCTGATCACCCCACCATCCCACTAACTAGGTAACTGGGGTTAACAGAAAGGCAGAGCCCAGCCATGCTGCCACCAGTGCCACGGGTTTGAAAGAGATTTATTGCACTTTTTAAGGATTCCTCCCCCCCACCTCTGCTTAGAGATCCTTAAAAAGTGCCCCAGGCAATGCATGGCATTCTGGCTCTGGGTCCTTTGTTGGAAGGGAACTTAATTGTTGGGTAATAATAGAACCGTAATTAAGCTGCATTTTGCATGTTGCTAGTATCAGGCAAAAACAGGGCTATAAGTAAGTCTGGTCCTGACACCTTACCTTAGTCGTGGCATCACCACATTCCTGAAGGGTCACAGAACAGAGCTGGGGGCCTGTCAGAATTTTTAGCCTCCCTTCTTCCCTTTGCTAAGTTGAGGCTGGAAGCGCCCCTCAGAATTATGCGCCTGGGGCAACTGCCCCTGTTGCCCCCCCCACGCTACGCCACTGATCCAGACGGCATCTCCTATCTTCATCCATCCGATGCGGAGCGGGTCCATCTTCAAGACATCCGACGTGGAGCACCCTCTTCAAACGAAGTCTTCTTACTGAATGACGGGTCCTTTAAGTGACGTCATCCAAGATGGTGTCCCTTAGATTCCGATTGGCTGATAGAATTCTATCAGCCAATTGGAATTAAGGTAGAAAAAATCCTATTGGTTGATGCAATCAGCCAATAGGATTGAAGTTCAATCCTATTGGCTGATCCAATCAGCCAATAGGCATGAGCTTGCATTCTATTGGCTGATTGGAACAGCCAAGTGTAGTGTTAGGTGTTATTGTAACTTAGGTTAGGTTTTATTTTACAGGTACTTTTGTATTTATTTTAGCTAGGTAGTTATTAAATAGTTAATAACTATTTAATAACTATTCTACCTAGTTAAAATAAATACAAACTTGCCTGTAAAATAAAAATAAATCCTAAGCTAGCTACAATGTAATTATTGTAATAAAGTTATATTGTAGCTAGCTTAGGGTTATTTTTACAGGTAAGTATTTAGTTTTAAATAGGAATAATTTAGTTAATGATACTAATTTTATTTTGTTAGGGGGATTCGATTAGGTGTAATTAGTTTAAAAATCTTGTAATCATTTTATTGTTTTCTGTAATTTAGGTTAGGTTTTATTTTACAGGTATTTTTGTATTTATTTTAACTAGGTAGTTATTAAATAGTTAATAACTATTTCATAACTATTCTACCTAGTTAAAATAAATACAAACTTGCCTGTAAAATAAAAATAAACCCTAAACTAGCTACAATGTAACTATTAGTTATATTGTAGCTATCTTAGGGTTTATTTTACAGGTAAGTATTTAGTTTTAAATAGGAATAATTTAGGTAATAATATTAATTTTTATTTAGATTTATTGTAATTATATTTAAGTTAGGGGGTGTTAGGGTTAGGGTTAGACTTAGGTTTAGGGGTTAATACATTTAGTATAGTGGCGGCGATGTTGGGGGCGGTAGATTAGGGGTTAAAAAATGTAGGTAGGTGGCGGCGATGTTAGGGACAGCAGATTGGGGATTAATAATATTTAACTAGTGTTTGCGAGGCGGGAGTGCGGCGGTTTAGGGGTTATTATGTTTATAAAGAAGATACACTGTCCAGCAGCACTTCAGTAAGGAGTACAAGTGAAAAAAATATGTTTATTATAGTTGCGGCGATGTCCAGAGCGGCAGATTAGGGGTTAAAAATTTTATTTTAGTGTTTGCGATGTGGGAGGGTCTCGGTTTAGGGGTTAATAGGTAGTTTATGTATGTTAGTGTCCTTTTTAGCACTTTAGTTATGAGTTTTATGTTACAGCGTTGTACCATAAAACTCTTAACTACTGACTTTTAAATGCGTTAGGACTCTTGACAGGGTAGGGTTTACCGCTCACTTTTTGGCCTCCCAGGACAGACTCGTAATACCGGCGCTATGGAAGTCCCATAGAAAAAAGACTTTACAAAGTTTACGTAAGTCGTTTTGCGGTAAGGCCAAAAACGTGTGCGGTGACCCTAAACCTGCAAGACTCGTAATACCAGCGGGCGTAAAAAAGCAGCATTAGGACCTCTTAACGTTGCTTTTTTACCCTAACGCACAACTCATAATCTAGCCGAAAGAATTCAAACATACATAGCACACCCTTATCTCTCTAAATTTAAAATGTAGATGCTTTCTTTATTATTATGTTTATTCAAAAACAAATAATCCCTTCGCATTAATGCATTCAGCATCATTCAAATCACATCTTACTTAAAATGACTTTCACCTAACCCTTAAAGGGATATGCAATCAATAATGTGTAAGATTGTGAATATTTATCGAATATACGTTAGAACCCTTAATCCCACAATCTTCACCCAATATCATCTCCAGATTTACTTATTTGGATAATAAAAGGATTAAGGTCTAATTTAGCATTAAGACCATTAGCGGTTAGATTATTAAAATTAAATATCAGTTTGGCCTCAGTCAGTAGGGGTTTCCTTTCAATACCCCCTCCTCTATGTTTCCTGATTTTTGCAAGACCACACAATTTTAAACCTTCTGATTTTTAACCATGGGTTTCTTTAAAATGTTTTGACAATAAATGGTCACAATTTCCCCATTTGATATTGAAAAGGTGTTTCCTGATTCTGTCCCTTAGAGGGCGACTTGTTTAGCCCAAATATGATGATTACGAGGACACTGAATCAGGTAAACAACATTTCGGTCTGTACAACTGATCACTTCTCTTATTGTGAATGCCAAATCAGAACTGGTTGCCTATACTTTATTTGTTTTATTGCTATAATTGTAAGATTTACAACTATAATATGGGTAAAACCCTCTAATTTACGGCTATGTAAATCAGAATTATAAAAAGGTATTTTTTTGCTCACAGTATGTTTTTAAAATTCCTGTCTCTCTTAAAAATTAAATTAGGGCGATCTTCTAGTAGATCCCTTAGAATTGGATCTTTCTTGACCAAATACCAAAGTTTGTTTTGAGTGGAGTATTTTTTTATAAATTTTTTAATTTAAATTTTTAACTTTTTGGATAATTTTTACTAATATATATTTTTTGACTGGGATTGTTTTGGGACATATTTTTTAGATAACATAGATTGTATAATGGCCGTTACTATACAGACATTTTAATATTTTTTTTCTTTCTACTATATACAATATCTGATATAGGGAAACCAATAATAATTGAGAAAAATTCTGAAATTTTTCTACTTCACATTTTAGATGACTTGAAAGATACACTCCACAAAGAAATAAGACAAAAAAGTTGAAATTACCTTTATACGAAAGTACATAGATTTAAGTATGGTTCTAGGGGCTTGTGTTTAAAGGGAGATGAAACCCAACATTTTTCGTTCATAATTCAGATAGTGAAAACAATTTTAAACATCATTCAAAATTACTTCTGTTAATTAATTTGCTTCATTCTTCAGATATTCTTTGTTGACGAAAAAGCAATGCATATGGGTGAGTCAATCACATGAGGCATCTATGTGCAGCCACCAATCAGCAGTTACTGAGCCTATTTAGATATGCTTTTTTAACAAGAGATATCAAGAGAATTAAGCAGATTAGATAATATAAGTAAATTGGAAAGTTGTTTAAAATGGCATGCTCTTTCTAAATCATATAAAAAAAATGGGTTTCATGTCCGTTTGAAGAACAATTATACTTTTGACTTGGAGGAAGATGTATCTCTAGAATGGTATGGAATTCTTGGAAAAGCATCCTTAGATTTGATGAGGTTGATTTTTAAAGCTAGATCAAGATCGTTTTTTGTATCCATAAAGAGAGGGTCCGTAACAGGTATGTACGTACTCGCGAGTGTTCGTAAAGTGAAGGTCCGTAAAGCGGGGTATGCCTGTAATTACTTTCAGGATAAACAATAAGAAATAATTAATAATATAAGATAACTAAATATAAATATTAATAAAGGCAAATGGAAAAAAATTGAGAGAGATAAGGGAGAATACTCTACAACCAAGGGTACTACTATAGAAAAACAAGTTGAAATACCTCTGAGTATAATGAAGCACAGAAATGTCAGAAATTAGACAAATAGAAGGATATAAATTAGAAACCATGAAAGTCTATTTAGGAAAGAGAACAAAAAGAGATTTAATGTTACTGATTTAGAATGGAGGAGAGATAATAAGATATATACGGATAAACAGTTGGATAATGGTTATGAATGTAGAGTATTTTATAACAGAGAGTTTAAGCTTAGAAACATCTGGGACAGATTTCAGAGAGATCCCACCTATAAAAATTTGAATAAAAATGGGAATAGATTTGAGGACAAAATAACTTATTCAACCCATAGAAATTGGAATAAAAAATAGAATAGAAATGAAGATAAGGGAACCTACAAGAATGTTTTTTATAGTCAACATCCTGAGTGGAATAATGACTTTAGAATGAAGAATTGGGATATTATTCTTAGAAATAGGTACAGCGTGTTAAAGACAACATGGGATAAATATGATAGTCAGGTGTTTTTTTTAGGGATGAGTCCATCCTGGCCAGGGACGTCAAGAGGACTACACATAGAGAGACAAAAACAAAAAAGAGATACAACAAAAAGGAAAAAGAAGGTCAGTTGTACTAGAGGAGGGAGATGATTTAAAAGACATCAAAAGGCAAAATTACAGATTGTAGTAAAGAGGGTATGTTTAACCTAAGCGACGTTATCCTGATAAAAAAGGGTGATATGTAGAGTTGTCATTTGCCTCATCTTACAGGATGAAGAAGTTTAAAACTCGAATAAATGTAAATGCGTTTATCAGAAAACTGACTCTTTTTTTAAAAAAAATACCATTGAGAGGTCTACATATATTACATCTTTGCAAAATTCAAAAACACAAGGTCACTATATTCATACCTTAATTTCACCAAAATTGACGTAATATCCAATCCAAGATAAAGGAAAATATTTAGTTGTGTTTGAAAAACTAGTGGAGGATATACTAAATTGTA
The DNA here is from genome assembly GCF_027579735.1 of Bombina bombina. Lineage (NCBI taxonomy): Eukaryota > Metazoa > Chordata > Amphibia > Anura > Bombinatoridae > Bombina > Bombina bombina. The sequence goes on along the minus strand of NC_069510.1, from coordinate 113,337,935 downwards.
AATTGAATTTAAATATTACATTGAATTTGACAAGTAAAGAGAGGACAGTTTTAAACCATCATGTCTATGATTAAGGCACAGGTCTGCCGAAACGCGTAAAACAGGAGATAAGATGCCGTGCTTTTAAATTGTTTTTCTACCTTTTTACTATGCGGTTATGTGACTACAATAAAATTGGATTTTAAATTTCAACTATGGGGCCTATTTATAAAATGTCTGTCCAACATGATCCGATCAATGGATCATGTCCGACAGACATTGCTGAATGCGGAGAGCAATGCTCTCCGCATTCAGCATTGCACCAGCAGCTCTTGTTGGTTCTTTGACTGTTTATCCATTTGAATCTCCCACCGACTGGAGCCTTGGCACATTGACCAACCACAGAAGGGCTGGATTGTTGACGTCATATGGAGAACCCTTTCAGACACCAGCGTATGACGTAATCTGGTGAGCGCTTCACTACATGCTTATACTTGTTAGCGTCTTCGTTCTACTTCGACATATAAGGATGTTTTGGGAGATGGAGAGCTGTAAGTGAGGCTTTTTAAACATCGGGAACCCGGACTGACCATGGAAAGAGGTGCGGTAAGGTTGACCAAACTGATAGATGATCACGAGTACGGTAAGCTATTCCGGAGAACGATCCACTGAGCTTGTATTTATACACATACTGAATATCAGCTCAATGTACAGTTTTGCTCCCTGATCTTGTATTTGAAGTGACTTGGTATATATCCATACATAAGGGTACTGGACATTAGATACAAGGTTTATTCTGATGGACATTCCACTGTACCTTGAGTCACCTAAGAGGGGTCTTTGTTTGTTTTTTTTTAAACAATTTAAGGCCAGATTATGAGTGGAGTGCAAAATTGCGCTTTGTGAGCGTGATATTTGGGCTCCACTCGTAATACCAGTGCACACAAATGTGCTCTGGTATTTTAAGTGACCCGCACTGCGAACGCGACCTCGGGTTCACATTGCAGAGAAGCTTTGTGCTTATTAGAGCGCGCTTCCATAGGCTCCAATGGGAACCTCATTCTGATACAGTCATACATGGCCCAGAACCTAAGCGCAGCAAAGGGGGTAAGTTGTGCAGTGATGGGCAGCAAATTTAAAATATATAAATATAATAATATATACTTTGGGATAGATTGCAAGCGGTGCGGTAAAAAAAGTTTGCGTTAGAGAAAAAATTGCCAACGTTAAGCTTTTTGCGCTTGTCGGGTTCCGCTGGTATTACAAGTTGAAAAAACACTTATTTTGCGCTAGCGGTAACCCGAAAAACACAAAAATCCTAAGATGAGTTTTTGCATGCGCGTGCATGTTTTCTCTCATAGAAATCAATGGAGACAAAAAGGGGGGGGGGGGGACTAACACCCTACTCGCGTAAACAACCTCACTTTTTTGTATTCCCCATAGAAGTCAATGGAGGGAAAAAAAGTGAAAAAAAAGTGAAAAAAAAAACTCATGGGAGCAAAAAAAGTGTAAATTTCAGGGTCAAATTACAGAATTAGCAAACGAAATTAAAAACATAAATTATGCTTACCTGATGGTTTTATTTCCATCGTGGGGAGGAGACTCCACGGCTTCATTCATTACTTGTGGGAATTAAGAACCTGGCCACCAGGTGGAGGCAAAGACACCCCAGCCAAAGGCTTAAATACCTCCCCCACTCCCCTCACCACCCAGTCATTCTGCAGAGGGAACAAGGAACAGTAGGAGGAATATCAGGGTATAAATGGTGCCAGAAAAAAATACAAAATTTAGGCCCGCACATCGGAGATACGGGCGGGGGACGTGGACTCTCTAAAATTATCAGGTAAGCATAATTTATGTTTTCCATTTAAAGGGGAGGAGAGTCCACGGCTTCATTCATTACTTGTGGGAACATATACCCAAGCTTTTAGAGGACACTGAATGAAACCGGGAGGGTAAAAGGCAGACCCTTAATCTGAGTTCACCACAGTCTGTAGAACCTTTCTCCCAAAAACAGCTTCCGCAGAAGCAAAAACATAACATTTGTAAAACTTAGTGAAGGGATGCAAGGAGGACCAGGTAGCTGCCTTGCAAATCTGCTCCATAGAAGCCTCATTTTTGAAGGCCTAGGATGAAGCTACTGCTCTAATGGAATGAGCCGTAATCCTCCGAGGAGGCTTATGTCCCGCTGTCTCATAGGCCAAGCGGATCAAGCTCCTCAGCCAAAAGGACATAGAAGTAGCAGAAGCCCTCTGACCCCTGCGCTTCCCTGAATATACAACAAAAAGAGATTTAGATTGTCTGAAATCCTTCGTGGCCTGAAGATAGAATTTCAAAGCACGAACCACATCCAGATTATGAAGTAACCTCTCCTTAGGAGAAGAAGGGTTAGGACATAAAGAAGGAACAACTATCTCCTGATTGATGTTAAGGTTAGACACCACCTTGGGGAGAAACCCCAAGCTTGTGCGAAGAATAGCCTTATCCGCATACAACACCAGATAAGGGGGCTTATATTGCTAGGCCGCCAGCTCAGAGACTCTGCGTGCCGATGCAATGGCCAACAGAAAGAGAACCTTCCAAGAGAGATCCTTTATATCAAGAGAATGCATAGGCTTAAACGGAACCCTCTGTAAGACCTTAAGAACCAAATTTAAGCTCCAAGGTGGAGCAGCCTGCCTAAAAACAGGCCTGATTCGAGACAGAGCCTGAACAAAAGATTGGATGTCAGGGAGATCCGCGAGTCTCCTATGCAACAGAACAGATAAAGCCAAAATTTGTCCCTTTAGGGAACTAGCGGCGAGACCCTTCTCCAAACCCTCTTGGAGAAAGGACAAAATCATGGATACCCTCACCTTGTGCCAAGGGTAGCCATGACTCTCACAACAGGACAAGTAAGACCTCCACACCTTATGATAGATGTGTTGAGTGACCGGCTTTCTTGCCTGAACTAGAGTGTCAATCACATTCTCAGAAAAACCCCTTTTTGCCAAGACTAAGCATTCAATATCCACGCAGTCAGCCTCAGAGAATCTAGATTTTGAGGTTAAATAAGACCCTGCTTCAGCAGATCCCAGCAACAGGGTAGCCTCCACAGTGGAGAGGATGACATCCCCACCAGATCCGCAAACCACGTCCTCCTTGGCCACAAGGGAGCGATCAGAATGGAGGACACTCTCTCCCGTTTTATACGAGCCACTACACGAGGAAGAAGCGGCAACGGAAGAAATATGTACACTAGACCGAACCCCCAAGGTATCGCTAATGCGTCTATCAGCTCCGCCTGGGGGTCCCTCGACCTCGATCCGTATCGGGGAAGCATGAAATTCAAACTTGATGCCATGAGATCGATCTCTGGCATCCCCCATCTGAGACAGATCTCCACAAACACTTCAGGGTGAAGAGACCATTCCCCCAGATGAAAAGTCTGCCTGCTGAGAAAATTTGCTTCCCAGTTGTCCACACTTGGGATATGGATTGCAGAGAGCAAACATTTGTGGTCCTCCGCCCACTCCAGGATCTGAGACACCTCGCTCATTGCCAGGGAGCTCCTCGTGCCCCCCTGGTGGTTGATGTAAGCTACTGAGGTAATATTGTCCATCTGGAACCTGATAAAGCTGAAGTCCCCCAGACGAGGCCACACTCTCAGAGCATTGTAGATCGCTTGAAGCTCCAGAATATTTATTGTAAGAAGAGACTCGAAGCGAGACCACTTCCCCTGTGCCACTGGCACCCCAAACAGCTCCCCATCCCGCCAGACTCGCGTCCGTGGTCACAATCTCCCAGGACGGTCTCAGGAAGGATGTCCCCATGGACAGGTGATCCGGCTGAATCCACCAGGAGAGTCCGCGCATCCATGTATATCAGCTGTGACAGATCGAAATGATCGCTGTTCCACTGTCTCAACATGCACAATTGAAGTGGTCTGAGATGAAACCTGGCGAATGGAATGATGTCCATGCTGGAGACCATGAGCCCAATCATTTCCATGTACTGAGCTACAGATAGTCTCACTGTAGACTGAAAGGCAAGACAGGTAGACGCCATCTTTGTGCGTCGCTTGTCTGTGAGAAATATCTTCATGTACACAGAGTCTATGATCGTGCCCAAGAACTCCACCCTGGTACTGGGAACCAGAGAACTCTTCTCGAGGTTGACCTTCCAACCGTGAGATTGAAGTAACTGCAGCAGGACCCTGGTGTGGGTCTCTGCCAGATGGAATGACGGCGCCTGAACCAGGATGTCGTCCAGGTAGGGCGCTACCGCGATGCCCTGAGATCTGGCTACTGCTAGAAGGGCCCCCAGGACCTTTGTAAAAACTCTCGGGGCCATCGCCAGACCGAAGGGGAGAGCCACAAATGGAAATGCTGATCCAGAAAAGCAAATCTGAGGAACCTGTAATGGTCCCTGTAATTTGGAACATGAAGGTAGGCATCCTTCAAGTCTATAGAGGTCATTAGCTGCCCCTCTTGATCTAGAGGCAGAATGGATCTGATTGTTTCCATTTTGAACGAAGGAACGGACAGGAACTTGTTTAAACATTTGAGGTCCAGAATCAGGTGGAACGTGCCCTCCTTCTTTGGGACCACAAACAAATTGGAGTAATACCCTAGACCCCTTTCTGCATGGGGTACTGGTACGATAACCCCTAGAGCGGAGAGATCCCGCACACAACCCAGAATGGCCTCTCATTTTTCCGGCCTTGAAGACAGGTTTGACCAGAATGTACATGACTAAGAAAGAGCCTATTGTAGGTTCGAAACGTTGTTCCTGTAAACTTTTGGACCCAACTAAATGAGAATGAAGGTCTTTTAAACAAAGATTTCTTCTGGTGGCTGAAGTGCTTGGATGTATGATTACTTGGATTGAAAAGATTCAGCAAATCTTACTTCGTGCCCCACAAACAGGTGTGCTGTTCTCCTTCCTCCTTGATTCTCTAGTCTCACAAAAAATGCCAGAGCCGCGTCCTTGCACATAACACAGCAATCACACAATAAACATATCATGTACATACCCCCCCCCTGTTCAATAATCCCCTTAAAGGAATATTAACCCTTGATTCTATAAAGATAAAGGTGCCACACTGTGGCCCTGTCTTCTGCATTATCATGATATAAAATATGAAACAATCTTACCAGAATCTACTCCGTTGAACAGGAACACGGCCCTTCAAGTGTGACAGGTGATAGCTGCGCTCCTGACATGGGCCTCTAGTTATCAACGTGTCTTCTTACCTGCCTTTGCCGGCCCAATACGCCCGCCTAAGCTCGCCTACCATCGCCGCCGCGGACCTGAAAAATCTCGCCAAAGTTATCAATAAAGCTGTCAAAAAGCCGCGCACCAAGTATGGGGCGATGAGCAGCGGACTGTAATAGTTATCACTCATCCGATCTCGCTGCTCTTCGGCTTTTTTACAGCTTTATTGACAAGCTGTCACTAAGCACCCACACTAACTATACTGTTCTACCCCCTATACCGGCGCCCCCGGAGCCCCCCGCAACTAAATAAAGTTATTAACCTCTAAACCGCCGCTCCTAGACCCCGCCACAACTCTTATAAATGTATTAACCCCTAAACCGCCGCTCCCAGAGCCCACGCCACTCTAATAAACTGATTAACCCCTAAACCGCCGCTCCCAGACCCCGCCGCCACCTACATAATACCTATTAACCCCTATCTTGCCCCCCCCTATACCGCCGCCACCTATAATAAATTTATTAACCCCTATCCTGCCGATCCGTACCCCGCCGGAACTAAATAAATTGTTTAACCCCTAAACCGCCGCTCCCGGACCCAATAGGAATAATTAATTTAATGATAGTGTAGTGTTAGGTGTAATTGTAACTTAGGTTAGTTTTTATTTTACAGGTAAATTTCTCTTTATTTTAACTAGGTAGCTATTAAATAGTTATTAACTATTTAATAGCTATTGTACCTAGTTAAAATAAATTGAAATTTGCCTGTAAAATAAAAATAAATCCTAAAATAGGTACAATATAATTATTATTTATATTGTAGCTATATTAGGGTTTATTTTAAAGGTAAGTATTTAGTTTTAAATAGGATTAATTTAGTTAATAAGAGTTATAATATTTAGATGTATTTAATTAATATTTAAGTTAGGGGGGTGTTAGGGTTAGACTTACGTTTAGGGGTTAATAATTTTATTATAGTTGTGGCGGTGTAGGGGGGGCAGGATAGGGGTTAATAAATTTATTATAGGTGGCGACGGTGTAGGGGGGGCAGGATAGGGGTTAATAAATTTATTATAGGTGGCGACGGTGTAGGGGGGGTAGATTAGGGGTTAATACGTTTAATATAGGTGGCGGCGGGGTGCGGGAGCAGCGGTTTAGGGGTTAATAAGTTTATTAGAGTGGTGGTGGGCTCCGGGAGCGGCGGTTTAGGGGTTAACATATTTATTATAGTTGCGGCGGGGTCTAGGAGCGGCGGTTTAGGGGTTAATAAGTTTATTACAGTGGCGGTGGGCTCCGGGAGCGGCGGTTTAGGGGGTAATAAATGTATTTAGTTGCGGCGGTGTAGGGGGGCAGATTAGGGGTGTTTAGACTCGGGGTACATGTTAGGGTGTTAGGTGCAGACGTTTCCAATAGGAATCAATGGGATGTCGGGCAGCAGCGAACATGAACTTTCGCTATAGTCAGACTCCCATTGATTCCTATGGGATCCGCCGGCGGCGGATTGAAAACCAGGTACGCTGGGCCGGAAAAGTGCCGAGTGTACCTGCTAGTTTTTTGATAACTAGCAAAAGTAGTCAGATTGTGCCGAACTTGTGTGCGGAACATCTGGAGTGATGTAAGAATCGATCTGTGTCGGACTGAGTCCGGCGGATCGAAGCTTACGTCACTAAATTCTACTTTTGCCGGTGTGTAGGGCTTGATAACTAAGGCGAATCAGCCTCGCCACAAATACGCTGCAGAATTCCAGCGTATTTGAGGTTGACGGCTTGATAACTAGGGGCCAAGGACTTGAGAGAAGAACGCAATCTGCGAAACTCGTCAACGCCGATTGCTGTAGGAGCTGTTAATATGAGTCTGGATGGTGTCGCAAAGGGAAGCTCCCTCTGCATCTCCGGACTCTAACCGTCCAACCGAGAAGCTTGAAGGGCTACTTAATCTCCTATCCCATAGCGAAGGGTAGAACCCCTCGTAAGAGACCTCCGAATTTCCGGCACCTCTCTGCCACCTCCTGTGACGAAAGGCAAAGAATGACTGGGGGATGAGGGGCGTGGGGGAGGTATTTAAGCCTTTGGCTGGGATGTCTTTGCCTCCTCCTGGTGGCCAGGTTCTTAATTCCCACAAGTAATGAATGAAGCCGTGGACTCTCCTCCCCTTTAGATGGAAAAGGAAAGCATGCTGTAAAGTTGTTGTTTTTTTAAATTATGCATAATTAATAATTTTAGGGGAAATTAAGGGCTTGACATCATTTAAAGTTTGATCATTCTTAATATGTTAATATCTGCAGATGAGCCTTTTTCAATGTTGATGTGATTGTAATCAGACATTGTGTATAAGTAGTATTTTTTAATTATCAGGAGTTAATTACAATCCTTTACAATATTATTTATCTACAAAATTCCCCCATAAGGTTCCATATATCAAAGGCCAGAGGGACAAGGTTCCTGTCTGGGAACCCTGTTTGCTTAGCAACATGGTGAGCATACAGCATCTATTGCACACAGATAATATTGTACAAGCTCTCACACAACCAATTGTCAATCACCCCGATCAGCTTGCGCAAGCCTAAAATGCTCAGGCCCCGAAACTGCATCTGTAGTTTTATAAATGGGACCCATAGACTTTAACCCCTTAGTGACCAGACCATTTTTCAATTTTCTTACTTTTGGGACCAGGGCTATTTTTACATTTCTGCAGTGTTTGTTTTTAGCTGTAAATCTCTGCTTACTCATTTACTGTACCCACATTTACTGTACCCACACATATTATATACTGTTTTTCTCACCATTAAATGACTTTCTAAAGATACCATTATTTTCATCATATCTTATAATTTACTATAAAACAATTATAAAATATGATGAAAAAAATGAAAAAAACACACTTTTTCTAAATTTGACCCCCAAATTCTGTTACACATCTGCAACCACCAAAAAACAACCATGCTAAATAGTTTAGAAATTTTTTCCTGCATTTAGAAATACCCAATGTTTACATGTTCTTTGCTTTTTTTGCAAGTTATAGAGCAATAAGTACAAGTAGCACTTTGCTATTTCCAAACCATTTTTTTTTTTTTTTTTCAAAATTGGCGATAGTTACATTGTAACACTAATATCTGTCAGGAATCCCTGAATAACCCTTCACATGTATATATTTTTTTTAGAAGACAACCCAAAATATTGATCTAGGCCCATTTTGGTATATTTCATGCCAACATTTCACCGCCAAATGTGATCAAATAAAAGAAATCGTTAACTTTTTCACAAACGTTAGGTTTCTTATTGAAATTATTTACAAACAGCTTGTGCAATTATGGCACAAATGGTTGTAAATGCTTCTCTGGGATCCCCTTTGTTCAGAAATAGCAGACATATATGGCTTTGGCATTGCTTTTTGGCAATTAGAAGGCTGCTAAATGCCGCTGAGCACAACACTTGTATTATGCCCAGCAGTGAAGGGGTTAATTAGGTAGCTTGTAGTGAGCTAGTAGGGTTAATTTTAGCTTACGTGTAGTGTAGTAGACAACCCAAAGTATTGATCTAGGCCCATTTTGGTATATTTTATGCCACCATTTCATCGCCAAATGCAATCAAATAAAAAAAAAAAATCACTTTTTCACAATTTTAGGTTTCTCACTGAAATTATTTACAAACAGTTAGTGCAATCATAGAAACATAGAAACATAGATATTGACGGCAGATAAGAGCCATAGGCCCAGCAAGTCTGCCCGACCTTACCTAACAGTATAAACTTATCTAGTTCGTAGGATAGCCTTATGCTTGTCCCATGCATTTTTAAACAAATGGCACAAATGGTTGTAAATGTTTCTCTGGGATCCCCTTTGTTCAGAAATAGCAGACATATATGGCTTTGGCATTGCTTTTTGGTAATTAGAAGGTTGCTAAATGCCGCTGCGCACCACACTTGAATTATGCCCAGCAGTTAAGGGGTTAATTAGGTAGCTTGTAGGGTTAATTTTAGATTTAATGTAGAGATCAGCCTCCCACCTGACACATCCCACCCTCTGATCCCTCCATGAACCCCCTCAAACAGCTCTCTTCCATCCCCACCTCACAATTGTCACTGCCATCTTAAGTACTGGCAGAAAATCTGCCAGTATTAAAATAAAAGGCATTTTTTTTTTTATACTAGTCCTAAAGCCCGTTCACACGGGCCATTTTTTGCAGTACAGCGGTCCCACCCCTTGCTCTTTCTCTCGACCTCTCTTTTGTGCTCTCTCCCCCTCTCTTTTGCACTCTCTCCCTCTCTTTTACGCTCTCTGTGCCCCCTCTCTTTTGCATTCTCTCTCTCTTTTGCGCTCTCCCCCCCCCCCTCTTTTGCGCGTTCTCTCTCCCCCTCTTTTGCGCTCTCTCTCCCCCTCTCTTTTGCGCTCTCTCTCTCCCCCTCTCTTTTGCGCTCTCTCTCTCTTCCCTCTCTTTTGCGTCTCTCTCCCCCCCCTCTCTTTTGCGCTCTCTCTCCCCCCTCTCTTTTGCTCTGTCTCTCCTTTTTTTTGCTCTCTCTCTCCATCCCTCTCTTTTGCTCTCTCTCTCCCCTCTCTATTGCTCTCTCTCCCCCTCTCTTTTGCTCTCTCTCCTCCTCTTTTTCTCTCTCTCTCTCCCTCTCTATTGCTCTCTCTTCCCCCTCTCTTTTGCTCTCTTCCCCCCTCTCTTTTGCTCTCTCTTCCCTCTATTTTGCTCTTTCCCCTCTTTTGCTCTTTCCCCTCTATTTTGTTCTCTCTCCCCCCTCTCTTCTGCACTTTCCCCTCTCTTCTGCTCTTCCCCCTCTCTTTAGCTCTTTCCTATCTCTTTTTGTCTCTCCCCCTCTCTTTCTATTTCTGTCCCCTCTCTGTCGCGCCTACCACGCCCGGCCACGCCCCTGTCCGCCCATGCTCCTGTCCGGCCACGCCCGCATTCCCACCTGGTCACGCCCACTTTCACCGCAAACAGCATGGATTGTCAGGTAAGGCCAGGTGTGTTTGTCCTTGTGCTGTCTCTACTGCGCATGACAGCTTCGGACAAACACACTTGGCCTTTTATATAATAGGATTTATTTTGCAGTGATGGATTCTCCCCCTTAGCCCCCAACCTCCCTGATCCCCCCCATACATCTCTCTAACCCTCCCACCTCTCCCTATTTTCCACCATCTTGGGTACTGGCAGCTGTCTGCCAGTACCCAGTTTCCTCAAAAACAATGGCTTATTTTATTTTTAAAAATCCCAATTTTCTGTAGTGTAGCTGCCCCCCCCTCAACACCCTCCCCCTCCCTTTATAAACATTAATTTCCCTCTATTTCCCTCTCTCTCCCTCAACCAGCTTAATATAGCGTGCGTGCAGCCCCGCACACTCCCGATGACTTGCGCGCACTGCAGGGACAGAATCAGGAAGTCCCTCCAACGATGGGCCGCCCACCCACCTCCCTGCTACGGCTCCCACCCACCAATGATCGGCACCATCGCTGGCCGATCCAGAGAGGGCCACAGAGTGGCTCTTTCTGCATCGGTGGCTAAAAAAAAGGTATTGCAGTGATGCCTCAATATCGAGGCATCACTGCAATACCTTGAACGCATCTGGAAGCGATCACAATCGATTGAAACCCCAGAGGACATGTCAGGCACGTCCTTGGTCATTAACTGACAGCCAATGGAGGACGTGTCTGACACGTCCTTGGTCATTAAGGGGTTAATGTTGAATTTTGTAGAAAAATCATTAAGTAAACTTTTCTAAATGACTGTAATCGACCTCTTAGTTGCTTTATACTTAACATGTGCGAGTCATGTTTTTCAGTTCACAAACCAAATTCTTGGTACTTAACGACACACACTTACAGGACCATTTTTTTCTTATAAAATTTAACAGCTAAGAGGACCCTTTAAAACCTCAGTCAACACTGCATGGACAAAACACACTGACATCACCCCCGCCATATTGAATAGTGTTCAGCAGAAGCATTTTAGGATTTTGAGCACTGGAAAAAAATACACTGACATCACCCCCGCCATATTGAATAATGTTCAGGAAGCATTTTAAGACAGCGACTGACAATACTGGCTCAGATTCAGGAATGGTTGGTTACCTGCTGATTCCAAACAAAAGATTGTATTTTGAATGTCCCTTTAAGAAAGAATCTTGTCCATTAATGAAAAGTCATTGTGGAGGAACCCTAATTGCTTAGAAAACTAAAAATGGTTTCTAAAGCCAGAGTGACTTAATTGTCATGGAAAATTGTAAAAAATATGACCTAATTCCCGAAAGTCTTCAATTATATAAGTGTTGTAAATTAAAGTGCTATTAATTACTGAATAGGAAGGGAGTTTAGAGGACGCTCTCAAAAAATTGATTAATCTACTTATGAAATACAGGGAAACATTTTAATAGGTTAAATGAAAAAAAATAATCCAATCAGAAGATATATTGAACATTTTAAAATTTTAAAGGTGATATTATTACCAAGCAATGTATAAGAAAACACAATTGTTTAAGGGGACAAATTTATATACTTAGTTCCACTGTCCTGCAAGAAAAATAAGTTGTATTAATGTATTTTTATTACAACTAACCCTTTACTAACTTTGGGCCAGATCACAATTGGAGCGCTAAATGTTGTTTTCTTGATAGCGATATTAGTGTTCCACTGAGTAGTACCAGCGCACGCTAATAATCCAAGTTAACAGCAATGCTGTGAGACACGGTATGAGAACTTGCGCAGCACAGGGGTTAAATTGTGCAGGGATGGCAGCAATTTGATACCAAATGTTCAAAAAGTAGCAGCGCACCACTCGAAGTATTGTTCAGTTCTGTTTATTGGGACATCACATAAAAATGGCAGCAATGTGTAAATATATATGTATATAAGCATATAAATATATATATATATTTACAGGGAACACACAGAAAACTATATATATATATTTATTTATTTATTTTAGAGGGCATTTGGGGCCCTTTTAGAAAATTAACCAGATTTTCGGAGAGCTAATTGCTACCGCGAGCTTGCGGTAGCAATAACCAGCCACTTGTAATGGTTGGTTATTTATAGCGTGCCTGCAAACGGGCAAATTTGCCCAATTGCGGGCATGTGATAAATTAGTGCTCCACTTGTATTCTAGCCCTCTATGCCAGCTCTTTAGTCCTTTTTTTTAATTTCTTTAAAGAATCAGAAGAGCGTCAGCCAATCAGAAGCTTTCAGTACACAGTGATACCCAATGCAATATTAATGATGGGATTGATGGCAGCCTTAATACAAAAAACAAACAAAAAGGAAACACAAAATCTAAAAGGCAAAAAAACACCAACAGAAAAAAAAATGCTCAAAAAAGCCACCAAAGATTTTATGCATTTTTAAAAAAATGTGTTTCAAGGAATTCTAGAATAATCTTTAGGAAAAAAATAAGGATCTAAAGAACATATTGGCTCCCAGTATATTAGGGCTAAATTTCAAGAAAAGAGAAGGAAAAATAGATCTTGTAGAAATGTACTGGTGTGGAAGTGTAGATTGCATTTGTAAATATCAAGACAGTCACAGGCTAGATTACACGTGGATCGGTACGCTAGATTACACGTGGAGCGGTACTTTGCACTTCCACACATTAACTTTGCTAGACAGTGGCTTTTTGTGCGCGTTGGGTAGATTGCAAGTTGAAAGCAAAACGTTTTTGTTCTAGAGCTAACCTGACGCATGCAAAAAGTCGAAGATCGAATATCGCGCACAAACCTGATCGTGTTTTCTCAAGTGCTTTAACTAGACATGAAATATTAATATTTCACATTCCAATGTTCTTCACATAGAAGAATAATATGTTCTATGTATTCAAAATAAATACAATAAATACATATATATATATATATATATATATATATATATATATATATATATATATATATATATATAAAATGGTATTTTGGTAAATATTATACATTATAAGTCCAAAAAAACAGCTCGCACTCTCTGTATTTTCCAACTGTTTTATTTCCAACAAACCAGTGACATTTTGGGGATCTCAGCCCTTTATCAGATAAAATATGCTTTTATATGTTTTCAGAAACTTGACTGCAAAGGGCTCCAATGCACTTATACAGTATATATGTCTATATGTATATGTATGTATTTATGTGTTTATATATGTCTGTAAATACATATATATACACACACATAAATATACAAACACATATAAACATACAGTATATACTGTATGTATATAAATGTATATATATACAGGTGGCCCTCGGTTTACAACGGTTCAATTTGCACCGTTTCAGAATAACATCATGTGACTGCTATTGAAAAGCATTGAGAAGTAGTGCATTGATTAAAATAGCCAGTAGGTAGAGCTGTCCGCTTGTGTTGCAGCAAAGATATGCAAGCCAAGCAAGCTGAAATTAATCAGTTTAGCCAGACCTGAGCTATCGAGCAGATTGCAAAGGAACAAGATCTTCCTGTCTATAAATCATTCCAGATTGGAATGCATAGAAAGAACTGTTTGCAGAAAAATGCAAGTAAAGTCTGTGTTGTGTGATTATTTTATTAGGTTTATAATGCTGTTTATCAAATGTTTTTGTTCATTTAACTTAGTTTAATTATATATTCTGTGTTGTGTGATTATTTTATTAGGTTTATAATGCTGTTTAGCATTTAAAGTCTTCATTTCAAAGCTTTAAAAATAATGTATTAGGTGTTACTTATGACAATTTTGAGAGGGGCCTGGAACCTATCTCCCTCACTTCCCATTAACTTACATTATAAACTGGGTTTCAATTTACAACGGTTTCGATAATATATATATATATACACACATATACCAGTATATAAAAAGATATATATAAAAACACACACAGATATATATATATATATATATATATATATATATATATATATATATATATATACATATTTAGACACGTATATTTATGTATCTCTATGTTAAAGCCCTTTGCAGACGTTTTTTCTACCTGACACCTTATATCTTTGAGCCCTCAACTTTTTATTGACATTTTTGTAATAATTGTTAAAAGACAGTCGGCTAGATAACGAGTTTTGCGTTATGGCTCATAACGCTGCTTTTTCACTACCGCTGCTATTACGAGTCTTGTAGGTAACGCTGCTTTTTCACTACCGCTGCTATTACGAGTCTTGTAGGTATAGGCACACCTTTTTGGCCGTAACGCAACGTAACTACCGCACCTTTCAAAAAGTCCTTTTTCAATGGGACTTCCATAGCGCTGGTATTACGAGTTTTGCCTGGGAGGCCAAAAAGTGAGCGGTACCGCCTATACCAACAAGATTCGTACCGCCATCTAGAGTCAGTAGTTATGAGTTTTACGCTACAAAGCTGTAGATTGTTAGCTATATTACAATAGTAGCATGAAACAGCTTGCACATATTTACTATTCTATCTAGGCTTTCACACATATATAAAGAATGTAGTTTTATTTTAACTAATGTAAGGATTAGATTTTAGGCACATAAGTGAAAGCATAAATATAATGTTCTTTGATTTTATTTGCAAATATGTCCCCAAAACAAACCTACCAAATGTTCTATTTCATTTGCAGAATATATAATGTGGGGTATTGAACAATTGGCATCTATCTATCTCATCTATCTATCTATCTATCTATCTATCTAAGAAAGTATGTCTCTCATGTGCAAGCAAACAGCTAGATTAAAAGCAAAAGGGAAGAATTTGGCTGAATGCTGTAATTTACTTTCTATTTTGCTTTTAATCTAGCTGTGTGATTGCAGGTGAGTTACAGACTTTCTTTGTGTTGTGTTAATATATTTGTTTTGTAATTTTCCCTATGGGCTTTGCACCTAGACTTGTTTGGGGTTAACTGCCCGAGTCACTAAAAGCTGTGCAGCTGTCTGTGTGTACTGGAGAGTACCCAGGGCTTTGAGTTTTGCAGTGACATGGGATGTGTGTACCCAGTTCTGTTTGAGAGTGCAGTCCATGTGTATGTTTTGTATGTGTCTAGTGAAATTACAAAAGGTTTGCGTCACCCTTGTTTACATCTCAGTTTGTTTGGATGAAGACATGCAGTATATGGCTGTAGGTTAGGGACAAAGGGAGAAAGAGATCTTAACATTGGCTTGGGCCTGTCACCATTTGGCCAAATGCTGTAACATTTGCCATTTTGCTTTTAATCTAGATGTGTGCTTGCCAGTCCATCTATGTCTTGTATTAATATTTTTGTTTTCTTCTTTTTCCCTATGGGCTTTGCACACAGGCTTGTCTGGGGTTAACTGCCTGACTCTCTGAAAGCTGGGCAGCTGTTGGTGAGTGCGGGTGAGCGCCCAGGTGTGCATTTTGCACTAGAATGTTCTCTTATTCCAAAGGTATATTTATCATATGGTATGGCAATCCCTGTACCCCCCCCCCCCTTCTACTAGAATAGTAGTTCCGAATAGTAGTTCCATTTACTCATTACAAGTACACCACAGCCCATGTCCCAATGACATTAGAAAGACCACCCGGGGGGAACTGAACAGATTACAGGTGGCCCTCGGTTTACAACGGTTCAATTTACACCGTTTCAGAATAACAACCTTTTTCTCCAGTCATGTGACTGCTATTGAAAAGCATTGAGAAGCAGTACATTGATTAAAATAGCCAGTAGGTGGAGCTGTCTGCTTGTGTTGCAGCAAAGCCAAGCAAGCTGAGTTTAACCAGACCTGAGCTATCGAACGGATTTCAAAGGAACAAGAACTTCCTGTCTATAAATCAGTCCAGATTGGAATGCATAGAAAGAACTGTTTGCAGAAAAATGCAAGTGAAGTCTGTGTTGTGTGATTATTTTATTAGGTTTATAATGCTGTTTAGCCAATGTTTTTGTTCATTTAACTTAGTTTAATTATATATTCTGTGTTGTGTGATTATTTTATTAGGTTTGTAATGCTGTTTAGCATTTAAAGTCTTCATTTCAAAGCTTTAAAAATAATGTATTAAGTGTTACTTATGACAATTTTGAGAGGGACCTGGAACCTAACTCCCTCCCTTCCCATTGATTTACATTATAAACTGGGTTTCAATTTACAACGGTTTTGATTTACAACCATTCCTTCTGGAACCTAACCCCGGCGTAAACTGAGGGCTACCTGTTTTATATCCTTATGTACTGCTATTGTATAGTTGATATATACTTGTGTGTTCCATACGACAAGCAGCCTATATCAAATCATTTTAGTAGCAGCAAGGGTGAGAGGTACGAAGAGTCTCCAGGGTGATGACTTAAGTTTCCCTGAGGTTAATTACAGCAAAAGAAATCACTCATCTCATAAAGGAGAGACATGTATTGTGGAGATAGAATATTGTCTCCAAGAATTTAATTGTAACCTACAGCACTATTTAATAATATATTTAATAATATCCCTGGTGTTCCAAAGGCTCCTCCAGTCTATAGGGACATCACTGGTATCAGTGTTTTATTACTTTTGTTATTTTATTCATATTCAGTTTTACGCTCATCTCTGAGATAGTTACTTCTGATTGGTTACTTTGATGTTGTTTTCTAACAATTATGCATGATTTTACCTTTAATGTGGTTACAATTTAATGTGACACTAAACACCACTTCCTTTTGTATAGAAAATGTGCTTTCCCACACTCCCTAGAGAGGCAGGCACGTAAACTCTGTAACCTAGGTTTCCTTCAAAATGCTGCCAATTGCCTAAACCAGCTATGCGATTGTTTAAAGCAGAATACAAATTTATTTACAGCTAGCCTTAAAGGGACAGTCTACTCCAGAATTGTTATTGTTTAAAAAGATAGATAATCCCTTTATTACCCATTCCCCAGTTTTGCACAACCAACACTGTTATATTAATATACTTTTTACCTCTGTGATTACCTTGTATCTAAGCCTCTGCAGACTGCCCCTTATCTCAGTGCTATTTACAGACTCTCATTTTAGCCACTCAGTGCTGGCTCATTCTTATTTCCACAGGCATGAGCAAAGTGTTATCTATATGACACACATTAACTAACATTCGCCTAGATTACGAGTCTAAAGACCGCTGCTCCATAACTTGTCCGCCTGCTCTGAGGCGTCGGACAGAAATTAACCCGATCGAATTCGATCGGTTGATTGACACCCTTTGCTAGCGGCCGATTGGCCGCGAATCTGCAGGGGGCGGCATTGCACCAGCAGTTCACAAGAACTGCTAGTGCAATGATAAATGCCGACAGCGTATGGTGTTGTCATTTATCGATGTGTAGCGATGTGCAGCGGACATGATATGCTACTTCTTATCATGTCCACTCACACATTGATACAAATGCCCCCTAGTCTAAACACCCCTAATCCACCTCTCCCCGACACTAATAAAAGTTATTAACCCCTAATCCGCCGCTCCCCAACATCGCCGACACTAATAAAAGTTATTAAATCCTAATCTGCCACTCCCCGACATCGCCGACACTAAAAAATTTATTAACCCCATAAACCGCCATTTCCAGACATCACCGTCACTAAATAAAATTATTAACCCCTCAACCTCCGGCCTCCCACATCGCCGCCACTAAATAAACCTATTAACCCCTAAAACTCTGTCCCCCAACATCGCAAAACACTAAATTAAACTATTAACCCCTAAATCTAACACCCCCCCTAACTTTAAATTAAAATTACAATATAACTATATTTAAATAAATAATAACTTACCTGTGAAATAAAAATAAACCTAGCTTTACACTATAAATTAATTTAACCTTATTCTAATAAAATTTAAAAAAAATACCAATTAAAAATACTAAATTACAAATTTAAAAAAAACTAATCCTACGGAAAAAAAAAAAAATCTAACATTACCAAAAAAATGAACACTAAAATTACGAAAAATAAAAAATACTAAGATTGCATTGTAACATTCTTCTTCAAATTCAAATCAGCCAATAGGATGAGAGCTACTGAAATCCTATTGGCTGTTCAAATCAGCCAATAGAATTTCAGTAGCTCTCATCCTATTGGCTGATTAGAAGTGGCGAATAACATTTTTCATGGCTACTAGCTTAGGACTTGAAATTTTGAGCCAATCCTATACATGTGTTTATATGTGTATATGTATATGCATATAAACACAAATACGCATGTGTGTATAAGCATACACACACACACATATATATATATATATATATATATATACACATTATAGCCATTCCCAGTCAAATACCCTTTCATATACTATATAACTTTTAACCCTTATAATCTTTTTATATTTATATGTATACATAAGTGTAACACTTTACTTTAAAGGGATATGAAATCCCATTTTTTTCTTTTATGATTCAGATAGAGCATGTGATTTTAAGCAACTTTCTAATTTACTCCTATGATCAATTTTTCTTCATTCTCTGGTATCTTTATTTGAAAAGCAGTAATGTAAGCTTAGGAGTCGGCCCATCTTTGGTTCAGCACCTGGGTACAGCTTGCTGACTAAATGTACCCACCAATCAGCGAACGCTATACAGGTTGGTGAACTGAAAATGGGCCGGCTCGTATGCTTTAATTCCTGTTTTCAAATAAAGATGCCAAGAGAAAGAAGACAAAATAATAATAGGAGTAAATTAGAAAGTTGCTTAAAATTGCCTGCTCTATATGAATTATGAAAGAAAAACTGTGGGTTCAGTGTCCCTTTAAGGTAAAAAACAAAAAACTGTAATACTTGTTAAAGTATCTTCTTTTATTTGCAACAAAGTAAAAAATGCCATTCGTATTCCCAAGTATAGAATTATTGTGCTAGCTATTCAGTGCTAGATCTCAGTTACAATGAGAATAACTATTTCATTAATCTCACATTCCGACGTACACCTGCCACAGTTTTATTGTTGATATCGCAGCTTCGTAACTGCCAATTCCATTCTGTGTATTATCATAAATATTATCAAAGCACGGGAAGCTGTCCTAAAGGTATCAGCGTCGCCAGAACAGACAGAGTGCAGATAGGACGAGCAGATGTGGCAGCCTTAGAGGAGGGGGGCTTGGATGAGAGGTGTCACTCACACATGTGACAATAATAAGCGCCATCGTAAAGATGACAGTAACTCAGGGGGAACACCGGCTGTCAGCTGGAATATGGAACATAAGTGACAGCAGATGGAAAGCCACCCTGAGGCTCGGTCTTGGTGCACCCTCTGTCACAATGTCATAGAGTCTTCTTTCTGTAGGGTATGGGCAGGTGTGCTCGGGTCACACTACGCTGCCTCTCACTGGGGCTAAAATGCTCTACATATAAGAAAGTGAGGCCTTACTGATATAAGTAAGAAATCTGTAATAGAGGATAAAAAAAAAATCAGACCTCAGTTAAACCGACAGTCTTGTGTTTCCTCCTCCTATGGAATCTTAGAAAGATCAGAAAATAAGGACATTTTATATTTCCACACTTTAAAATATACAATGTATGTGTGTGTATATATATATACATATATATATATATATATATATATATATATACACACACAGTACTGTGCAAACGTCTTATGCCACCATTAGATTTGTTGTTTTAGCAATGGTATTATGACCATATATAAAAAATTTATTAGGATACAAATAGAAAATACAGCATATTTCTATGCGGTATTAAAAAAACTGGGGAAAAAATCAGAAAAAAATGCTTCTATAGGCTAAAGTTGCAAGTATTTAGTGTGACCTCCCCTTACACTTGTTTAGCTCTTGTAAACCTAAATAGAGTGGAACCATAATTAATGTCATTGCTAACACCTGTATTTGTCTTACTATTTCATATTACTGTAACTAAAGAAGAAAGGCACTTGGGAATTACTATTTCAGATTATTTAAAATGTGGTACACTATGCAGCAGTGCAGCCAGTAAGGCTAGTCGAATACTTGGTTGCATTGTAAGAGGTATTAGTAGTAGAAATAGCAAGGATCTTATGCAACTTTACAGATTATTAGTTAGGCTAAATCTGGAATACTGTGTACAGTTCTGGAGACCATGGGGCCGAATTAACAAGCTCCGAATGGAGTTTGATGCCCCTGTTTCCGCGCGAGCCTTCAGCCTCGCCGGAAACAGCAGTTATGACGCAGCTGTCTAAAGACCACTGCTTCGTAACTTGTCCATCTGCTCTGAGGCTGTGGACATCAATCTGCCCGATCCTGTACGATCGGGCTGAGTGACACACCCTGCTAGTGGACGATTGACTGGGAATCTGCAGGGGGCGGCATTGCACAAGCAGTTCACAAGAACTGCTTGTGCAATGATAAATGCCAACAGCGTATGCTGTCGGCATTTATCGATGTGCGGTGGACATGATACGCTACATCGTATCATGTACGTCCGCACTTGAATAAATCAGCCCCCATAGCTTCAGAAAGATATAAATAAATTAGAAACTATTCAAAACAGGGCTACTAAAATGGTACACGGTCTAAAATATAAAACGTACAAAGAAAGACTCTATGATCTAAATATGTATAGTTTAGAGGATAGAAGGGAAAAAGATGACATGATAGAAACCTTCAAATATATGAAGGGACTTAATAAAGTAGAAGCTGAAAGCATTTTCCACAAAAATACAAATGCCAAAACAAGGGGTCACAATATAAAGTTAGAGGGTAGCAGATTCAGGAGAAATGTGAGGAAGCATTTGTTTACAGAAAGGGTGGTGGATTCATGGAATAAACTTCTATTTGAGGTGGAAAACACAAATACAGTAAAGGAATTAAAAAATGCCTGGGACATGCAAACGCCTATCCTAAGGAAAAAGTAACATGTAATATGGGTAGATTTGATGGGCCTTTTTGGTTCTTATCTACTGTAAAATTCTATGTTTCTATATCAAAATGACTGCTGTGAAAAAGGTCTATTACACCAGGTTTGTGCAAGACATGCTTGAGCATTACATACACGTGGTATGAGTTTAATTCATTGGAAGCTCGCTAATAGGACCAACTTTCAATCACATCATTCCATTCAAAATGCTAAAGATCACAGAGGTCGGCAGACATAAAATCATACTTTTGCATCAGCAAGGACACTCTCAAAGGGAAATCAGCAAGCAAACTGGATACTCAAGATGTGGTTTTCAATCTGTTTTTAAAGAAATGTGAAGAATCAGGAGAGGTCAAGGGCAAAAAAAGGACTGGAAGGCCAAGAAAACTTTCAAAATCTGATGAGAAGTTTCTCGCAGTTTCTTCTATGAGAGACCGAAAGAAGTCCAGCAAGGACCTGGCTCAGCATCTGGCAGCTTCACTGGGATGCCAAGTTGACCCTTCTACAGTCTAAAGAAGCTTGATCAGGAATGGTCTTTGTGGCAGGGTAGCAGCCAAGAAACCACTTTTTTAGAAGGGGAACAGGGTAAAAAGGCTAAGATATGCTAAAGCTCACAAAGATTGGAATGAAGATCAGTGGAAAAGAGTATTATGGAGTGACAAATCAAAGTTTGAAATTTTTGGGTCCAATCATCGACAATATGTAAGAAAAAGAGTTGGAGAGAGATGGTTGTGGTCTTCAGTGAAACATGGCGGAGGGTCTGTCCTGGTTTGGGACTGCATTTCTGCCAGTGGTGTTAGTGATATTGTCCGAATTGATAGAATCATGAGAAAAGTACAGACAGGTTTTAATTCATCATGCCATTCCTTCTGGAAAGCGTCTAATTGGGAATGGTTTCATTTTTTTAGCATGATAATGATCCCCTTTTGCACAGTACTGTATATATATATATGTATATATATATGTATATTATATGTGTATACACACACATATAATATATATATATATATATATATATATATATATATATATAATTCAATACAAATATTTGCATAGGAAATTAGCACATCTAGGCAAGATTCCCCGCTTACTTTTCCCCATAAATACTCCATATACAATGCTACCAATGCACAAGAGAATTCTGGGTAAGATATGCAAATTAGATATGCAAATACTCATTTTTTTTTATTCAAAATGATCGCTGTGTTAAAACAGTATTTGAAGCAAAAAAAATGAGAATTGGCATATCTAATTTGCATATCTTACCCAGAATTCTCTTGTGCATTGGTAACATTGTATATGGAGTATTTATGGGGAAAAGTAAGCGGGGAATCTTGCCTAGATATGCTAATTTCCTATGCAAATATTTGTATTGATTTAATTTTGAGGCATGGACAAAAAGACAAAAAGTGAGCGTAGAGCAAAATTTTGCTCCATATCTCACTCCAATACCAGCGCTGCTTAAGTCAGTCGTACATGCTCATGCTCGATTTCCCCATAGGAATCAATGGGGAGAGCCGGCTGAAAAAAAGTCTAACACCTGCAAAAAAAGCAGCGTAAAACTCAGTAACTCAGCCCCATTGATTGATGAGGAAATAAAATTTATGTTTACACCTAACACCCTAACATGAACCCTGAGTCTAAACACCCCTAATCTTACATTTATTAACCCCTAATCTGCCGCCCCCGACATCGCCGACACCTGCATTATATTTATTAACCCCTTATCTTCCGCTCCAGACACCGCCGCCACCTACATCATACTTATGAACCCCTAATCTGCTGTCCCCAACATTGCCGACACCTACATTATATTTATTAACCCTAAACTGCCGCCCCCAATGTCGCTGCAACCTACCTACACTTATTAACCCCTAATCTGCCGCCCCCAACGTCGCTGCCACTATAATAAACATATTAACCCCTAAACCGCTGCACTCCCGCCTCTCAAACATTAGTTAAATATTATTAACCCCTAATCTGCCATCCCTAACATCGCCGCCACCTACCTACATTTATTAACCCCTAATCTGCCACCCCCAACGTCGCCACCACTATATAAAATGTATTAACCACTAAACCTAAGTCTAACCCTAACCCTAACACCCCCTAACTTAAATATAATTTAAATAAATCTAAATAAAAATTAATATTATTACATAAATAATTCCTATTTAAAATTAAATACTTACCTGTAAAAGAAACCCTAACGGCTAGATTTAGAGTTTTGTCGGTAACGACCCGCGTAGCTAACGCTGGCTTTTTTCTGGCCGCACCTTTAAAATAACTCTGGTATTGAGAGTCCACAGAATGGCTGCGTTAGGCTCCAAAAAAGGAGCGTAGAGCATATTTAACGCAACTTCAACTCTCGATACCAGAGTTGCTTACGGAATCGGCCAGCTTCAAAAACGTGCTCATGCACGATTCCCCCATAGGAAACAATGGGGCTGTTTGATCTGAAAAAAAACCTAACACCTGCAAAAAAGCCGCGTTCAGCTCCTAACGCAGACCTATTGTTTGCTATGGGGAAACACTTCCTACGTCTGCACCTAACATCCTAACATGTACCCCGAGTCTAAACACCCCTAACCTTACACTTATTAACCCCTAATCTTCTGCCCCCGCTATCGCTGACCCCTGCATATTATTATTAACCCCTAATCTGCCGCTCCGTAAACCGCCGCTACTTACATTATCCCTATGTACCCCTAATCTGCTGCCCTAACATCGCCGACCCCTATATTATATTTATTAACCCCTAATCTGCCTTCCACAACGTCGCCTCCACCTGCCTACACTTATTAACCCCTAATCTGCCGACCGGACCGCAGCACTATTATTAAAGTTATTAACCCCTAATCCGCCTCACTAACCCTATAATAAATAGTATTAACCCCTAATCTGCCCTCCCTAACATCGCCGACACCTAACTTCAAACATTAACCCCTAATCTGCCGACTGGAGCTCACAGCTATTCTAATAAATGTATTAACCCCTAAAGCTAAGTCTAACCCTAACACTAACACCCCCCTAACTTAAATATAATTTAAATCTAACGAAATTAATTAACACTTATTAAATAAATTAATCCTATTTAAAGCTAAATACTTACCTGTAAAATAAATCCTAATATAGCTACAATATAAATTATAATTATATTATAGCTATTTTAGGATTAATATTTATTTTACAGGTAACTTTGTATTTATTTTAAGCAGGTACAATAGCTATTAAATAGTTAAGAACTATTTAATAGCTAAAATTGTTAAAATAATTACAAAATTACCTGTAAAATAAATCCTAACCTAAGTTACAATTAAACCTAACACTACACTATCAATAAATTAATGAAATAAAATACCTACAATTACCTACAATTAAACCTAACACTACACTATCAATAAATTAATTAAATACAATATCTACAAATAAATACAATGAAATAAACTAACTAAAGTACAAAATAATAAAAAAGAACTAAGTTACAAAAAATAAAAAAATATTTACAAACATCAGAAAAATATTACAACAATTTTAAACTAATTACACCTACTCTAAGCCCCCTAATAAAATAACAAAGACCCCCAAAATAAAAAAAATGCCCTACCCTATTCTAAATTACAAAAGTTCAAAGCTCTTTTACCTTACCAGCCCTGAACAGGGCCCTTTGCGGGGCATGCCCCAAAGAATTCAGCTCTTTTGCCTGTAAAAAAAACCCATACAATACCCCCCCCAACATTACAACCCACCACCCACATACCCCTAATCTAACCCAAACCCCCCTTAAATAAACCTAACACTAAGCCCCTGAAGATCTTCCTACCTTGTCTTCACCACACCGGGTCCTGATCTGTCCAGAAGAGCCTCCGAAATCTTCATCTAAGCCCAAGCGGGGGCTAGACATCCATCATCCGACGGCTGAAGAAGTCCAGAAGAGTAGATCCGGACCGGCTGGAATCAGCCAATCAGAATCAAGTTCAATCCGATTGGCTGATTCAATCAGCCAATCAGATTGAGCTTGCATTCTATTGGCTGTTCCGATCAGCCAATAGAATGCAAGCTCAATCTGATTGGCTGATCGGATCAGCCAATCAGATTGATCTTGATTCTGATTGGCTGATTCCATCAGCCAATCAGAATTTTCCTACCTTAATTCCGATTGGCTGATAGAATCCTATTAGCCAATCGGAATTCGAGGGACGCCATCTTGGATGACGTCCCTTAAAGGAACCGTCATTCATCGGGAAGTCATCGTCGGAAGAAGATGGGTCCGCGGTGGAGGTCTTCAAGATGGAGCCGGTCCTCATCGGATGAAGATAGAAGATGCCGCTTGGAAGAAGATGGTTGCCGGTCCGGATCTACTCTTCTTCCCGGATAGATGAAGATTTTGGAGGCTCTTCTGGACAGATCGGGACCCGGTGTGGTGAAGACAAGGTAGGAAGATCTTCAGGGGCTTAGTGTTAGGTTTATTTAAGGGGGGTTTGGGTTAGATTAGGGGTATGTGGGTGGTGGGTTGTAATGTTGGGGGGGGTATTGTATGTTTTTTTTTACAGGCAAAAGAGCTGAATTCTTTGGGGCATGCCCCGCAAAGGGCCCTGTTCAGGGCTGGTAAGGTAAAAGAGCTTTGAACTTTTGTAATTTAGAATAGGGTAGGGCATTTTTTTATTTTGGGGGTCTTTGTTATTTTATTAGGGGGCTTAGAGTAGGTGTAATTAGTTTAAAATTGTTGTAATATTTTTCTGATGTTTGTAAATATTTTTTTATTTTTTGTAACTTAGTTCTTTTTTATTTTTTGTACTTTAGTTAGTTTATTTCATTGTATTTATTTGTAGATATTGTATTTAATTAATGTATTGATAGTGTAGTGTTAGGTTTAATTGTAGGTAATTGTAAGTATTTTATTTAATTTATTTATTGATAGTGTAGTGTTAGGTTTAATTGTAACTTAGGTTAGGATTTATTTTACAGGTAATTTTGTAATTATTTTAACTATTTTAGCTATTAAATAGTTCTTAACTATTTAATAGCTATTGTACCTGGTTAAAATAAATACAAAGTTACCTGTAAAATAAATATAAATCCTAAAATAGCTATAATATAATTATAATTTATATTGTAGCTATATTAGGGTTTATTTTACAGGTAAGTATTTAGCTTTAAATAGGAATAATTTATTTAATAAGAGTTAATTTATTTCGTTAGATTTAAATTATATTTAATTTAGGGGGGTGTTAGTGTTAGGGTTAGACTTAGCTTTAGGGGTTAATCCATTTATTAGAATAGCGGCGAGTTTCGGTCGGCAGATTAGGGGTTAATACTTGAAGTTAGGTGTCGGCGATGTTAGGGAGGGCAGATTAGGGGTTAATACTATTTATTATAGGGTTATTGAGGGGGGAGTGAGGCGGGAGTGAGGCGGATTAGGGGTTAATAACTTTATTATAGTAGCGGTGAGATCCGCTCGGCAGATTAGGGGTTAATAAGTGTAGGCAGGTGGAGGCGACGTTGAGGGGGGCAGATTAGGGGTTAATAAATATAATATAGGGGTCGGCAGTGTTAGGGGCAGCAGATTAGGGGTACATAGCTATAATGTAGGTGGCGGCGCTTTGCGGTCGGCAGATTAGGGGTTAATTATTGTAGGTAGCTGGCGGCGACGTTGTGGGGGGCAGGTTAGGGGTTAATAAATATAGGGGTCGGCGGTGTTAGGGGCAGCAGATTAGGGGTACATAAGTATAACGTAGATGGCGGTCGGCAGATTAGGGGTTAAAAAAATTTAATCGAGTGTCGGCGATGTGGGGGGGCCTCGGTTTAGGGGTACATAGGTAGTTTATGGGTGTTAGTGTACTTTAGAGCACAGTAGTTAAGAGCTTTATGAACCGGCGTTAGCCCAGAAAGCTCTTAACTACTGACTTTTTTCTGCGGCTGGAGTTTTGTCGTTAGAGTTCTAACGCTCACTTCAGACACGACTCTAAAT
This sequence comes from Bombina bombina, assembly GCF_027579735.1. Lineage (NCBI taxonomy): Eukaryota > Metazoa > Chordata > Amphibia > Anura > Bombinatoridae > Bombina > Bombina bombina. The sequence goes on along the minus strand of NC_069510.1, from coordinate 113,311,072 downwards.
ACCGGAGTTAGAAAGATCCCATTGAAAAGATAGGATACGCAATTGACGTAAGGGGATCTGCGGTATGGAAAAGTCGCGGCTGAAAAGTGAGCGTTAGACCCTTTCCTGACTGACTCCAAATACCGGCGGTAGCCTAAAACCAGTGTTAGGAGCCTCTAACGCTGGTTTTCACGGCTACCGCCAAACTCCAAATCTAGGCCTAAGATAGCTACAATATAACTAATAGTTACATTGTAGCTAGCTTAGGGTTTTTTTATTTTATAGGCAAGTTTGTATTTATTTTAACTAGGTAGAATAGTTATTAAATAGTTATTAACTATTTAATAACTACCTAGCTAAAATAAATACAAAAGTACCTGTAAAATAAAACCTAACCTAAGTTACAATAACACCTACACTATAACACTTCACTATAATTAAATAAATTAACTATATAAACAACAATTAAATAAATTAAATTAAATTAGCTAAGCACAACAAAAAAACACTAAATTACAGAAAATAATAAACAAATTACAAGATATTTAAACTAATTACAACTAATCTAATAGCCCTATCAAAATAAAAAAAGCCCCCCCAAAATAAAAAAAACCCTATCCTGAACTAAACTACCAATAGCCCTTAAAAGGGCCTTTTGCGGGGCATTGCTCTTTTGCGGCCCAAACCCTAATCTAAAAATTAAAACCCACCCAATACACCCTTAAAAAAACCTAACCATCTATTAACCCCTAAACCGAGACCCTCCCGCATCGAAAACACTAAAATAATTTTTTTAACCCCTAATCTGCCGCTCCGGACATCGCTGCCACTAGAATAAACATATTAACCCCTAAACCGCCGCACTCACGCCTCTCAAACACTAGTTAAATATTATTAACCCCTAATCTGCCGTCCCTAACATCGCCGCCACCTACCTACATTTATTAATCTCTAATCTGCCACTCCCAACGTCGCCGCCACTATACTAAATTTATTAACCCCTAAACCTAAGTCTAACCCTAACCCTAACACCCCCTAACTTAAATATAATTAAAAAAATCTAAATAAAACCTACTATCATTACATAAATAATTCCTATTTAAACGAAATACTTACCTATAAAATAAACCCTAAGCTAGCTACAATATAACTAATAGTTACATTGTAGCTAGCTTAGGGTTTATTTTTATTTTACAGGCAAGTTTGTATTTATTTTAACTAGGTAGACTACTTAGTAAATAGTTATTAAAGGGACAGTCAACACCCATGAAAACTTTTTCCCATACCTTAGATCAACAAAAAAAAATGAGCCTGCACCGCATCCCCTCTTCAATACCACTAACGTTAGGTGGCTAATCTTCAATGAACATTTAGTTTTCAGCGGTAGATATGGCCGCCAAACTCCCCCCACTGTTTAACGTAGGAGGCTTCTTCTCTAAGTCTTCAGCCAATGAGAATCAAATCCTCGGCTAGATTCTTTAGCCGCGTTCACGGAGACACTTTCTATTTCTAATAGCAAGCGTACTACAATTATATAGCGCATGCGCATTAGAAATAGAACAGTGTCCCTGTGAACAAGTATTGATTAAAAACAAGAAGGGGGCGGAGGAGGAGGGGGAGGAGTTTGGCGGCCATATCTACCTCTGAAAACTAAATGTTCATTGAAGATTAGCCACCTAAAGTTAGTGTTATTGAAGATGGATGCGGTGCAGGCTCATTTTTTTTTGTTGATCTAAGGTATGGAATAAAGTTTTCATGGGTGTTGACTGTCCCTTTAACTATTTACTAACTACCTAGCTAAAATAAATACAAATTTACCTGTAAAATAAAACCTAACCTGAGTTACACTAACACCTAACCTTACACTACAATGAAATAAATTACATAAATTAAATACAATTACCTAAATTACAAAAAAACAAACACTAAATTACACAAAATAAAAAACAAATTATCAGATGTTTAAACTAATTACACCTAATCTAATAGCCCTATCAAAAAAAAAAACCTAGCCTAAACTAAACTACCAATAGCCCTTAAAAGGGCCTTTTGCGGGGCATTGCCCCAAAGAAAACAAAATTTATGCTTACCTGATAAATTTAATTCTCTTGTGGTGTATCCAGTCCACGGATTCATCCATTACTTGTGGGATATTCTCCTTCCCAACAGGAAGCTGCAAGAGGACACTCACAGCAGAGCTGTCTATATAGATCCTCCCCTAACTGCCACTCCCAGTCATTCGACCGAAGACAAGCAAGAGAAAGGAGAAACTATAGGGTGCAGTGGTGACTGTAGTTTAAAAATAAAAAACACCTGCCTTAAAATGACAGGGCGGGCTGTGGACTGGATACACCACAAGAGAAATAAATTTATCAGGTAAGCATAAATTTTGTTTTCTCTTGTAAGGTGTATCCAGTCCACGGATTCATCCATTACTTGTGGGATACCAATACCAAAGCTATAGGACACAGATGAAGGGAGGGACAAGGCAGGCGCTTAAACGGAAGGCACCACTGCCTGTAAGACCTTTCTCCCAAAAATAGCCTCCGAAGAAGCAAAAGTATCAAAATTGTAGAATTTACAAAAAGTATGAAGCGAAGACCAAGTTGCCGCCTTACAAATATGTTCAACAGAAGCCTCATTCTTAAAAGCCCATGTGGAAGCTACTGCTCTAGTGGAATGAGCTGTAATTCTTTCAGGAGGCTGCTGGCCAGCAGTCTCATAGGCTAAGCGGATTATGCTTCTTAGCCAAAAAGAAAGAGAAGTTGCCGAAGCCTTTTGGCCTCTCCTCTGTCCAGAGTAGACCACAAATAAAGCAGATGTTTGACGAAAATCCTTTGTAGCTTGTAAATAAAATTTTAAAGCACGAACTACATCAAGATTGTGTAATAGACGTTCCTTCTTTGAAGAAGGATTAGGACAGAGTGAAGGAACAACAATCTCCTGATTGATATTTTTATTAGATACCACCTTAGGAAGAAAACCAGGTTTGGTACGTAACACTACCTTATCTACATGGAAAATGAGATAAGGGGAATCACATTGTAAAGCAGATAACTCCGAAACTCTTCGAGCCGAGGAGATAGCTACTAAAAACAGAACTTTCCAAGATAAAAGTTTAATATCTATGGAATGCAAAGGTTCAAACGGAACCCCTTGCAGAACCTTAAGAACTAAATTTAAACTCCATGGCGGAGCAACAGGTTTAAACACAGGCTTGATTCTAACTAAAGCCTGACAAAACACCTGAACGTCTGGAGTATCAGCCAGACGCTTGTGCAAAAGAATAGACAGAGCAGAAATCTGTCCCTTTAAGGAACTAGCTGACAGTCCCTTCTCCAATCCGTCTTGGATAAAAGATAATATCCTAGGAATCCTGACCTTACTCCATGATTAACCTTTGGATTCACACCAATGAAGATATCTACACCATATCTTATGATAGATTTTCCTGGTGACCGGCTTTCGAGCCTGAATTAAGGTATCAATGACCGACTCAGAGAAACCACGCTTTGATAAAATCAAGCGTTCAATCTCCAAGCAGTCAGACACAGAGAAATTAGATTTGGATGGTTGAAAGGACCCTGACGTAGAAGGTCCTGCCTCAGCTGCAGAGTCCATGGTGGAAGGGATGACATGTCCACCAGATCTGCATACCAAGTCCTGCGTGGCCACGTAGGTGCTTTCAAAATCACCAAAGCTCTCTCCTGCTTGATCTTGGCAATCAGACGAGGGAGCAGAGGAAACGGTGGAAACACATAAGCCAGGTTGAAGGACCAAGGCGCTGCTAGAGCATCTATCAGCGCTGCCTTGGGATCCCTGGACCTGGATCCGTAACAAGGAAGCTTGGCGTTCTGACGAGACGCCATGAGATCCAGTTCTGGTTTGCCCCAAAGTTGAATCAACTGTGCAAATACCTCCGGATGGAGTTCCCACTCCCCCGGATGAAAAGTCTGCCGACTTAGAAAATTCGCCTCCCAGTTCTCTACTCCTGGGATATGGATAGCTGAGAGATGGCAAGAGTGAACCTCTGTCCATAGAATTATCTTTGGCTCCTTGTACCCCCCTGATGGTTAATGTAGGCTACAGTCGTGATATTGTCCGACTGAAATCTGATGAACCTGACAGCAGCAAGCTGAGGCCAAGCCTGAATAGCATTGAATATATATCGCTCTTAGTTCCAGAATGTTTATCGGAAGGAGTGCCTCCTCCTGAGTCCACGAGCCCTGAGCCTTCAGGGAGTTCCAGACTGCACCCCAGCCCAGAAGGCTGGCATCTGTCGTTACTATTGTCCAATCTGGCCTGCGGAAGCTCATACCCTTGGACAGATGGACTCGAGATAGCCACCAGAAAAGAGAATCCCTGGTCTCTTGATCCAGATTTAGTAGAGGGGACAAATCTGTGTAATCCCCATTCCACTGACTGAGCATGCAAAGTTGCAGCGGTCTGAGATGTAGGCAGGCAAACGGCACTATGTCCATTGCCGCTACCATTAAGCCGATTACTTCCATACACTGAGCCACTGAAGGGCGAGAAGTGGAATAAAGAACACGGCAGGAATTTAGAAGTTTTGACAACCTGGCCTCTGTCAGGTAAATCTTAATTTCTACAGAATCTATCAGAGTTCCTAGGAAGGAAACTCTTGTGAGAGGGGATAGAGAACTATTTTCTTCGTTCACCTTCCACCCATGAGACCTCAGGAATGCCAGAACAATGTCCGTATGGGACCTGGGGATTTGAAAAGTCGACGCCTGTATCAGAATGTCATCTAGGTAAGGGGCTACTGCTATACCCTGCGGCCTTAGGACCGCTAGGAGGGACCCTAGAACCTTCGTAAAGATTCTTGGTGCCATGGCTAACCCAAAGGGAAGAGCCACAAACTGGTAATGCCTGTCTAGGAAGGCGAGCCTGAGAAACCGATGATGATCTCTGTGTATCGGAATGTGAAGATAAGCATCCTTTAAGTAAACGGTAGTCATATATTGACCCTCCTGGATCATAGGTAGGATGGTTCGAATAGTCTCCATCTTGAAGGATGGGACCCTGAGAAATTGGTTTAAGATCTTGAGATCTAAGATTGTTCTGAAGATTCCCTCTTTCTTGGGAACTACAAACAGATTTGAATAGAAGCCCTGCCCCTGTTCCTCCCTTGGAACTGGGTGGATCACTCCCATAACAAGGAGGTCTTGAACACAATGTAAGAATGCTTCTCTCTTTATCTGGTTTGCAGATAATTGTGAGAGATGAAATCTCCTTTTTGGGAAAGAATCTTTGAAATCCAGAAGATATCCCTGGGACACAATTTCCAACGCCCAGGGATCCTGGACATATCTTGCCCAAGCCTGGGTGAAGAGAGAAAGTCTGCCCCCTACTAGATCCATTTCCGGATCGGGGGCTGATCCTTCATGCTGTCTTAGAGGCAGCAGCAGAACGGCTTGGACTGGGCAAAATTTCCCTCTTGTTTCGTATTAGAGGAAGTTAAAGCTGCGCCACTCTTGAAGTTTCGAAAGGAACGAAAATTAGTCTGTTTGGTCCTTAATTTGTTGGACCTATCCTGAGGAAGGGCGTGACCTTTTCCTCCAGTAATATCAGAAATGATCTCCTTCAGTCCAGGCCCGAATAGGGTCTGCCCCTTGAAGGGAATGTTAAGAAGCTTAGACTTTGAAGTAACATCAGCTGACCAGGATTTAAGCCATAGCGCCCTACGCGCCTGAATAGCAAAACCTGAATTTTTAGCCGTTAGCTTGGTTAAATGAACAACGGCGTCAGAAACAAATGAATTGGCTAGCTTAAGAGCTTCAAGTTTGTCAAGCATATCATCCAATGGGGTTTCTACCTGTAGAGCCTCTTCTAGAGACTCAAACCAGAAGGCCGCAGCAGCAGTGACTGGGGCAATGCATGCAAGAGGCTGGAGAATAAAACCTTGTTGAATAAAAATTTTCTTAAGGTAACCCTCTAATTTTTTGTCCATTGGATCTAGAAAAGCACAACTGTCCTCGACAGAGATAGTTGTACGCTTCGCTAGGGTAGAGACTGCTCCATCCACCTTAGGGACCATCTGCCACAAGTCCCGTGTAGCGGCATCTATAGGAAACATCTTTTTAAAAACAGGAGGGGGAGAGAACGGTACACCTGGTCTATCCCATTCCTTAGTAATAATTTCTGAAAACCTCTTAGGGATTGGAAAAACATCAGTGTAAACAGGCACTGCGTAGTATTTATCCAATTTACACAATTTCTCTGGGACTGCAATGGCGTCACAGTCATCCAGAGTTGCTAAAACCTCCCTGAGTGTTATAACTACAATATATGTATTGTGTAGCTGTAATACCAGGACAACCACAGGAAAGGCTTAGCCTGCAGTGTCAGTGTTAATACAGCACTTTAATAGTAATGGATGATTCCCAGCAGCTGTGCAAGAAGTGAAACTGAGGGATTGCAGAGTAATACAGCAGATAGAGGTTAGGATAGCTGCTGATATATATATATATATGTGAAGCTATGCAAGAAGTTCAGCTGGTATGTTCTTATTGCTTTGATTGATGCAAAACATAAGATGTGTTTAGAATGCAGGCTGTAGGTTAGGCAACTAGTGATTAGTAAACAGGTTAGCCATAGATAAGCAAGTGCATAGTATTGCAAGCAACAGAATGACAGTCAATAGCAATTAGCAGCACAATACAGTTTGTGATATACTTGCAAGTACTAGTGGCGGCAACAGATGGAAATCCGATGGTTGGTGTATGTTACACGGAGAGATGGAAGCAGTAGCGGTGTCCGTGAGAGCTACTAGAAGGAGTGAGCGTGGGACAGCATGTAGATCCGGCTGTACTAGATCAATCCACTGGAAACAGGAAGCGTTCTGTAGCTGAGAACGGAGAGCAGCTGAACAGCTGAATGAGCAACAAAGGAGTCAGGTACTTGGTTCAGGTTAGCGATGAAGGCAACAAGTAGCCTTAAAGGTAGAAAAGGCTTGAGGCTCAAAATCTGGCAGCAGGTTGGAGGAATGTATCCTTAACATATGCCAAACAAAATAATCAAGCAAAGAGGATAGCAGGAAGTGCACTTATAAAGCAAAAGAAGGTGGAGCTGAATTAAAGGGGACACACTGAGCAACACGCGGAGGTGTTCAAGTTTAAATTTAAATGTAGACATATCAGAATCAGGTTGAAGTGTCTTCCCTGAATCAGAAAAATCACCCACAGATAGAAGCTCTCCTGCTTCGGCTTCTGCACATTGTGAGAGTATATCAGACATAGCTACTAAAGCGTCAGAGAGCTCTGTATTTGTTCTAGCCCCAGAGCTGTCTCGCTTTCCTTGTAACCCTGGCAGTTTGGACAATACCTCTGTAAGGGTATGATTCATAACTGCCGCCATGTCTTGTAAGGTAAACGCTATGGGCGCGCTAGATGTACTTGGCGTCCCTTGAGCGGGAGTTATAGGTTCTCACACGTGGGGAGAGTTAGTCGGCATAACTTCCCCCTTGTCAATTTCCTCTGGTGATAAATCTTTTAAAGCCAGAATATGGTCTTTATAATTTATAGTAAGATCAGTGCATTTGGTACAGATTCTAAGAGGGGGTTCCACAATGGCTTCTAAACATAATGAACAAGGAGTTTCCTCTATGTCAGACATGTTTAACAGACTAGTAATGAGACCAGCAAGCTTGGAAAACACTTTAATAAATGTGAAAAAGCAGAATATAAAAAACGGTACTGTGCCTTTAAGGGAAAAAAACAATCACATAAACTGCAAAACAGTGAAAAAAAGCAGTAAACTCTACAAATTTTTTACAGTGTGTATAATAGACTAAATTAGCATTGCACCCACTTGCAAATGGATGATTAACCCCTCAGGCTCAAAAACGGATCAGAAAAACGATAAAACCGTTATAAACTGTCACAAGCAAACTGCCACAGCTCTACTGTGGCTCCTACCTGCCCTTAAAACGACTTTTGTAGCAACAAAAACCCTTTACAGAGGTCCTATATGTCAGGGGACTCCTTCAGGGAAGCTGGATGTCATCAGACTGCAAAAACTACTGCGCAATTAGAGCGCGAAAAGAGGCCCCTCCCACCATGCACTTAAAGTGAGAGGGCCATAAATAACTACTCCTAGGAGAAATCTAATCAGCCATGTGGAAAACTAGGCCCCAAATAAAGATTTATCACCTTCAGTAAAAAACGTTTTTTATATATCATGCAAACGTTTTACATACTAAGTAATAAGAGCAAGTAACATGAATATTACCCTTTACTGCAAGCATGATGCCAGTCGTTTGTTAAATCACTGCAATCAGGCTTACCTTAAATATATCAGGCACTGTCAGCATTTTCTAAACCTTATCATCTCTCTAGAAAAAAATATACTGAACATACCTCAGAGCAGGTAATTCTGCAGGCCATTCCCCCAGCTGAAGTTTTCCCATACTCTTCAGTTATGTGTGAGAACAGCAGTGGACCTTAGTTACAAACCGCTAAGATCATCAAAAACCTCAGGCAGAACTCTTCTTCTAATTTCTGCCTGAGGCAAAAACAGTACAACGCCGGTACCGTTTAAAAATAACAAACTTTTGATTGAAGATAAACTACACTAAGTCACCACATATCTCTTGATACTTCCTTTCTTGTCGAGAGCTGCAAGAGAATGACTGGGAGTGGCAGTTAGGGGAGGAGCTATATAGACAGCTCTGCTGTGGGTGTCCTCTTGCAGCTTCCTGTTGGGAAGGAGAATATCCCACAAGTAATGGATGAATCCGTGGACTGAATACACCTTACAAGAGAAATCAGCTCTTTTACCTGTAAAAAAAAAAAATACAAATAACCCCCCCAACAGTAAAACCCACCACCCACACAACCAACCCCCCAAATAAAATCCTAACTAAAAAAACCTAAGCTCCCCATTGCCATGAAAAGGGCATTTGGATGGGCATTGCCCTTAAAAGGGCATTTAGCTCTATTGCTGCCCAAACCCTAACCTAAAAATAAAACCCACCCAATAAACCCTTAAAAAAAACACTAACACCCGAAGATCCACTTACAGTTTTGAAGACCGGACATCCATCCTCAACGAAGCTGGGAGCAGTCTTCAATGAAGCGGCAAGAAGTCCTCAACTAAGCCGGGAGAACTCTTCATCCAAGCCGGCAGAAGTGGTCCTCCAGATGTCAGAAGTCTTCATCCAGATGGCATCTTCTATCTTCATCTATCCGGCGCGGAGCGGGTCCATCTTCAAGACATCCAGCGCGGAGCATCCTCTTCAAACTAAGTCTTCTTCCCGAATGAATGTTTCTTTAAGTGACGTCATCCAAGATGGCGTCCCTTGAATTCCTATTGGCTGATAGAATTCTATCAGCCAATCGGAATTAAAGGTGAAAAAATCCTATTGGCTGATGCAATCAACCAATAGGATTGAGCTTCAATCCTATTGGCTGATCCGATCAGCCAATAGGATTGAGCTCGCATTCTATTGGCTGATTGGAACAGCCAATAGAATGCAAGCTCAATCCTATTAGTGTTTTTGTTTTGTAATTTAGTTAATTGTATTTAATTTAGGTAATTTATTTAATTGTAGTGTAAGGTTAGGTTTTAGTGTAACTCAGGTTAGGTTTTATTTTACAGATAAATTTGTATTTATTTTAGCTAGGTAGCTAGTAAATAGTTAATAACTATTTACTAACTAGTCTACCTAGTTAAAATAAATACAAACTTGCCTGTAAAATAAAAATAAACCATAATCTAGCTACAATGTAACTATTAGTTATATTGTAGCTAGTTTAGGATTTATTTTACAGGTAAGTATTTAGTTATTAATAGTAGGTTTTATTTAGATTTATTTGAATTATATTTAAGTTAGTGGGTGTTAGGGTTAGACTTAGGTTTAGGGGTTAATAAGGGCGGCAGATTAGGGGTTAATAACTGTAGGTAGGTGGCGGTGATGTTAGGGGCGGCAGATTAGGGGTTAATAATATTTAACTAGTGTTTGCTGTGATTTAGGGGTTAATATGTTTATTACAGTGGCGGCGATGTCCGGAGCGGCATATTCTGGGTCAATAAGTATAATGTAGGTGTCGGCGATGTCGGGGGCGGCAGATTAGGGGTTAATAATATTTAACTAGTGTTTGCGATGCAGGAGTGCAGCGGTTTAGGAGTTAATATGTTTATTCTAGTGGCAGCGATGTCGGGAGCGGCAGATTAGGGGTTAATAATTTTATTTTAGTGTTTGCGATGCGGGAGGGCCTCGATTTAGGGGTTAATAGGTAGTTTATGGGTGTTAGTGTACTTTTTAGCACTTTAGTTATGAGTTTTATGCTACAGCTTTGTAGTGTAAAACTCATAACTACTGACTTTAGAATGCGTTACGAATCTTGCGGGATAGACTGTACCGCTCACTTTTTGGCCTCCCAGAAAAAGCTTGTAATATCGGCGCTATGGAAGTCCCATTGAATAAAGACTTTACACAAATTGCGTTAAGTTAATTTGTGGTACGGTCAAAAAAGTGTGCGGTGCCCCTAAACCTGCAAGGCTCGTAATACCACCGGTAGTGAAAAAGCAGCGTTATGAGCCTTAACACTGCTTTTTTACTCATACCGCAAAACTCGTAATCTAGCCGTTAATTAGTTATTTGCGTTGTGGGGGGTTTGCGGTTTAGGAGTTAATAGCTTAATTAGGTTAATTGAGTTGTTGGGGGTGGCGGTTTAGGGGTTAATGTACTTTATTAGGTTGTGTGCGATGTGGGTGAATAGCGGAGTAAGCGTTTATAGTTTAAATAGGCATATGGTGATGTGGGGGTCTGCAGTTTAGAGGTTAACCAACTTTATTATGTGGTTTGTGATGTGGGTGAATGGCGGATTAGGGTTTAATATGCGCTGAATATGTGATGCCAACTTGTCACGCGGTTCTATGTTAGCTTATGGGAGTAAAATTAGCGTCCGACGGGTGAAATATACGCGCCGCATTTATATGTAATCTCACCCTTAGGCCCCTAGTTATCAAGCCGTCAACCTCAAATACGCTGGAATTCCGCAGCGTATTTGTGGCGAGGCTGATTCGCCTTAGTTATCAAGCCCTTTACACCAGCAAAAGTAGAATATAGTGACATAAGCTTCGATCCGCCGGACTCAGTCCGACACAGATTGATTCTTACGTCACTCCAGATGTTCCGCACACAAGTTTGGCCCAATCTGACTACTTTTGCTAGTTATCAAAAAACTAGCAGGTACGCTCAGCACTTTTCCAGCCCAGCGTACCTGGTTTTTAAACCGCCGCCCTGGAGGCGGCGGATCCCATAGGAATCAATGGGAGTCTGACCATAGCGAAAGTTCATGTTCGCTCCTGCCAGACATCCCATTGATTCCTATGGGAGCTGTCTACACCTAACACCCTAACATGTACCCGGAGTCTAAACACCCCTAACCTGCCCCCCATACACCGCCGCAACTAAATAAATGTATTACCCCCTAAACCGCCGCTCCCGGAGCCACTCTAATAAACTGATTAACCCCTAAACCGCCGCTCCCGGACCCCGCCGCAACTATAATAAATGTATTAACCCCTAAACCGCCGCTCCCGGTCCCCGCCACAACTATAATAAATGTATTAACCCCTAAACTGCCACTCCTGGACCCCGCCGCCACCTACATAATACCTATTAACCCCTATCCTGCCCCCCTACACCGTCGCCACCTATAATAAAGTTATTAACCCCTATCCTGCGGATCCCGGACCTTGCCGCAACTAAATAGTTTAACCCCTAAACCGCCGCTCCCGGACCCCGCCGCAACCTATATTAAACTTATTAACCCCTAATCTGCCCCCCTACACCGTCGCCACCTATAATAAATGTAATAACCCCTATCCTGCCCCCCCTATACCGCCGCAACCTATAATACATTTATTAACCCCTATCCTGCCCCCCTACACCGCTGCCACTATAAAAAAAATTATTAACCCCTAAACCTAAGTCTAACCCTAACACCCCCTAACTTAAATATTAATTAAATAAATCTAAATAATATTTCTCTTATTAACTAAATTAATCCTATTTAAAACTAAATACTTACCTTTAAAATAAACCCTAATATAGCTACAATATAAATAATAATTATATTGTAGCTATCTTAGGATTTATTTTTATTTTACAGGCAACTTTCAATTTTTTTTAACTAGGTACAATAGATATTAAATAGTTATTAACTATTTAATAGCTATCTATTTAAAATAAAGAGAAATTTACCTGTAAAATAAAAACTAACCTAAGTTACAATTACACCTAACACTACACTATAATTAAATAAAGTATTCCTATTTAAAACTAAATACTTACCTGTAAAATAAAACCTAAGATAGCTACAATGTAATTAATAATTACATTGTAGCTATTTTAGGATTTATATTTATTTTACAGGTAACTTTGTATTTATTTTAGCTAGTTAGAATAGTTATTAAATAGTTATTAACTATTTAATAACTACCTAGCTAAAAGAAATACAAAATTACCTGTAAAATAAATCCTAACCTAAGTTACAATTAAACCTAACACTACACTATCATTAAATTAATTAAATAAATTAGCTACAAATAAATTCAATTAACTAAAGTACAAAAAATAAAAAAAAGCTAAGTTACAAAAAATAAAAAAAATAAGTTACAAACATTTCAAAAATATTACAACAATTTTAAGCTACTTACACCTAATCTAAGCCCCCTAATAAAATAACAAAGCCCCCCCCCCAAATAAAAAAATGCCCTACCCTATTCTACATTAAAAAGTTACCAGCTCTATTACCTTACCAGCCCTTAAAAGGGCCTTTTGCGGGGCATGCCCCAAAGAAAACAGCTCTTTTGCCTGTGAAATAAAAATACAACCCCCCCAACATTAAAACCCACCACCCACATACCCCTACTCTAACCCAAACCCCCCTTAAATAAACCTAACACTACCCCCCTCAAGATCATCCTACCTTTAGCCGTCTTCAGCCAGCCGACCCACCATGGAACTGAAGAAGAGATCCGGAGCGGCAGAAGTCATCATCCAAGGGGCGCTGAAGAAGTCTTCCATCCGATTGAAGTCATCATCCAAGGGGCGCTGAAGAGGTCTTCCATCCGATGGAAGTCTTCATCCAAGCGGCGTCTTCAATCTTCATCCATCCGGAGCGGAGCCATCTTCAGACGAGCCGACACGGAGCCATCCTCTTCTTCCCGACGACTAACGACGAATGACGGTACCTTTAAGTGACGTCATCCAAGATGGCGTCCCTTCAATTCCGATTGGCTGATAGGATTCTATCAGCCAATCTGAATTAAGGTAGGAAAAATCTGATTGGCTGATTGAATCAGCTAATCAGATTGAAGTTCAATCCGATTGGCTGATCCAATCAGCCAATCAGATTGAGCTTGCATTCTATTGGCTGTTCCGATCAGCCAATAGAATGCGAGCTCAATCTTATTGGCTGATTGGATCAGCCAATCAGATTTTTCCTACCTTAATTCCGATTGGCTGATAGAATCCTATCAGCCAATCGGAATTGAAGGGATGCCATCTTGGATGACGTCACTTAAAGGTACCGTCATTCGTCGTTAATCGTTGGAAAGAACCGGAGCGGCAGAAGTCATCATCCAAGGGGCGCTGAAGAAGTCTTCCATCCGATTGAAGTCTTCATCCAAGCGGCGTCTTCAATCTTCATCCATCCGGAGCGGAGCAGAGCCATCTTCAGACGAGCCGACGCGGAGCCATCCTCTTCTTCCCGACGACTAACGACAAATGAAAAATCAGCCAATCAGATTGAAGTTCAATCCGATTGGCTGATCCAATCAGCCAATCAGATTGAGCTTGCATTCTATTGGCTGTTCCGATCAGCCAATCAGATTTTTCCTAACTTAATTCCGATTGGCTGATAGAATCCTATCAGCCAATCGGAATTGAAGGGATGCCATCTTGGATGACGTCACTTAAAGGTACCGTCATTCGTCGTTAATCGTCGGAAAGAAGAGGATGGCTCCCCGTCGGCTCGTCTGAAGATGGCTCCGCTCCGGATGGATGAAGATTGAAGACGCCGCTTGGATGAAGACTTCAATCGGATGGAAGACCTCTTCAGCACCCCTTGGATGATGACTTCAATCGGATGGAAGACTTCTTCAGCGCCCCTTGAATGATGACTTCTGCCGCTCCGGATCTCTTCCTCAGTTCCATCGGTGGGTCGGCTGGCTGAAGGCGGCTAAAGGTAGGATGATCTTCAGGGGGGTAGTGTTAGGTTTATAAGGAGACCTGCCAGAAGGTGGAGATTATCCAGAAAACCCTTCTGGCAGAAGAAGTTGGAATGTCTAAAACTATGAATAGGCTAAAAGAGAAAGACCTGCAAAATGTTTAGAACCAAATTTAACATTCCAAAGATGAGAAATTTGATTAATCACTTTGGTCTTATCAAAAGACCAGAACAAAGCTCAAAATAATAGGCAGCTTAACAATTTTATAGAAAAATAAACAAATTGCTGAAATCTGGCCTATTAAAAAGCTATCAGATTAATCCTTATGTAAACCCTCTTGTAAAAATGGAAAAATTCTAGGAATACTAAAGGAATGCCAATTGATACATTGCCTTTCACACCAGTAAAGAAAAAACAAATCTTGATAGATCTTTCGTGCAACAGCCTTTCTGACCTGAAATAAGGTTTCAACTGCAGCATCAGAAAAAAACCTCTTTGATTGAAAATAAGGCAATCAATCTCCAAGCCTTCAAGTTGAGAGACTGGAGATCTTTAAGATAGAAGGAACTTTCAAAGGGGAGGTATAATCTTAACGGGAAAAGATCACAGAGGACAACTGGACATCTGAACCAGATTTGCAAATCAAGATCTGCGGGGCCAAGCTAAATAAATCAGAATTACTGATGACAGCTTAAACGAGAAGACATCAGGACTCTTTCTGATAGGCCCTACCGATCTACAATGTAAGTGAAAGTAGAATTGGAGACCAATTCCAAGGATGAAGGTATTGGTGACTGAGAAAATCTCCTTCACAAATATATACACCTCGGAAATAAAATGCAAAAATAGTACAGAAATTGTTCTTTGTCCAAGTCAAAAGACTAGAAACTTGTTTCATCGCTAAAGAAGTGCAAGATCCCCATTGATGATTAATATAAACCACTGATGTGACTTTGTCAGATTGAAAAAGCAGATAAATCTCTTCTTTTAGAATAGGGTGAATCAAAATAAGCTAAACTAATAACTGGTTAAAACATATTACCTGCTTATAGAAATGTTTTTCAGAGAAAAAACCCTAGGCTATCCGTAGGGACTTTAAAATATGTACTATCCTCTGAAGGGATAGTAGAACGATTAGATAAGAAAGAAATTGTGCAATCAAGTTTTGGAATAGTTTCCCAATGCTCTATACTAGAAAATGAAAATGGAAATGCTGAGGGTGTATAAAAGGAAGATCAGGTTTAAACCACTCTTTGGTAATTAAAGGGATAGTCTACAATAGAATGTATTGTTTTAAAGATAGATAATCCCTTTATTACCCATTCCCCAGTTTTGCACAACCAACACGGTTATATTAATTTACTTTTTACCTCTGTGTTTACCTTTTATCTAAGCATCTTCTGACAGCCCCCTGATCAGATGACTTTTTATTTATTATCTATTGACTTGCATTTTAGCCAATAAGTGCTTTGTTATGCTGACACTTATATAACTCCACGGGCGTGAACACAATGTTATCTATATGGCCCACATGAACTAGCAGTCTAATGTTGTGAAAAGCAAATAAAAAAGCATGTGATAAGAGGCTGTCTGTAGTGGCTTAGAAACAGGCAGAAATTTAGAGCTTTATAGGTTATAAAGTATATTAATATATCAATGTTGGTCGTGCAAAGCTGGGGCATGGGTAGTAAAGTCGTTATCTATCTTTTTAAACAATAATTTTAGTGTTGAATGTCCCTTTAACTTAGTAATCACCTCTGGAACAGGACAACCTCTAGCGCTTTAACAGGTTTGAAAATGAAATGCAATTGTTTGATGGATCATTCCTAAGAAAGCCCAGAGTACTGTACTCCTATAGTATATAAAAAGTGGAGTGCAAAGCTGTTCCAGCCTGAGCATAACAGAGGATACTGTATCATGATCAGCAACTACCCCACCATCAGATGACAGATCTGCTGTGCTAGAATCTTAATCTGAAAGTAACTGTTTATCTAATCTGATCCTTAGAGATTCAGACTGAGAAGATAAACAAAGAAAATGTTGTTTGACAGAGAGGCCTCTAGTTATCAAGCCGTCAACCTCAAATACGCTGGAATTCCGCAGCGTATTTGAGGCAAGGCTGATTCGCCTTAGTTATCAAGCCCTAGACATCGGCAAAAGTAGAATTTAGTGACGTAAGCTTCAATCCGCCGGACTCAGTCCGACACAGATCGATTCTTACGTCACTCTAGATGTTCCGCACACAAGTTCGGCACAATCTGACTACTTTTGCTAGTTATCAAAAAACTAGCAGGTACGCTCGGCACTTTTCCGGCCCAGCGTACCTGGTTTTCAAACCGCCGCCCTGGAGGCGGCAGATCCCATAGGAATCAATGGGAGTCTGACCATAGCGAAAGTTCATGTTCGCTGCTGCCAGACATCCCATTGATTCCTATGGGAGCTGTCTACACCTAACACCCTAATATGTACCCCGAGTCTAAACACCCCTAATCTGCCCCCCTACACCGCTGCAACTAAATAAATGTATTACCCCCTAAATCGCCGCTCCCGGAGCCCACCACCACGCTAATAAACTGTTTAACCCCTAAACCGCCGCTCCCTGAGCCCACCACCACTATAATAAATATGTTAACCCCTAAACCGCTGCTCCCGGTCCCCGCTGCAACTATAATATATGTATTAACCCCTATCCTGCCGCTCCCGGACCCCGCCGCCACCTACATTATACCTAGTAACCCCTATCCTGCCCCCCCTATACCGCCGCCACCTATAATAAATTTATTAACCCCTATCCTGCGGATCCCGGACCTCGCCGCAACTAAATAAATAGTTTAACCCCTAAACCACCACTCCCAGACCCCGCCGCAACCTATCTTAAATTTATTAACCCCTAATCTGCCCCCCCTACACCGTTGCCACCTATAATAAATGTATTAACCCCTATCCTGCCCCCCCACACCGCCGCCACTATAATAAAATTATTAACCCCTAAACCTAAGTCTAACACTAACCCTAACACCCCCCTAACTTAAATATTAATGAAATAAATCTAAATAATATTTCTCTTATTAACTAAATTAATCCTATTTAAAACTAAATACTTACCTGTAAAATAAACCCTAATATAGCTACAATATAAATAATAATTACATAGTAGCTATCTTAGGATTTATATTTATTTTACAGGTAACTTTGTATTTATTTTAGCTAGTTAGAATAGTTATTAAATAGTTATTAACTATTTAATAACTACCTAGCTAAAAGAAATACAAAATTACCTGTAAAATAAATCCTAACCTAAGTTACAATTAAACCTAACACTACACTATCATTAAATTAATTAAATAAATTAGCTACAAATAACTACAATTAAATTCAATTAAATAAACTAACTAAAGTACAAAAAATAAAAATATTTTACAAATATTTCAAAAATATTACAACAATTTTAAGATACTTACACCTAATCTAAGCCCCCTAATAAAATAACAAAGCCCCCCAAAATAAAAAAATGCCCTACCCTATTCTACATTAAAAAGTTACCAGCTCTTATTACCTTACCAGCCCTTAAAAGGACCTTTTTGCGGGGCGTGCCCCAAAGAAAACAGCTCTTTTGCCTGTAAAATAAAAATACAACCCCCCCAACATTAAAACCCACCACCCACATACCCCTAATCTAACCCAAACCCCCCTTAAATAAACCTAACACTACCCCCCTGAAGATCATCCTACCTTGAGCCGTCTTCAACCAGCCGACCACCGATGGAACCGAAGAGGAGATCCGGAACGGCAGAAGTCATCATCCAAGGGGCGCTGAAGAAGTCTTCCATCCGATTGAAGTCTTCATCCAAGCGGCGTCTTCAATCTTCATCCATCCGGAGCGGAGCAGAGCCATCTTCAGACGAGCCGACGCGGAGCCATCCTCTTCTTCCCGACGACTAACGACGAATGAAAAATCAGCCAATCAGATTGAAGTTCAATCCGATTGGCTGATCCAATCAGCCAATCAGATTGAGCTTGCATTCTATTGGCTGTTCCGATCAGCCAATCAGATTTTTCCTAACTTAATTCCGATTGGCTGATAGAATCCTATCAGCCAATCGGAATTGATGGGACGCCATCTTGGATGATGTCCCTTAAAAGAACCTTCATTCGTCGTTAGTCGTCGGTTTGGGTTAGATTAGGGGTATGTGGGTGGTGGGTTTTAATGTTGGGGGGGTTGTATTTTTATTTTACAGGCAAAAAAAGCTGTTTTCTTTGGGGCATGCCCCGCAAAAGGCCCTTTTAAGGGCTGGTAAGGTAATAAGAGCTGGTAACTTTTTAATGTAGAATAGGTGTAAGTAGCTTAAAATTGTTGTAATATTTTTGAAATGTTTGCAAAAAAAATTTTTTTTTTTGTAACTTAGCTTTTTTTATTTTTTGTACTTTAGTTAGTTTATTTAATTGAATTTAATTGTAGTTATTTGTAGCTAATTTATTTAATTAATGATAGTGTAGTGTTAGGTTTAATTGTAACTTAGGTTAGGATTTATTTTACAGGTAATTTTGTATTTCTTTTAGCTAGGTAGTTATTAAATAGTTAATAACTATTTAATAACTATTCTAACTAGCTAAAATAAATACAAAGTTACCTGTAAAATAAATATAAATCCTAAAATAGCTACAATGTAATTATTTTACAGGTAAGTATTTAGTTTTAAATAGGAATAATTTAGTTAATGATAGTGTATTGTTAGGTGTAATTGAAACTTAGGTTAGTTTTTATTTTACAGGTAAATTTGTCTTTATTTTAACTAGATAGCTATTAAATAGTTAATAACTATTTAATAGCTATTGTACCTAGTTAAAATAAATTGAAAGTTGCCTGTAAAATAAAAATAAATCCTAAAATAGCTACAATATAATTATTATTTATATTGTAGCTATATTAGGGTTTATTTTAAAGGTAAGTATTTAGTTTTAAATTGGATTAATTTAGTTAATAAGAGAAATATTATTTAGATTTATTTCATTAATATTTAAGTTAAGGGGGTGTTAGGGTTAGTGTTAGACTTAGGTTTAGGGGTTAATAATTTTATTATAGTGGCGGCGGTGTAGGGGGGGCAGGATAGGGGTTAATACATTTATTATAGGTTGCGGCGGTATAGGGGGGGCAGGATAGGGGTTAATAAATTTATTATAGGTGGCGACAGTGTAGGGGGGGCAGATTAGGGGTTAATAAGTTTAATATAGGTTGCGGCGGTTTAGGGGTTAAACAATTTATTTATTTGCGGCGGGGTCCAGGATCGGCAGGATAGGGGTTAATAACTTTATTATAGGTGGCGGCGGTATAGGGGGGGCAGGATAGGGGTTACTAGGTATAATGTAGGTGGCGGTGGGCTCCGGGAGTGGCGGTTTAGGGGTTAATACATTTATAAGAGTTGCGGCGGGGTCTAGGAGCGGCGGTTTAGGGGTTACTAACTTTATTTAGTTGCGGGGGGCTCCGGGGTGCCAGTATAGGGGGTAGAACAGTGTAGTTAGTGTGGGTGCTTAGTGACAGCTTGTCAATAAAGCTGTCAAAAAGCCGAAGAGCAGCGAGATCGGATGAGTGATAACTATCACAGTCCGCTGCTCATCGCCCCGTACTTGGTGCGCGGCTTTTTGACAGCTTTTTTGATAACTTTGGCGAATGTATTCAGGTCCGCGGCGGCGATGGTAGGCGAGCTTAGGCGGGCGTATTGGACCGGCGAAGGCAGGTAAAGTAGACGCATTGATAACTAGAGGCCAGAGTCCTTTGTGCTTGCTTGCGAGTATATGGCCGACAAAATCTCAAAAACAATTGGGAGCACAAAATCTTTAAATACTGCAAAATCTAAAGAACTCTCCTGGGTGGCACAAAGCAAAGGGAGGGCAGATTCCGTTAGAGGCAAGAGGCGCATTTAACTGGTTGGAAGGCATAAGGAAATCCATAAAAAAAAATGCAAAGTTGAGCTGGAGAAGTAAACAGACACAAGTTTGCAAAACATTAAAATATATTATCGAATAAAGTCTACAGTTTTTTATGTTGGAATTCCTGTTTTTGGAGTCCTCCTATCCGGTTATAACAGTTTTTTTCCCCCAACCTTGGGATTCGGTCCCTAGATGAGTGACAAGCAGAGGTTGCACACAGCGGTTGGTTAGTGG
This sequence comes from Bombina bombina, assembly GCF_027579735.1. Classification (NCBI taxonomy): domain Eukaryota; kingdom Metazoa; phylum Chordata; class Amphibia; order Anura; family Bombinatoridae; genus Bombina; species Bombina bombina. The sequence continues at coordinate 113,290,729 of NC_069510.1, read as the reverse complement.
TGGAGGCGGAGCAGGCGCAAGTTACATGGAGTTGGTATCTGACGTCACCCGGAAGTGCTGAAGAATCACACACTGGTATAGACGCCGCTGAGAAGTGGATGCACCGATAGAGGTGATTGCCACGGAGAAGTGAAGCATCGACCAGGGTGAGTCTAAGCTGTGCCCGTAGGTGAATGGGGTGAGGTCTGGCGGCCAAATATCGTGGAGCCCCTGACGGGTGTACAAAAAACGGCCTTCCTTGGAGTGGTGAGTCAGTTGAATCCTAGACGCTGCTACGCTGCTGTATATATTCACTGTGTGCCTTTCTACACTGATTACTTGTGTATGCTTGCTAGTTATGGGACGTGTCTAGTGTCCTGCTGCTTATCTTTGACATATGGATTGCACTCATCCTTCTTGAATTAAAATATACACCTAAAGGGACACTAAACCCAATTTTTTTCTTTCATGATTCAGATAGAGCAAGCAATTTTAAGTAACTTTCACCTAGTTTTGCGCTAAACAGGGTGCGAAACGAACGCAACAAAAGTTGTGTTATTTCAGCCCCCATAACGCTGCCATTACTAGTTTCTGAAAAGCCTCCTTGTGTGTGCGATATGGTGGCATTAAGCTCTATACCGCACAAAAGCCAAGGACTGAGAATACGTGCTCGTGCACGCTTTTCCCCACAGACATCAATGGGGAGAGAGTGTTAGAAAAAACACCTTAAGTGCAAAATGAAAATTCCCAGAAACGCAACCCCATTGATGTCTATAGGGAAAAAAAAGTTCCATTTAAACCTAACACCCTAACATAAACCCCAAGTCTAAATCTGCCGTCCCGACATTGCCGCCGCTAATAAAAGTTATTAACACCTAATCTGCAGCTCCCTACATTGCCGCCACTAATAAAAGTTATTAACCCCTATTCCGCCGCTCCCCGACATCGCCGCCACTATAATAAAGCTATTAACCCCTATTCCGCCGCTCCCCGACATCACCGCCACTATAATACAGCTATTAACCCCTATTCCGCCGCTCCCCGACATCGCCGCCACTAAATAAACCTATGAACCCCTAACCGCCGGCCCCCCACATCGCAAAACACTAAATGAAACTATTAACCCCTAAACCTAACACACCCAACTTAAAATTACAATATAACTATCTTTAAATAAATAAAAATTTACCTGTGAAATAAAAATAAGCCTAACATTAAAATATGAATTAACCTAACCTTAATATTCTAATAAAATTAAAAAAGCTACCAATTAACATATCTAAATTACAAATTTAAAAAACCTAACACTACGAAAAAATTTAAAAAATCTAAATTACAACAAAAAATAAATAAATCCTATGAAAAATGTAAAAAAATCTAAGTTTACCAAAAATAATAAACACTAAAATCACGAAAAATAAAAAACACTAAAATTACAAAAAATAAACGAAATTATAAAAAATAAAAACAATTACACCTAATCTAATAGCACCTAATCTAATAGCCCTTATAAAAATAAAAAAGCCCCCCAAAATAAAAACACCTCCTAGCCTACAATAAACTACCAATAGCCCTTAAAGGGGCTTTTTGTAGGGCATTGCCCTAAAGAAATCAGCTCTTTTACCTGTAAAAAATACAAAGTCCCCCCAACAGTAAAACCCACCACCCAAACAACCCCCCAAAATAAAAAACCTAACTCTAAAAAAAAAAATAAGCTACCCATCGCCCCTAAAGGGGCATTTGTATGGTCATTGCAATTAAAAAGGCATTTAGCTCTTTTGCATTGCCCTTAAAAGTCCATTTAGCTCTTTTAAAAGCCCAAACCCTAATAAAATAAAAACACCCAAAAAAAAACAAAACAAAAAAACCCAACACTAAACCCAGAAGATCTACTCACGGTTTCCAAAGTCCGGACATCCAGGCGGCGAGAAGTCTTCATCCAGGCGGCGAAGTCTTCATCCATCCCAAGGGACTCTTCTATCTTCATCTCAGCAGAGCGGAGCCATCCTGGAAGCTGATCCAATCCTGCGCGGAGCGTCCTCTTCATATGGTCGCCGCCGTACACTGAAGTTGAATGCAAGGTAGCCATTTCAAAATGGTGTCCCTTGCATTCCTATCGACCAGCCAATAGGATGAGAGCTACTGAAATCCTATTGGCTGATTTGAACAGATATTTTAATTGGTAGTATTTTTTATTTAATTAGAATAGTAAGGTTAGGTTAATTTATAGTTTAATGCTAGGTTTATTTTTATTTCACAGGTAAGTTTTTATTTATTTAAATAGAGTTATATTGTAATTTTAATATAAAGTTGGGGAGTGTTTAGGGGTTAATAGTTTAATTTAGTGTTTTGCGATATGGGGGCCTGCAGTTTAGGGGTTAATAAGTTTATTTAGTGGTGGAGATGTGGGAGGCCGGAGGTTTAGGGGTTAATAACTTTATTCAGTGGTGGCGATGTCAGGGAGCGGCGGAATAGGGGTTAATAGCTTTATTATAGTGGCGGCGATGTCGGGGGGCGGCGTAATAGAGGTTAATATATTTAAATCGTTTTGGTGATGTGGGTGGACGGCAGATTAGGGGTTAATAGGTTTATTTAATAGCCGAGATGTGGGTGGGTGGCAAATTAGGGGTTAATAAGTTTAATATAGTGTTTGCGGTTCGGAAGGGTGGCGGTTTAGGGGTTAATAGGTTATTTTATGGGTGTTAGTGTACTTTGTAACACTTTAGTTATGAGTTTTGTGAAACATTTTTGTTACACAAAATCCATAACTACTGCTCTCAGATGGCGGAATGGATCGTGTCGGTATAGGCTGTAACGCAAGCATTTTAGCCTCACCGCACAACCTGTAATACCGGCGCTATGGAAATCCCACGCAAAAACATAATTTTTTTGAGTGCGGGATTGACGTTGAGTTACAGGCTACAATGCTTGCGGTATAGCTATACCGACACGACTCCCAATAGTGCGTTCCTGCTTTTACACTGAAATTGCCATTTTTTTTCAGTGTTAAAAGCTGCAACGCAAAACTCGTAATCTAGGTGATTCTAATTTACTCCTATTATCAATTTTCCTTCATTCTCTTGGTATCTTTATTTGAAAAAGCAGGAATGTAAGCTTAAGAGCCGACCCATTTTTTGTTTAGCACATGCGTAGCACTTGCTGATTGGTGGCTAAATGTAGCAAACTAATCAGCAAGAGCTACCCAGGTTCTGAACCAAAAATGGGCTGGCTCCTAACCTTACATTCCTGTTTTTTTTTTCAAATAAATATAGCAAGAGAACAAAGAAAAATTGATAATAGGACTAAATTAGAAAGTTGCTTAAAATTTCCTGCTCTATTTGAATCATGAAATAAATAATTTTGGTTTAGTGTCCCTTTAAATGGAGTAGATAGCATGCACATTGTAAAACAGTAATTTACTGACAAATTATTATCACTGATACAATAATCATATATATTATATAGGAGACAGAAAATAATATATAAGCAGGGACTTTTAACAGTAAAGTCTGAGAACTAGGGCAAAGGTAAATGAAAATAGAGATTCTCTTTTTTTGGAATACACACAAATAATAAATAAAAAATATAACTCACAGCAGCAAAGACCTCAGTAGCCACAGAAGTGTTATAGCTTGGGGGCGAAACATTAAAGGGACAGTCTACTTGAAAATGTTTTATTGTTTAAAAAGATAGATAATCCCTTTATTACCCATTCCCCAGTTTTGCATAACCAACACTGTTATATTAATACACTTTTTTACCTCTGTGATTACCTTGTGCCTAAAAATCTGCAGACTGACCCTTATTTCAGTTCTTTTGACAGACTTGCATTTTAGCCAATCAGTGCTGACTCATAAATAACTCTGCAGTAGTGAGCACAGTGTTATCTATATAGCACACATGAACTAGCAATATCTACTTGTGAAAACTGTCAAAATGAACTGAGATAAGAGGCGACCTTCAATGGCTTAGAAATCAGTTTGAGCCTACCAAAGTTTAGCTTTAAACAAGAATACTAACGGCTAGATTTAGAGTTTTGTCGGTAAGGACCCGAAAAGCTAACGCCGGCTTTTTTCTGGCCGCACCATAAAAATAACTCTGGTATTGAGAGTCCACATAAAGGCTGCGTTAGGCTCCAAAAAAGGAGCGTAGAGCATATTTAACGCAGCTTCAACTCTTGATACCAGAGTTGCTTACGCAAGCGGCCAGCCTCAAAAACGTGCTCGTGCACGATTCCCCCATAGGAAACAATGGGGCTGTTTGAGCTGAAAAAAAACGGAACAGCCAATAGAATGCAAGCTCTATCTGATTGGCTGATTGGATCAGCCAATCGGATTGAACTTGATTCTGATTGGCTGATTCCATCAGCCAATCAGAATATTCCTACCTTAATTCCGATTGGCTGATAGAATCCTATCAGCCAATCGGAATTCGAGGGACGCCATCTTGGATGACGTCCCTTAAAGGAACCGTCATTCTTCAGTTGGACGTCGCCGGAAGAAGATGGGTCCGCGGTGGAGGTCTTCAGGATGGAGCCGTTCGTCATCGGATGAAGATAGAAGATGCCGCTTGGATCAAGATGGTTGCTGGTCCGGATCGCCTCTTCTTCCCGGATAGGATGAAGACTTTGGAGCCTCTTCTGGACCTCTTCAGCCACCGGATGATGGATCGCCAGCCCCCGCTTGGGTTGGATGAAGATTTTGGAGCCAGGATGGATCGGTGATACCTGGTGAGGTGAAGACAAGGTAGGATGATCTTCAGGGGCTTAGTGTTAGGTTTATTTAAGGGGGGTTTGGGTTAGATTAGGGGTATGTGGGTGGTGGGTTGTAATGTTGGTGGGGTATTGTATGTTTTTTTTTACAGGCAAAAGAGCTGAACTTCTTGGGGCATGCCCCGCAAAGGGCCCTGTTCAGGGCTGGTAAGGTAAAAGAGCTTTGAACTTTAGTAATTTAGAATAGGGTAGGGCATTTTTTTATTTTGGGGGTCTTTGTTATTTTATTAGGGGGCTTAGAGTAGGTGTAATTAGTTTAAAATTGTTGTAATATTTTTCTTATGTTTGTAAATATTTTTTTATTTTTTGTAACAGTTCTTTTTTATTTTTTGTACTTTAGTTAATTTATTTCATTGTAGTTATTTGTAGATATTGTATTTAATTAATGTATTGATAGTGTAGTGTTAGGTTTAATTGTAGGTAATTATAGGTATTTTATTTAATTAATTTAATGATAGTATAGTGTTAGGTTTAATTGTAACTTAGGTTAGGATTTATTTTACAGGTAATTTTGTAATTATTTTAACTAGGTAGCTATTAAATAGTTCTTAACTATTTAATAGCTATTGTACCTGGTTAAAATAATTACAAAGTTGCCTGTAAAATAAATATTAATCCTAAAATAGCTACAATGTAATTATAATTTATATTGTAGCTATATTAGGATTTATTTTACAGGTAAGTATTTAGCTTTAAATAGGAATAATTTATTTAATAAGAGTTAATTAATTTCGTTAGATTAAAATTATATTTAATTTAGGGGGGTGTTAGTGTTAGACTTAGCTTTAGGGGTTAATACATTTATTAGAATAGCGGTGAGCTCCGGTCGGCAGATTAGGGGTTAATAATTGAAGTTAGGTGTCGGCGATGTTAGGGAGGGCAGATTAGGGGTTAATACTATTTACTATAGGGTTAGTGAGGCGGATTAGGGGTTAATAACTTTATTATAGTAGCGGTGCGGTCCGCTCGGCAGATTAGGGGTTAATAAGTGTAGGCAGGTGGAGGCGACGTTGAGGGGGGCAGATTAGGGGTTAATAAATATAATATAGGGGTCGGCGGTGTTAGGGGCAGCAGATTAGGGGTACATAGCTATAATGTAGGTGGCGGCGCTTTGCGGTCGGCAGATTAGGGGTTAATTATTGTAGGTAGCTGGCGGCGACGTTGTGGGGGGCAGATTAGGGGTTAATAAATATAATACAGGGGTCAGCGGTGTTAGGGGCAGCAGATTAGGGGTACATAAGTATAATGTAGGTGGCGGTCGGCAGATTAGGGGTTAAAAAAATGTAATCGAGTGGCGGCGATGTGGGGGGACCTCGGTTTAGTGGTACATAGGTAGTTTATGGGTGTTAGTGTACTTTAGAGTACAGTAGTTAAGAGCTTTATGAACCGGCGTTAGCCCAAAAAGCTCTTAACTACTGACTTTTTTCTGCGGCTGGAGTTTTGTCATTAGATTTCTAACGCTCACTTCAGACACGACACTAAATAAAATTTCCTCTAAACTAATGAGTTCAGTAGTTCTATCTAACCACATCTTTTTAGTTGGGGAAAGTGGTGTCTTCCAAGCTCTGGCAATTAAGGATCGGGCTCCATTCAGTCCTATTTGAATTATAAGGGATCTCAATTTGCATGTGATGTGAGTAGCGTCATTTAGTAATGCTATTCTAGCTGTTAGTCGGAGCCCTTCTCCCACTAGTGTCTGAAAGTCTGTCTCCACCTCCCTCCACAGTCTTGCTATTATGGGACAATCCCACCACATGTGTAACAAACTTCCCTGTTCGCCACATCCTCTCCAGCACATACGTGAAGAGTCAGGGTATATGGTGCTCAGTCTAGTCGGGGTTAAATACCAGCGGGATAGAAGCTTGTAATTCATTTCAAGTATTTGTGGGGAAGAGGATGATTTTTTCGTTCTTTGAAATATGATGTGCCAGGCTTCCCTATCAATATCTATGTGGAGGTCGAGTTCCCATCTGGCCGTGAAACTTGGCAGAGTATTGTTTTGAGATTCTAGTAGAAGACAGCGAGACCGGGATAGAGAGCCCGGAATCGCTTCCTCCCTGTCACATAGTTTTTCAAAAGGGGTGAGTGGGCGAAGGAACTCCTGCCTATGGGGGGTTGTATGTAGGAAATGTTGAAGCTGTGCAAATTTGAGCCATTGTGCGTACCGTCCGTCTGCTATAGTCTTCAATCTGTGTCTGTCCATTAATTTCCCATTCTCCAAGAATCTGTTTAGTGGGATTGTATACCCCCATTCTCTGCAACCCCTAAATCCACTATCTAAGCCCCCTGTCATTTCTGTGTTAAGAGCTATTGGGAACAATGGGGATCTAACAGAAGATATATGAGGATACAGGGTTTTTATTCTCTCCCATTCTTTAAAGAAATGTTTGTGTAGATCTAGGAGTCCGCATTGTTTTGGTCTGAGATCCGGGGGGACCCAACATAATGCCCTTATGAAAGGGACCTGTAGTATATGGGAGTCAATTGACACCCACGCTTTATGTGATGTTGATCCGTGCCAGTCTAGTACCCTCTGGAGAGTTACCGCGTGATAGTACTCCTCTAGTTTGGGCAGTCCTACTCCTCCTGAGATTGTGGACCTATATAAAGTATGTCTATTAACCCTGGGTCTGATCTTGCCCCAGACATAGTTGTTTATCTGTCCTTGTACCCGTGTTAAGAACCAGGTGGGAAGGTGTATTGGGAGGGCTTGCAGTAAATATAGAATCTTGGGTAATGTTGTCATTTTAATGGAGTGTATCCTACCCCACCACGTAAGCGTTTTGGTTGCCCAAGTGTTAAGGTCTCTAGATATTGAGTTAAGTAAGGACTCGTAATTTTTCTTAAAGAGAGTGAGGGGGTTAGGGGTGAGATGTATACCCAAATATTTGACTGACTCTAACTGTAAACGTAAGGGGCATATTCGTGAAAGTTTACGAAAGGCTGGTGGGCTGAGTGAAATATTTAGTACCTCTGACTTGGTTTGATTTACTAAAAAATGTGAGTATGTGCCAAATCTTTTAATCTCACTAAGTATTACTGGTATAGTGCTACTAGGAGAAGTTACTGAAAAAAGGACATCGTCCGCATACATTGCGATTTTAAATTCATTTGGTCCTATTGTGATACCTTTTATTTCTCTGTTTTTGCGTATGTGGGCTGCAAATACTTCCATTGTTAATATAAACAGGATAGGCGAAAGAGGGCACCCTTGCCGTGTGCCGTTTCGAATGGGGAATGGATCTGAGAGCATGCTATTCACTCGTACTCTGGCGCTGGGGTATGTATAAAGACTACCAACTCTCTCAGTCAACTTGGGTCCGAAACCAAATATCTCTAGTGTTTTTTTGAGAAAAAGCCAATTTGTTCTATCGAACGCTTTTTCAGCATCCGTCGTCATTATCACTGCTGGTATATCATGAGCTTTCGCATATGAAGATAGCAATAAAGCCCGTATTGTATTGTCTTGTGCTTCACGACGAGGCGTGAAGCCTACCTGGTCAGTATGTATTATGTCGTTCAACACCGTGTTTATGCGGTTTGCTATAATTTTACTAAATATCTTTATGTCCGAATTGAGTAGAGAAATGGGCCTGTAGCTACCTGGTAATTCCTGTGGCTTATCTGGTTTTAATATAACCGCTATGTGTGCCAATAGCATGTCTGGCGAGAATTTTAAGTCACCGTCTATTGCCTGGAACATTGTCAAGAGGTGGGGGGCTAGGAGAAGCTTAAAAGTTTTATAGTACGAATTGGTGAACCCGTCAGGGCCTGGGCTTTTCCCCCCTGGGAGATGGGAGATAACAGTCAGGACCTCTTTTAGAGTTATTGGCATATCTAGTTCTCTTTTTTGTGTTTCTGTCAAGGGGTTAAGGCCAGCAGCCTGAATATATTCTTCCATTCCCTCCATGTGTTTCTGGGTGTCTAATTGTTCTAAGTTGTATAGTCTAGCGTAAAAAATTTTGAAGCATTCTGCTATGTCTCTACTGTCATGGGTCTCTGTCCCGTCCTGTTTTTGTATTTTGTATACATGCGTTTGGCCAGTCTTAGTCCTCAAAGCTTTTGCTAGCATTGAGCCTGTTCTATTTCCCTCAAAAAAGAATGTTTTCCTTAGTTTTAGTGCCAGCCTCTGAGCCTCCTTCGTGAGTATATTGTTGAGATCCTTCCTAGTGTTAGTTATTAGTGATAGGAGGTTTGAATCTGTTGGTCGTTGTTTATGTTCTATTTCTAAATCCTGTAACCTGGAGATTAGTGAGTTTTTTGCCAAATTATGTACTTTTTTAATGTAAGCTCTATGTTTAATGCATTCCCCCCGAATTACCGCCTTGTGTGCTTCCCAGATGTTAAGTGGTGATACCTCTGTATTAGTGTTAAACTGGAAATACTCAGTGATAGATGTAGTTAGGGATTGGCACGTTGGGGGGTGGCGTAAAAGGTATTCGTCTAATCTCCAGATATAAGGACTAACCGGAGCTTCAGGCCAATTTAGATAGATAGAGACTGCTGAGTGATCAGCCCACATGGTTGGTTGGATGTCGGAGTCATCAACGAGGGATAGATTTGACTGGTCTATAAAGAGGTAGTCTAGCCGTGAATAGGAAGCCCAGGGGTGGGAGTAAAATGTATAGTTCCGTTGTTGGGGGTGTTGTATCCTCCAAATGTCTATTAATCCTAATTGTCGAAAGCTATGATATACTGAGTCTGGGGGTCTATGAGCTGTATTTGTGTTGTGGGATGTCGTGTCTAGCAGAGGGTCCATAGTCACGTTGAGATCTCCCCCTAGAATCAATAGGCCTTTCTTATTTTCTAGGACTAATGAGAGCAGTCTCTTAAAAAAGGGTGTCCTATTAGCGTTTGGTGCGTATACGTTGACTAACGTCACGGGTCTGTTATGTATTAAACCAGTCACTATGAGTATTCTACCTTCCTTATCCCCCACTTTACTTATCAGCTGGAAGGGTGTATTGCGGTTTATCAAGATACCCACCCCGTTTTTTTTCTTCTCATTGGAATTAAAATACCCCGTGGGAAACTTTCGGGAATGGAATTTGGGTTCTGAGCTTTTTGCAAAATGGGTTTCCTGTATAAATATGACCGAGCTATCTTGCCTCGCAAACCAGTTTAGCGCTATAGATCTTTTTGAGGGGGAATTTAGTCCTTTAGTGTTCTGTGATAATATGCAGATTTTTCTATGCATTGTGTCTCACTAAAAAATAAGTGTGTAGTCTTACCTTGCAAAATGTTACCGTCCCCTGGAGGTGTCTGGCTCTCCCCCCAGCCCAGAGGACCACGAGAAATCCCGGGTAGTTGCGAGAGATAACCTTTGTATCATAGCAATGTTTCTGTAATTGAATCAAAAGGAACACTTTAATACCTAATAACTTTTTAACAACTAACTTAACAATAATAATTTCTAACTTATCATAGATTCTCATACTAATACAAATGGGAGGAAACAGCAGTCTTAAAGCTGCTGCCGCTCCTGCCTTTTAAATAAAAATTGCATGTGAGTCCAATGCTTGAATGTTTATATCTGGGTTCTTGACTATTCACTTATAGTAGAAGTGGGGGAAAAAAAAAAGGAAGGGAAAGGGGAAAACATTTATAAAACGGTTATGGATATTAAGTGGCCCAATTCTACTTCATGGGCCTCACAATTACAAAACCTGTAAATATCATTATTTAAATCTTCATGGTGGGACTGTGTCTTTAGGGTCTTTATGTGCATGCTTCAGCGTCGTCGATTTGTTTTTCCGCTGGACCGTTGTCCATTTCTGCCTCTGCGGTCTTGATGGTGGGAGTTGTGCTGGATCTTCTGTCTGCCTTTCTTTACCCTCTTCAGGTATTTTTGGTTGTGTAATATTTAGTTTCGTGCAGAAAGAGTCCAAATCTTCCAGATCTCTGTAAATGGCTTCTTTATTGTCCTTTAGTGCTCTCAGGGAGAAGGGGAATCCCCACCTGTATGGTATCCCTAGTTCTCTTAGATGTGTTGTTAAGAATCCCACTTCTCTGCGTTTTGATAGAGTAATAGGGCTTAAGTCTGCATATATTTGAAGGGCAGTGTCTAGATAGCGGACAGGTGACTTTTTTCTTGCTGCTGCCAAGATGTTCTCCTTGTCTTGAAAATAATGGCATTTTAAGATGACATCTCTAGGTGGTGCAGAGGGCTGTGGTTTCGGTCTTAACGCCCTATGGGCTCTGTCTAGTAGTATGTCTTTGTCTGGGTCTGGGTCAAGCAGGAAGCGAAATAGGTTCTGCAGGTATTGTGGTAGCGCAGTGGGCAGGGTGGTTTCTGGGATTCTCCTGATTCTTAAATTCTGTCTGCGGCCCCTGTTGTCCAGATCTTCAATCTGGCTCTGCAGATGTGTAATCTCTGTGGCCTGGTGTTGAAGCTGCATTGTTGTGAGATTTGTGCTTTCCGACACATCTTCAGCGTATACTTCAAGCTGTACTACTCTATTCCCCAACTCAGTGATGTCCTTTTTCACTTCCGCCAGACCATCTCGTATTATTTGGCTGACTTGTTGCATAAAGGTTGTAAAATCCTCTTTGGAGGGTAGTGCACTTAGGTCTGCTCTAGTAAGGGGAGATTCATCTTCAGGAGAGATGTCATCTGTACTACCCTCCTCTGTCTCAGAGATGGGAGAGGTCGGAGAAGCTGCACTAGGTGTAACTACCGTCTTAAAGAAAGAGTTCATCTTAGAGCCCGCAGAGCTTGCTGGTTTTTGAGGCTTATCTATTTTTTGTTGTCTTCTAGACGCCATGTTTGAGTGGTTGCTCAGTATGGCACAGGTATCAGGTGGTAGGATGCGTTATGAGGTGCAACTGTTTAGATAAGTTATACCTCTTTGTCTTAGAAAGTTCACTTCATGAATAAAGGTACTCCCTGCAGCTGTAAATATTATGTTTGCATGCACTTTTCTTTCTTTTCTTTCCTCTTTATTGGTTGAGTATTGTGAGTATCTCAGTATTCTGTTTAGGATTGGTGTGACTGCTATCGACTGCTAGCTTGTTTGAGTGGTATGAGTGTGGTAGTCACTGAATAGCAGTCCACTGTTTAGATTCTTAATGTTCTTGATGAAGACTATGATCCAAGAATTGGTGTGCTGATAGGGTTATCCCTGGTATACTGAGTTTGCATGCCCCACGTTCTGTAATGTGTGATTGCTGGGGTTGTCTTGTATTCAGTTTAAAACATTGCTTTCTTCTGTGTAACTGTAGAGTTGTGTTTGAGGCCTGACATCATTTAACCAGGTTTGACGTGACCGCTGTCCCCTGTTAACTTGTCTGTACCATATAAGTGTGTAAGTCTCTATGTTGCAGTTCGCATCTCAGGCCTCTTATGTTCCCGGGGAAGAACTATAAACTAAACAATGATTTGCAGAAAAAAAAGTTCTCACCTCCGGCTCTCTCTATTCATGTCACTTTTGTGTCAGGCGCCATAACGGCTTATCCATCTGGTTGCTTAGCGTGGCGGGCCCCCACCTTTCTCTCTCCTTACCCTTCAAGGTTGTGCGGCAGTTACCTCTCTTTGTTCTCGGCACCGGTGTGTTGCCCCATCTGTCACTGAAGTTCCGGAAAGGTCGGGGCTATACCCCTCTCTTCTCCTCTGCACTGTTTAGCTCCGGCGATAATGGCGATTCGCGCCACTGACAAGTTTTCACAGGGCCCGAGTGTCAGCAGTTCAGGGATTAATATCTTTGCCCCCGGTGGGTTGTCAGATTCTCACATGACGGGGTTTTGTCCCCCAGAGGTTCAGCTTTCACTTGCCCAGTTTTAAACTTAGAAGTCCTCTCCTGGACTGTCGGTAAATGTTGCGGCAGGAGTCAGCTACTCGGAGCACTATATTTTTGCGGCCATGCTGGTCCGTGGCCGGCTCCGCCCCCCTACACCAGAATTTTTATTGTTTAAAAAGATAGATAATCCCTTTATTACCCATTCCCCAGTTTTGCATAATCAACACTGTTATATTGATATACTTTTTACTTCTGTGATTACCTTGTATCTAAGCCTCTGCAGACTGCCCCCTAAACTCAGTGCTTTTGGCAGACAGGCAGTTTAGCCAATCAGTGAAGACTCCTAAATACCTCTACGGGGGTGAGCACAATGTTATCTAAATGACACACATGAACTAGTACTGTCTAACTGTGAAAAACTTTCAAAATGCTCTGAGCTAAGAGGCGGTTTTCAACGGTTTAGAAATCAGTTTGAGCCTACCTAGGTTTAGCTTTTCAAAAATACCACCAAGGGAACAAAGCAAATTTGATGATAAAAGTCAATTGGAAAGTTGTTTTAAATTTCATGTTCTATCTGAATCATGAAAGTTTAATTTTGACTAGACTGTCCCTTTAAATAAAACAGTGAGCTATCCTGTGTTGAGAATGTGACTCAGTAGTGAGGAGAATATCTACTGCGCAAATAAAATAATTGAAACACTGCTGCCCTCAGGAGCGCGCTTACCACCAGGAGGACACAAGCAGTGATAGTACTATTAAAATGTTATACAGTCAAGCTAAATAATACAAACACGAGCACACAAATTTAGACACTTCTGCCCCTGGGAGCGTAGTAACCGACAAATGAAAGCCTGCAATGATAGCTCTGTTAAAAGTCAAATAGCAGAGCTACGTAATAAAGAACATGAGTGCTCTAATTCAAATACTGTTACTCCTCCCGGGAACTCGCTGACTGACAAAAAGACGTGTGCAGTGAAAACGCCCGGCAGTGATGATAATAATTTGAGTATATAGTCCTGTAGACCCTATAGCCCCATATAGTCTGCATACAAGTAATCTAGACACCATATCTACGGAAGTCTAGTATGAAGGGACATTGTACATTAGATATTTCTTTGCATAAATGTTTTGTAGATGATCTATTTATATAGCCTATCTGCGGGTGTTTTTGTAACAATGTATAGTTTTGCTTATGTTTAAATAATATTGTGCTGATTTTCAGACTCCTAACCAAGCCCCCAAATTTTAGATGTATACTGATGTCTACAGACTCCTGCTTGCTTCTGTTAGTGTAATGGGTCTTTTCATATGCAGGGGAGGGTCTGCTGTTTCTGCTTTCCCAGTCCCTTTCAGTGGGTGCCCCAGCCTAACCTCATCAAAAGGGCTAATTTGGGAGCATGCATATTCTTCTTTATACTAGTGTCTATTACATGCAGTCATATGAAAACTGCAGTATACTGCCCCTTTAACTGTCCTCTGGCTATGATGTTACATGATAGATGTACCTGCTGATAGCATGTGGGCTGTGTGAGTGGCAATGTTGGAACAGTTTTACCTGACAGGCACCAACTCCACTGAGCTTAAGAGCCGCAGAACAAAGTGCTGTCAGTATAGCTCATCCAGTGCTGAGCACATTGCAGCAGAGGAATTAGCTGAGGAGTATATCCACAACCCAGTAGGAGGAGGCAAGGAACCTTTCCCTGTGACACCTGTGGAAGGCTTGTGACTAACTCTTTCACAGAGATACATTTTGCCACTGCCCCATAAGCTAATCTTCCCTCTGTCTCTCAATAGCAGCTCTCTGGGGGGTAAAATGGGCCTCAAATCAGTCTGAGAATGCCTCTCAACAAAGAAATCTGGAACACCTTAATTTTTCACCAACCTCTTGAGAGACAAAAATTAAAACTGGCATACCATCGAGGTGGAAGGGATTAAGTACTCATAGTTTTGGGAATCTTTGCCTCCTCCTAGTGGCTATAAATTGTATCGCAGAAATAATGCCTCGAGGACTCTCACCACCTTATATATATATATTTAAAGCTGACCTAATAAACCATTTATATCTATGATATAAATCCATGCTTCTCAGAAAAGTTAGTAAACCAAGGTGTTTTGTTACACAAATAAAGGGTTAACTGCTCTCAAGCTGTGAAAATATTCAGCGCTCAGCTTAAGTAACCTCCCACACTAGCGGAACTTTATAAATTCAGGTTAGAACAACTAAATACAACATTTTCTTTAATTGTCCGCAGTCCACAAGCACACATTAGTCAGAGAGCGCTGTTTATAGCCATAAAGATCGCTAAACTCCTGCAGAGTAGAATAATACAGGATGACAGATCTTCATGTGTACTCGAACAGTGGGAACAAGATTTCTATTGTTTTGAATGGGAAGGGGGTGCGATAAATGTAAAAATTTTCTTGGCGTTGGTTTAAGGAAACATGGCGTTGTCTGATCCTCCTAGGCGCTGACAACCTGCGCCACTTGACAAGGCACCTCTTCATTTGCACAAAGAGAGCTGGAATTTGAAGAATTAACTTGTTTATTCTTAGAAACAAACAGTTTCTTTGCATTTCTAGTAATTTCAGGCCTGTCACCATACAGGATTGAACAGCACAAAAACCTTGCAGAGAGAAAGAAGTGGGACTATTTTAAAGCACCCCCCACGCTGATAAAGTGAACAGGCCTAATTACCTTGTCCGCTGCTGATGGTAATTTTTTTTTTATTTAAATGCTCTAAATGTTTTTGAAAGGTTTGCTCTCCGACGTTTGAGCCTGAAGCACACGAGAGAAATTTACAGTGAAATAAGACAATGTATTCTAACTGGGCTGACAAGACTGAGAGAAAAAAATGTATTTCGAACAAACAAGACTTAAAGGGACACTGAACCCAAATGTTTTCTTTTGTGATTCAAATAGAGCATGACATTTTAAGCAACTTTCTAATTTACTTCTATTATCAAATGTTCTTTATTCTCTTGGTATCTTTATTTGAAATGAAAGACTGTAAGCTTAGATGCCGGCCCATTTTTGGTGAACAACCTGGGTTGTCCTTGCTGATTGGTGGATAAATTCATCCACCAATAAATAAGTGCTGTCCAGAGTGCTGAACCAAGAAAAAAGCTTAGATGCCTTCTTTTTCAAATAAAGATAGCAAGAGAACGATGAAAAATTGATAATAGAAGTAAATTAGAAAGTTGCTTAAAATTGCATGCTCTACCTGAATTGCAAAATACAAAATTTGGGTTCAGTGTCCCTTTAAACTGAGGAGGGAAATAATATGACTGTGCCTGCACATGCCAGATGCACGCTCCCTTGCAAGTCCTGGGACTAGCATCCTGATTGGCTGCTTAAAATCCCTTTACAATAGGATGTGGCACCTGAGGAAATTTTGAGGTAAAGTAGCTTACTTTTTACATAGTGATGTTCAGGTGATATTTTTAGTCAATTTTTTACAGATCCTGCATCAGTTTCAGGTGCTTCAACATTTGGCATCATGTCCCTTTAAGAAACATAATGAACTTAGCGCTGCGGAATCTGTTGGCGCTCTACAAATAACCGATAATAATAAATAAAATAATAACTCAAGGCAATACAACCTCTCCTACTAACTTACCCATTTGGTTTCACTTTGATGATGAAAAACATTGTTTACAATATGTATAGAAAAACATAACGTGTATCATCAGGTGCTACAAAGTGAAAAAACAGACCTGCCGACTGGCGAAAAATGTTTCATAACACACACTGATTTGCATAGCTGATGACATCATATAAAGAGCTGCCACATACAGGCATATGTTGCAGTACATAAATTGATTACACTCTGCTTTCAAATACAGATTATGGGGTCAATTTATCAAAGTGCGAGCGGACATGATACGATATAGTGTATCATGTCCGCTCACACATCGATAAATGCCGACAGAATACGCTGTCAGCATTTATCATTACACAAGCAGTTCTTGAGAACTGCTTGTGCATTTCCGCCCCCTCCATATTCGCGGCCAATTGGCCGATTGCAGGGGGTGTCAATCAGCACAATCGTATAGGATCGGGCGGATTGAAGACCACAGCCTCAGAGGCAGCTGACAAGTTATAGAGCAGCAGTCTTAAGACCACTTACTGCATAACTGCTGTTTCCGGTGAACCTGAAGGCTCACGCGGAAATAGGTGCTTGATAATTCGGCCCCAAGCCTTAACAGAAATATATATATATATATACACACAATATTTTATCCTGACCTATTATTCAATTTTAAAGTATTATAATGTGTAGCCCAGAATAATTTAAAATATAAATACAGGATGAAAATAACACTTTCATATTGGTTTTCTTTTTTTTTTATAAAGTGAGAATGGTTATTGATGGAGTGATCTGGAGAATGTCAAAATAGTGTGTCACACCATAGTGTCAATTAACAACTCTGTTATCTCACAGTCTGTCTCAGCCTACCACCCAGCTGTGCTACATAATAATACCGTATAACCTATAGCTGACTGGGCACGTGAGGCAGCTGGGGGTCACATAATGTCCCCCCAAAAGCTCAACCTTAGGCCTCACCCTTGATCCCACCATGTATATTTTCACAACTGAGCAGTTATTTTATTGCCTCGGTTACCAGTAACACACATACACAGCGGTGATTGAGACCTTTGACTGCCAGCACACACACAGAAATTATTTAACACCTCCATGGTTGCCTAGCTATATCATTGTTATATCAATGTAGTATTAATAAATATAGTTAAAAAAAAGTTGTATTTTTCTTTTCTTTTCTTAGTTACAGGGCCCAGGATGGCTTAATAACCTAGAGCCCATTACAGTCATAAGGCAGCCCTGAGAAAATATACTCCAACACTTTCATATACACCTACACACTCTCTCACATATACATTCACATATACTGACTGATGCACATACACCAGTAAATAAATATGCTCATATAAACCCCAAGATACATGTACAAACATGTTGTATTAATACAAACTTATCTCTCTATCCATCATCTATCTGTCTCTGTATCTATCTATCTATCTGTCTATCTATCTGTCTCTCTGTATCTATCTATATATCTATCTCTCTGTCTGTATCTATATATCTGTCTGTCTAGCAATCTATCTATATATATCTATCTCTCTGTCTGTATCTATATATCTGTCTGTCTAGCAATATATCTATCTATTTATCATCTATCTATCTGTCTGTATATCTATCATCTATCTATCTATCTATCTCTCTGTCTGTCTGTCTCTATCATCTATCTATCTCTCTGGCTGTCTATCTATCATCTATCTCTCTGTCTGTCTGTCTGTCTGTATCTATCTATCTATCTATCTATCTATAGATCTATCTTCCTGTCTATATTTATTATTTATCTATCACAAAACTACAGAAAAATTTATCAACATATAAAGACCAACAAATTTGTAGTATGACCCTGGGTAAAGTCTACCGAAAGGTTATAGGGGAAACCGGACATGAACGCCCTGAATTACCTAGATGGATATGGCTGCACCTCACTGTTAAGGCCCATAGAAAGCCGAAGCAATTGTCTGAGGTTGCCATGTTCCTTGTTCAGAGGAGTATTTCCTGTTATTTCGGTATGGACCATCCGATTTCGGCAGGATCAGACTGATATTCTTCAGGAAAGTTCTAATTTTTGGGGCTAAAAGATACCTGGCTCAGTATGTGATTGTTGTTTTTTTGCCAACGGGAGTGTACAATGCTTTGCTTAATGGCGCGGTCAATAACCTTGTGATTAGCTGCCCCACCAGTGATGTGAAAAAAAAAAAATCTCAGAGTCTGGTATGCGTTTTACCACCGGTGACTTTAAGGGTTTTAAAAGGAGTTAAAAATAATGCTATGGTTTATGAGTGATTGATGTTTAATATATTGCAACCACACTGTCTCATCTAATTGTGAGAAAAGAGAACTGATTAACCCCTTAGCAGGTGCATCCTCTCAAAATATATTTATTTAAGTATTAGTTCATCTTCTTTTAATTGAGCACTTATGAAATTTGCATGTCATCCTGACACAGCAATCATATTAATCTTCATTTTTTGAAACCGATTGAGACAATTAATTAAGACAAATTCATTTTTAATTGTTAAACAAATTGACAGTATACCATTTAAAAAAAAACAAATAAACAACATTTAAGTATTGTTTGAAAAAATAAAATAAAAATATCAATTAAGCAGCTAAAACATTTTAAGGACAACCTCACTTCTGGATGTGATTTTTTTCTTAACATAGGTCCTGCAGATATCATACAATCCCACTTGCTAAAAGGTCATTTGAGCAATTTGATGATATCAGTAAAACTGAAGGCAGGGAGGCGATTGTAAGCACGACATTCAATTAGCAGCAAAACACCTCTTCACGTAAGGCAATCTCGCATTAACCTGTCCGCCATTCATCCATCAGCTCCTTCCTGACCAAATCTGCCCCAAGAGCACATTAGTTTAATCAGGCCTAGGGTGTTAATACTTTATTGATTGAAACCGCTGTGTGAGCCCAGGTTCCATATTCTTACTGTGTGTGACATATAGGTACGTGTGAAAAATTATAGCAATTATGATATGAGCCACTTACAGACTGAAAGTGCACTCGTGTGTCACAGCGTAAAGTGCGTAGCGCCAAATAATATTAGATGGATCCTCGGCTCAGGCAAAGTGCTGAGAGGAAAGACTTTAACCAAAGGGCAACTGCATGAAATTTACTTAGAAATAGCTATTTATCACCCTAGGAATTCCTGCTGTTCACATCCGATGCAGACACTTTATGGAATGAAACAGCCATCCAGCCGGTAGAATGCAGCGCTCTTTCCGCTGCGCTGACATTAAATGAAAAATTTAGAAGTCATTTTAACAGCTTAAAGATGCATTATCCTCTTTGATGTGCCATTCGAACTGCACATAAAAACCCATATAAAATAACCCCACAGAAATAAAAGGAACTTTAGAAAGTTTTATGACATAGCGTTTAATGCACCTTTCCTTCTGTCTTGTTCCCCCGCTCTCGATTAATAAAGCTTTCTCCTTTCATTCGCAAACTGATTTTCCCTCTTTCTGTGTTCAGTGTCTTTGTCTCCCTCTCTATTTATCTTCACATTTAATTCACATTTCTTGTTCGGTCTATGGCACTCTGTTTCAATACATCAGAATATCTAATCCTTTAGAAAAGATTATCAAGACTCCTTGCATTGCAATATTTAGTGTTAACAAGGGCACTTTAACCCTTTAAGGACACAGCTTTCAGTTTGCTCAATGGTTTTATGACGGAAAAATTCCGTCATATGTCCTTAAGAGGTTAATATGTGCTATAGTATTGTTTTTGTCAAATAGATGTTTCTGTACTGAAACAAAACATGCTTGTCACTGACCACCAATAAGGCAGTGGGAGATCTACTGATTGGCCAATCAATAATTACCAGTTGTCTTACACATCCTGTAAGCTCTGGAATTAAAGGGACATTCCAGCCAAAACTGGAATCCACATGGGTGCATTTCAGTTTTGAAAAAAAGCATTTTTGTAATATACATTTATTAGCAAACATGCTTCTAATAAAAGCTATAGCTGTTTCAAATGTGTATTTAAAGGGCCACTAAACCCAAAATCTTTCTTTCATGATTCAGATAGAACATACCAATTTAAACAACATTACAATTTACTTCTATTATTTATTTTGCTTCATTTTTGAGATATCCTTATTTGAAGAAAAAGCAGTGCACATAGGTGAGCCAATCACATGAGACTTCTATGTGCAGCAACCAATCAGCAGCTACTGAGCATATCTAGATATGCTTTTCAGCAAAGAATATCAAGAGAATAAAACAAATTAGATAATAGAAGTAAATAAGAAAGATGTTTAAAAATGCATTCTCTTTCTAAATTATGAAAGAAAAAATGTGGGTATCATGGCCCTTTAAGTATGCACCGTGCACCAGCATTTTAAACACAGTGCTTGTTCAGACAGCCTAAGGTGATTGTACCATCTGGTAATGACTCAATTTCAGCTAGATTACGAGTTTTGCATTATAAGTGAAAAAGCATCGGTGTGCTTCATAACGCTGCTTTTTCCCTAACGCCGCTATTACAAGTCTTGTCGGTATAGGTGTACCGCACACCTTTTTGGCCGTCACGCAACGTCAGTACCGCACTTTTAAAAAAGTCCTTTTTTCAATGGGACTTCCATAGCGCCGGTATTACGAGTTTGCCTGGGTGGCTAAAAAGTGAGAGGTAAACCCTATACTGACAAGATCTGTGCCGCCATCTGAAGTAAGTAGTTATGAGTTTTACATTACAAAGCTGTAGCATAAAACTCATAACTAAAGTGTTAAAAAGTACACTAACACCCATAAACTACCTACTAACCCCTAAATCAAGGCCCTCCTGCATCGCAAACACTATTTAAATATTATTAACCCCTAATCTGCCGCTCCCGACATCGCCGCCACTAAAAAAAAATATTAACTCCTTTTTTCCGCCGCTCCCCGACATCGTCGCCACTATAAAACACCTATTAACCCCTAAACCGCCACCCTCCCGCATCACAAACACTATTTAAAGATTATTAACCCCTAATCTGCCGTCCGCCCACACCGCCGCTATAATAAACCTATAACCACTAAACCGCAAGCCCCCCACAAAGAAATATACTAAAATAAATGATTAACCCCTAAACTTCTGACCTCCCACATCACTAACTCTACATAAATATATTAACCCCTAATCCTAAACCCTAACGTAACCCTAAGTCTAACCCTAACGTAACCCTAAGCCTAACACCTCCTAACTTAAATATAATTAAAATAAATCTAAATAAACCTTTCAATTATTACCAAAATAATTCCTATTTAAAACTAAATACATACTTACCTGTAAAATAAAACCTAAGCTAGCTACAATATAACTTATAGTTATATTGTAGCTATCTTAGGCTTTATTTTTATTTCACTGCAAAGTTTGTATTTATTTTAACTAGGTAGACTAGTTAGTAAATAGTTATTAACTATTTAATAACTACCTAGTTAAAATAAATACAAAGTTACCTGTAAAAGAAAACCTAAGCTACCTTACACTAAAAACTAACATTACAATAAAATAAAATAAATTAAAATTATTAAAATACAATTTTCTAATTTACAAAAAAAATAAACACTAAATAACAAAAAATAAAAAAACGAAATTATCAAAAATAAAAATGAATTACTCCTAATCTAATAGCCCTATCAAAATAAAAAAGCCCCCCAAAATAAAAAAAACCTAGCCTACACTAAACTGCCAATGGCCCTTAAAAGGGCATTTTTGGGGGCATTTCCCCAAAGAAATCAGCTCTTTTACCTGTAAAAAAAAATACAAACACCCCCCCAACAGTAAAACCCACCACCCACACAACCAAACCCCCCAAATAAAAAAATAGGATGAAGGGGATTTTTTCTAAATAAACCTAAGCTAACCATTGCCTTGAAAAGGGCATTTGGATGGGCATTGCCCTTAAAAGTGCATTTAGGTCTTTTACATTGCCCAAACCCTAAGCTAAAAAAATAACCCACCCAAAAAACCCTTAAAAAAACCTAACACTAACCCCTGACGATCCATTTACAGTTATCGAAGTCCGGACATCCATCCTCATCCAGCCGGCGAAGTCCTCATCCAAGCAAGAAAAAGTCTTCATCCAGATGGCATCTTCTACCTTCATCCATCTGGCGCGGAGCGGGTCCATCTTCAAGACATCTAGCACGGAGCATCCTCTTCTTACGGTCATCGCTGGAAAATGAAGGTTCCCTTTAAGTGACGTCATCCAAGATGGTGTCCCTTACATTCCTATTGGTTGAAAGATCAGCCAATAGGAATTAAAGGGGAAAAAATCCCCTTCATCCTATTTTTTTATTTGGGGGGGTTGGTTAGTTGGGTGGTGGGTTTTACTGTTGGGGGGTGTTTGTATTTTTTTCTACAGGTAAAAGAGCTGATTCTTTGGAGCAATGCCCCACAAGGGGCCCTTTTTTGGGAGGGGGGGTTATTTTGATAGGGCTATTAGATTAGGAGTAATTATTTTTAATTTTTGATAATTTCATTTTTTATTTTTTGTAATTTAGTGTTTATTTTTTTTTGTAAGTTAGAAAATTGTATTTTAATAATTTAATTTATTTTATTGTAATGTTAGTTTTTAGTGTAAGGCAGGTTAGGTTTTATTTTACAGGTAACTTTGTATTTATTTTAACTAGGTAGTTATTAAATAGTTAATAACTATTTACTAACTAGTCTACCTAGTTAAAATAAATACAAACTTAGCTGTGAAATAAAAAAAAAAATAAGATAGCTACAATATAACTATTGGCTTAGGTTTTATTTTACAGGTAAGTATGTATTTAGTTTTAAATAGGAATTATTTAGGTAATAATTGTAAGGTTTATTTAGATATATTTTAATTATATTTAAGTTAGGGGGTGCTAGGGTTAGGGTTAGAGTTTGGCTAGGGGTTAATAACTGTAATGTAGGTGGCGGCGATGTTAAGGGCGGCAGATTAGGGGTTAATAAATGTATTTAGGTGGCGGTGATGTTAGGGGCAGCAGATTAGGGGTTATTAACTGTATGTAGGTGGCGGTGATATCGGGAGCTGCAGATTAGGGGTTAATAGTTTTATTTAGGTGGTGGCGATGTTAAGGGCGGCAGAATAGGGGTTAATGACATTATATAGGTGGCAGCGATGTCGGGGAAGGCAGATTAGGGGTGTTTAGACGTGGTTTTATATTAGGCTGTTAGGTTTAAAACATAACTTTTTCTTTCCCCATAGACATCAATGGGGCTGAGCTACAGAGCTTTTGTTTCCACGATCGCATCTATTTATCTATTATCAAATGTGCTTCTTTCTCTTATTATCCTTTGTTGAAGGAGCAGTAATGAACTACTGGGAGCTAACTGAGCACATCAGGTGGGCCAGTGACAAGAGACATACATGTGCAGCCACCAATCAGTGTTAGCTCCCATAGTGCACTGCTGCTCCTGAGGGTACCTAGGTATGCTCTTTAAAAAAGGATACAAAAGGTAAATTTCATAACAGATAGTAAATTGAAAAGTTTTTTTGAATTGAATGCTCTATAAAAGGATCGAAGTATACCCGATTGTATGGCAACTATGGTTTTACCAATCCATTAAAACAACATTGCACACTAACACCGCTTGAATTGGTAAATGATTATTACATACCTGGCAACATTTACGGGACAGGGAGGTGGGAGGGGGCTTGGCACACCAGTGTTTAGTGGGTGTCGCTGTTACAAGAGGGGCGGGGCAGTGTGCGTGAGCCAGGACCGCACATGTTGTGAGCAGAGGGCAGAGTTAATGTGTGTCATGTGTGGAGCCAGGGAAGTTCCTGTAAACCAGGACAGTGGCGTTATAAGTATAGCGGACATGTGTGTTTGTTGGGTTATCGATTTGGCTATTTTTTTACTAGCATTCTAATTCTTATTATTAATGTTTCAACTTTAAACAATTAAGCAGGTAGTGTGTGTATCTATTTGTGTGGCTTCCTGATATCATCCAATATGGCGACAGAAGGTCAGCGTGTTTTGCTCATGCGGAAAACAAATGTTTCATTAAAAGTTAAATTGGGGTACTCAGTAATGAGTTAAAAAGTGTTGTCTGGGGGTTTATCAAGTCCTTTTAGCTGTGGAATTCGATAAATAAAAAATGACCACGTAAATGTGCCGTTAAGTATCAGGAATCTGTATCGTGATCAGCACAAATAGGTCTGGCACCTGCTAAGTAACAATAATGAAAAAAGGTGCTTCCAATAGACAATGAAATTACTGATTGTGATTGTGTTGACATCTACAACTATTAAAGGGACAGTCAAGTCCAAAAAAAACTTTCATGTTTCAAATAGCGAATGTAATTTTAAACAAGTTTTCAATTTACTTTTATCATCATATTTGCCTTGTTCTTTTGGTATTCTTAGTTGAAAACTAAACCTAGGAAAGCTCATATGATAATTTCTAAGGCCGCCTCTGATCACATGCTTTTTTATTTGCTTTTCACAACAGGGGAGAGCTAGTTCATGTAAACCATATAGATAACATTGTGATCACGCCTGTGGATTGTGGCAGACACTGCACTAATTGGCTAAAATGAAAGTCAATAGATAATAAATAAAATGTCATGTGATCAGGGGGCTGTCAGAAGATGCTTAGATACAAGGTAATCACAGAGGTAAAACGTATGTTAATATAACTGTGTTGGTTGTGCAAAACTTGGAATCGGTAATAAAGGGAGTATCTATATTTTAAAACAACAAAATTCTGGTGTATACTGTCCCTTTAACATGGCAAAAATTATCAAACGATAGTGATCAAACCTCACAATGTAAAATTAATAATTTTGTGTCCTTCAGCAAAATGCTATAAGTACTAGTACTAGTATTAGTTACATAACATAACGAAACAAGGATATTACTTTTGTTTAAACGAAACGAATATCCAAATGAATACACCCGAAAATGTAAAGAAAATGAATAAATACTGACAAAATTAATCAGTATTCATTTGTGTCCTTTAAATAGTTAAAAATGTACCTTTAGTGAGCTAAAGGGTCACACTATCCCGCTCTTCCTCTTTACTGTGCCCAGCCGCGCTAATAGGAGAGTACCGAATAGCACAGGCAACTCATTTTCCTGAATAAACGTTCTGAAAAATTTGTTCGACCAAAATTGTTGCCTGTGCATACCTCTAATAATTACCAAATGCTTAATTGCAATCAAAAATGAATGTTCTGGTGATCATACTTAAAGGGACATTAAACCCATATTTTTTCTTTCATTATTCAGATAGAGAATACAATTTTAAACAACATTCCAATTTACTTCTATTATCTAATCTGCGTAATTATTTAGATATCCTTTGTTTAAGAAATAGCAATGCATAATGCTGAGCCAATCACACTAGGCATCTATGTGAAGCCACCAATCAGCAGCTTCTGAGCCTATCTAGATATGCTTTTCAGCAAAGCATATCAAGAGAATGAAGCAAATTAGATAATAGAAGTAAATTAGAAAGTTGTTTAAAAGTGCATGCCCTTTCTAAACCATGAAAGAAAAAAATTGGGTTTAATGTCTCTTTAAGTTGTTTACAAGTTTTAAAGTTTAAAAGTGTATTTTTTTCCCAACTAAATTAGGTAACAAATATTGTTTATATATTTTTATAAACATGAGGACTGAGCTGACATGGAAAAGTAAAAAAAAAACGTTGTTCTCGTATGCTTTGTTGAAAAGCAGGTAATCTCAGGAGCATGCACGTGTCCGCAGTATTATGGGCTGCATTTATCATCCATGAGCGGACAGGGGCGGACATATTCACCCCTGTCCGCCAAGCTCTCAACTGACGGGCAGCAATCCAATGTCCACATTTAACAATGCACATGAGTGCTCCTTTACGCTCATGTGCTACCCCACCCCCTGCTCGCGCACAGCAAATCACGCGCGGGCAGGAGCTGTCAATCTCCCCAGTCAGACAAGACCGGGGAGACTGAAATTCTCCACCTAAGAGGTGGAGAACAGTGTAGGGAAGCAGCGGTCTGATGACCACTGCTTGACAAATCCTGACTGCAGTTTCGCTTGTGCAAACCTGCAGTCAAATTGGTGAAAATGGCTCAATAAATCGAGCCCTATGTCAGTTGTTTTACAAGAATGCTTTTAACAATGTCATAAATTGTGGAAACATTTCTGCCATCTAGTGCTCAAAATCATTCTTGCTAAACTCCTACCATACACCTGCACGCTATCAACCTAGGTGTACTCTTCAACAAAGAACACCACATGAATGAAATACATTTGATAACAGAAGTAAAGTAAAAACTTTAATAACATTGTGGGTTTCATGTCCCTTTAACATTAAAGGGATATTCTAGTATAAAAATAAAATGCACTATTTCATTAAAACATTTTGGTTTTCAACCAGTTCCTTTATCTGACAATAAAGGGATTGCATACATATTTAAAGTTGTTCGGCTGTGCCACTCTAGATGAGGATAAAGCTGGTGAGCCAATGAAAAGCAGGCATACGTGTCTATACCCCTCACAGTCTGTATGCTCATCTGCAGCAGAATAGCGGTGTTTGACTATGAGTTTAACCCATCTGTAACCACACATAGTAAAAGAAATAAAAGAACGTGTCAATCCATGACACATATATGGTGGTCATGCCCCAAAATACAACCACTATGGGACCAAATCTCTAATTACATAAATTGGAGACCAGCATTACACTAGACCAATCTAAAGTCCTACTAAACCAAACACCCAAAATAAGATGCGCATATAGGAAAAAATGATTTACATGTATGATAACTTGTGCAAAGAGACTAATACTGAGGCCTCTATTTATGAAAGGTCTTGCGGACCTGATCCGACAGTGCGGATCAGGTCCGCAAGACCTCGCTGAATGCGGAGAGCAATACGCTCTCCGTATTCAGCATTGCACCAGCATCTCAGAAGAGCTGCTGGTGCAATACCGCCCCCTGCTGACTCGCGGCCAATCGGCCGCCAGCAGGGAGGTGTCAATCAACCTTATCGTATTCGATCGGGTTGAATTGCGGCGATTCCTGTCCAGGCGGACAGGGTTATAGAGTCTGAAGACTCGCCAGAAACACGGGCCATCAAGCTCCTGATAGATAGGCCCCCTAGACTCTGGAAAAAGCAAGAAATACCAAAATTTGGTTTTAAACCTTGAAAAACTCCATTATAGCTTCCTGGGTATATTTACCAATGTGCAAGCGGACATGATACGAAGTAGCGTATCATATCCGCTGCACATCGATAAATGCCGACAGCATACACTGTATGCTAGCAGGGGGTGTCAAGCAACCCGATCATATTTGATCGGGTTGATTTCTGTCCGCCGCCTCAGAGCAAGCGGACAAGTTATGGCGCAGCGGTCTCCATACGGAGCTTGATAAATATTCCCCTTTATACCAGATGTAATATTTATATGGGAACAAAACCCAAACAACAAAAACATATGAACATATCATACTCACCTCCAATCACTACACCCACCTCTAGATTCTAGAATAGTCATAATTTGTCATATGTACAACAATCTATGGTGTAAAATATTCTTACGAAAGCATTATGCGAATTGGTTATGTCTATCACAGTTTGTTACTCAGATTCTCAAGGATAAATGGAAGGTATGTCAAAAATTCTGTTAAAAATGAATAAGTAGGGATCCACTCAGTGAACAATATTTTCGCTATGTAATTGTCACGTGAAGATGATGTTGTAACTATTTAAAAATTGTTTAATAAAAACAAATATTAAAATTTAAAAAAAAAAGAATGTGTCAGTAACTAAATTTGCTAACGAGGTTTTTCTTTTGTATGCAAGAATGTCCCTATATGCTTATATACATATATATTTATGTGTTTATATGTGTATAAAACAACAAAAGATATTTTGGTGCACATCCAACCACTTAAGTCCACTCTTTCGTGGCATATTAGTATATGCTTCTGTCTGCCAAATATACTTACATAGCTTCTAATAAGATCTTATTAGAAGCTATGTAAGTATATTTGGCAGACAGAAGCATATACTAATATGCCACGAAAGAGTGGACTTAAGTGGTTGGATGTGCACCAAAATATCTTTTGTTGTTTTGTAATTATTTTGGTCACTTTGGTAGCACTCCCACAATATGTGTGTTAAGTTTAAACAGTCCTTTTGTGGTGTGCGTAACCAAAAAACCCCTCTGTTGTATTTCTTAAATAGGGAGCTGACCAAATCCCTCCCCTTTGGTTACTGCACGCCACCCAGCCCAGGTGTGTTCCTGATAAATATACTCAATAAGCTAGAAAGCTTCACACTGTGTAGACATGACTTGCTGCAGTGTGTAAACTGGTTAGTATAGGACCGGTCTGATGTGGGACACCTTGTAAGTGGTAGACTGGCTTAGCAGAATATGATCATATTGTGTGACTAAGATCCCATTTCATTTAAAGGCATTTTTTAAAAAGCAAAAAAAAAAAAAAAAAAATTTTGCAGCATAAATATAAGTCAATACTATTGTAAGATGTTAATCTCAGTTTTATTTGAACTATGTAAATATATTTAGCAGATAGAAGTATATTTGTTTTTGCAGCACAAATATAAGCTCATATTATTGTGAGATGTTTGTCCCAATCTTATTAGAAGCTATGTAAGTATATTTGGCAGACAGAAGCATATACTAATATGCCACGAAAGAGTGGACTTAAGTGGTTGGATGTGCACCAAAATATCTTTTGTTGTTTTGTAATTATTTTGGTCACTTTGGTAGCACTCCCACAATATGTGTGTTAAGTTTAAACAGTCCTTTTGTGGTGTGCGTAACCAAAAAACCCCTCTGTTGTATTTATATGTGTATATACATATATATTTATGTGTTTATATGTGTATATACATATATATTTATGTGTTACTATGTGTATATACATATATATTTATGTGTTACTATGTGTATATACATATATATTTATGTGTTACTATGTGTATATACATATATATTTATGTGTTACTATGTGTATATACATATATATTAATGTGTTACTATGTGTATATACATATATATTTATGTGTTTATATGTGTATATACATATATATTTAGGTGTTTATATGTGTATATACATATATATTTAGGTGTTTATATGTGTATATAAATATATATTTATATGTTAATATGTGTATATACATATATATTTAGGTGTTACTATGTGTATATACATATATATTTATGTGTTACTATGTGTATATACATATATATTTATGTGTTTATATGTGTATATACATATATATTTAGGTGTTTATATGTGTATATACATATATATTTATGTGTTAATATGTGTATATACATATATATTTATGTGTTACTATGTGTATATACATATATATTTATGTGTTACTATGTGTATATACATATATATTTATGTGTTTATATGTGTATATACATATATATTTAGGTGTTTATATGTGTATATACATATATATTTAGGTGTTTATATGTGTATATACATATATATTTATGTGTTTATATGTGTATATACATATATATTTATGTGTTTATATGTGTATATACATATATATTTAGGTGTTTATATGTGTATATACATATATATTTATGTGTTAATATGTGTATATAGATATATATTTATGTGTTAATATGTGTATATACATATATATTTAGGTGTTTATATGTGTATATACATATATATTTATGTGTTAATATGTGTATATACATATATATTTAGGTGTTTATATGTGTATATACATATATATTTATGTGTTAATATGTGTATATACACATATAAACATATACATATATATGTATGTAAGGAGAGAGAGAGAGAGAGAAACCCAGTCCCCCATTGACCTCCATGTAAAAGCACGTTAGGTTCCATTTTTTTTTTCTTTCTAACTTCCCCTCACTTTAACCCCTTAAAACTGCTTCATCCAGTTTTTAAAAAAATTAAATAAATAAAGATGCACATATTTTGGATGTTTTTTTTCCCACTCTCATTTATGTTGTACTCACTTTTTTGCTTGGAATATCCTAATCATACTCATTGAAAAAAATATTCTTGAAATCTATGACCCAATTTTAAATTCCACATTGTATATGGCAATTAATATTTATGAACTGCTTGGAAGCCATTGTAATGTGCTGCTTTAGGGTTAAAAGGGACACTAAACCCTAAAAAAAATATGTTTCATTATTCAGATAGAGAATACAAATTTAAACAACATTACAATTTACTTCTATTATTTATTTTGATTCATTTTTTAGATATTCTGAGTTGAAGAAAAAGCAATGCACATGGGTGAGCCAATCACATGAAGCTTCTATGTGCAGGAACCAATCAGCACCTACTGAGCCTATCTAGATATGCTTTTTAGCAAAGAATATCAAGAGAATAAAACAAATTAGATAATAGAAGTAAATTAGAAAGTTGTTTAAAATTGCATACTCTTTCTAAATTATAAAAGAAAAAATGTGGGTTTCATGTCCCTTTAAACTATTTGTAGTGGGTGATATTGGATAACAATTACACACAGTAAATATGCTACAGGATAACACATTAGTATTTATTCATGCTGGAAATAATAATATAGAGATTTATATAATACATATTTCAGGTAACCATGGAAACCAGTAGTTCTTATGATAACACCCTCCCTGTGAGGGCTATTAAATAAATGGTGCTCAGATGTGCTGAAAAAGCAATAAACAAAATGCGCAGATAGTTCTTTAAAGCTATTTAGAATAAAGAGGTAGTCGCTATAGAATCCGCAACAGGCCCCAAAGGAAATGTCACATAATAGCAAAGAAAAGTTTCAGAAATCCTTATAAGTAACAGTTACACAATTACATTTTTATTTGTACTTCTCTATATATCACATTTTTACTTACAATCCTAAAGGGATGTGAAACTCAAAATGTTTCTAGTATCAAGTTTACTTTGTTCTCTTACTATCCTTTGTCGTAGAGAAATCCTAAGTATGTATACAATTGTTAAAGGGAGCCAAAACCTAAAAACTTTTCTTTCATGATTCAGATAGCGAATACAAATTTAAAAAGTTTCCAATTCCATTATCAAATTTGCTTTGTTCTTGTGTTATTATTTGTTGAAGAGATCTCTAGATAGGTAGCTTGCGCCCTAAGTGTGATGCGAGAATCCAGACGTCGACCCGTTGCTCAGTGTGCCTAGAGTGATATGGCTGCACCTCACTGACGAGGCCCACACTAGGCTGAAACGTAGTCTTGGGTTTTGCTGTTTCTCTCGTTCAGAGAGGGATTGCCTGGTATTTCAGGGCTGTACTGTGAAGTCAGGATCAGACTGGTATGCTTCAGGGAAGTTCTTCTCTGTGAAAGGCACATGTTGAGCAAAAAGAAGCTGCTTCTTGGGTGGTAACTAGCAATAGAACAAGCTATTATGCTATTGTTCGTTCCCAGGTTGAGCGCTTCTATTTTTTTATTTAGGTAGCGTGCACATGTCTGGGGCACTACATGACAGGAAATAGTGCTGCCATCTAGTGTTCTTACTAATGTATAATATTGTTGAAAAACGGCTGCCATATAGTTCTGTAGACACGTGCACTCTCCTGAGCTTCCTGTTTTTCAACAAAGGATAACTAGAAACTGAAGACATTTTGATAATAGAAGTAAATTAGAAAGATGTTTAAAATTTTATGTTCTATTCGAATCATAAAAACAAAATTGGGGTTTTATGTCCCTTTAAAAGCATTGTTTCAAAACCGCTGACCAATGTTCCCTTTTTAATATTTCTACAGCTGTGTGGACCTGATACTGCTCTGAGCAGAAATTTTTGCATGACCTGATGACTTGGCAGTATGTATGTATATGTGTGTATATATATATATATATATATATATATATATATATATATATATATATATGTAAATAAACAAGAATAAAAAGACCCTTATTATTCCAGCACCCAACTATGTATTGAAAAATTATGTATTAGTCAAAGAAAGGATTGTGAGTCAATGAAAAACAAACTCTCTAAAATGCGTGATTGATTCTGTTTATGTACAAGTATCAGCAATACAATGAATCATAGGCTTAACCCCCAAATGTTAGAGCTCAAAGTCCACAACCCGGGATGTTAATAGAAGTAAATAAGTTAGTCCGTTAGTATTCCGGTGTTATATAAATTCAAATGCCTTTGATTGGCATATTTGTAATCCAAAAGTGGAAATCAACGTTAATGCAGGAGCGGCACCAAAATTTGCAACACTCACACAACAGATTATAACTTGTATCTTCGCACTCTCAATGCAGGATTATGACTGTATCACTTTCAACAATCCTTTCGTAATGATTCACTGTTTGCTTTCATTTCTCTCATCAGCCAGATATTTTTCGATGTCTATATGTTTCAATGTTTGCTTTAATTTCTACCATCAATAATTTCTCTCTTCATATATAAAATAATTGTAAGTATTTTTTGCCCATTACGAAAGGAATGATTTACTGTTTACTTACATCGGCTAAAACCAGGAGCTGAGTATTCTCAGATAGCAATGCGCAGTTAGCGTAAGAAGTGCGCATGCGCAGTAAGTAGCAAAGAGTTAGTGTAGATGCCGGGAGCGTGCGGTTCATATTTTACATAGGGCGCATGGTGAGCTGATGATTGGCTAAAAGCGTTGTCAATCAAAGCTGCACCGGTGAAAAAATTATAGAGAGGCTGTTTAAAAAACTCTACGGAGGGGAAATAAAATCATTATTACACAGTGAATAAATTGTTTTTTATTTATATAAGCACATCGATGTGCTAGTTAAGGTAAAAGAAAAAGGATAATGTACTGCACAACAGATGACTTTACCATCACTTTAAGCCTATGATTCATTGTATTGCTGATACTTGTACATAAACAGAATCAATCACGCATTTTAGAGAGTTTTGTTTTTCATTGACTCACAATCCTTTCTTTGACTAATACATAATTTTTCAATACATAGTTGGGTGCTGGAATAATAAGGGTCTTTTTATTCTTGTTTATTTACATATTAATCAAATACCCTTATCCGTGCACTACACTGAGATGTGTGTCCTTATATAGGATACACAATATTTATTCTCTGTGTATATAACTGTGATAATAATTAAACTAGGGGTGCTGGTACAACATGTATATATATATATATATTAAAGATGTGCATTCAGATCCTTCGTTAGGAGCCAAACGTGGAAGAAAGCAGCCACTCATGACATTTGGTTCTTTTCACAGATATTAGTGTGTTGAACTTCCACAAGAATAAAAATATATTTTGGCGAGATTACGCAGTGTCTCTTAAATTTCATCTTATAGCCGTGCGCAACAAAGGAGACTAGGGAGAGGGTTTACAGAGCATTAACTTTAGACTTTGTTTTGGGTTACCAAAATCATCATTTTATCTGCCATTCCTACAGATTTTTGTAATAGAGTTTTTAATTGCTGATATTTGCTAATGAATCACATATGGCTCCTTGTGTATTTTCTTAGCTATTGGTCTACACGTCCCAAATACATTCAGAACCTCTAGGCTATATTACATTTCAGTACCAAATAAAGTTTAAAGAGAAAAAAGTTGCTGCTGAGCAACAGTTAAAAGTAAAAAACTTTATTAGAAGAATAAGTTAAAAAAGCACATTAAGAGGGCTAATCTTACGCGTTTCGCACCACAACAGTCTAAAGTTTTTAAATCTTGTGCACCTTTAATTTTGATTTTTGCTGTTACTAACAGTTAAGTTTACAATTGTAATGTGCTTTAGCACTCTCTCTTTCCCATTAATACACCAGCAAGCCTTACGTCAGCCCAGTTACTAAGAAAACACCCATCTTTGGGTCAGCCAGTTCCCACCTCCCTCCTTGGGTCATCTATTTTCTCTCTCTTTTGGCCCCAATATTTAAAACATTGTCAGACCAATGAGAAATTGTCTGTTTGGGTTCACCATGCTCCCATAAGATATAATGGGGGTCACAACTTTAGCAATAGTCCGCCGACATTACCAGCAGGGGGGCTGTCTTTAAAGCGTGTTTAAACAATATAGACTGTGCGTTTAAAAAAATAAAAAAAAGGTTTTCTGTGCAGTAACACCTGAGATGATGCATATGTATATTCAGTTTCACAGTAAATTCACTAGATTTGTCGCACTGGGAAATATCGCCAGTGAAAAGCAGACGAGACTGATATGACTGAAAAGGAATAGCTAAAATGGAGGACCTGGGGAAACATCCAAATATCAGGTGTGTCTATGCAAAGACTTGAACTCAAATGAATGTACTTATTTTATTGTTGTGGCTCCCCGGCATAGTATCTCCACTGTAAAGCTCATATTAATTAGCATTAGAGAGTTTTTATATATATATATTCCCCACCTTTCAAGGGAAAAGTTATCTGCCAGATATGAGTCCTACTTCTAGTACAATTACATTAATGTCACGCTGTCAGCGGCAGAGATAGTCACTATTTGTTTAGCTAGTCACATAACGCACTAACTCATACAAGACCTAAGATGCTTCTCAGTTTACACCAAGGTTGATTATATAAGTTGCCTTGAATACTGGAAACCCTCTCTGCATGTGTTTAACTTCCCATTCTGAGACAATGTTTATATATAACGTCAGCATGCACAGTAGTATTAAGTCCCTTTTAGTTGAAACAATCTTTATTGTCAGAAAGGAAGACAAGAGACATTATATCTAATACATCATACTCCTAGTTCAGATAAACGTATATTTATATTCATTGTTACAGTCTCAGGACCTCTTATCTTGTTCGATAAAGTTTTATAATTCCATATATCTGTCTCAAACAACGTGAAAAAGAGTTGGAGGATGAAACAACTTCTCTCAGCAATTTGTATATCCATCTGGCTTTCCCAATGTATCTCCATCATTACTGAAATCTCTAATAGTCCATAGAGTCCTAGGACAAGCTCCCACCCACTAAAGTTGCTTTCAGGCGTAGGAAATATATGAGGTCCTGTTTATTTTCCCGAAGTAGGAACGAAATTATTTATAGTCTTCCTTCCCCTCCCTTTTCTAATGTGTTTTTCTTTTATTTTAATAATTATAAACATTAAACATAAACTTTTGTAACTGTAAAACAATAAACTCATAACTGTATAACCTTTCCCATCGAGCAGAGAGAGAACCATCAAATTGTATCTATGATGTATATAAGTTCCCCATTAAGTCCCTTTTAATGAAGAAGTATAGGGTGAAATAACTAATATATGCACAGCCTAAATCTATGCTCAATCTGCAATAGCTATCTCCTGTTTAAACTGACATATCTAATTTAATCTAGACAAAAATCTTAACTCTCTCTGCCTGAATGTTTGTTCCACTGGACTTTGCTACATGAGGCTTCTTTTTCTTTTTTGCTTTTTCTTCTTCCTTTTTCTTTTGTTGTTCTCCATTCCTCTCATGGGTAATACAGTATTCCCAGCTTGAAGTCTCACTCTACATATATTCCATGTGTCTAGTTCATTTCACAAAATAGTGGTTAATCATCATTTTTGTCAGGGTTCTTTCCCTGTTGTGTTTGCCATGTGCTGCTGGCAGCCATTTTACTCACCTCTCTTCCTGACTGTGGTGCATTGTGGGGGATGCTGTTCATTTCCTGCACTTCCTTTTATGGCCAGACTGGTTTGCATCATCCGTGTGAGACAGGATGCAGTCTCAGAATTGTGATGTCATCACTTATTATTTAAAGGGTCTCTGTTCAGTATGCTTTGCCTTTGCGTTGTCTCAGACCTGTTTGTGAGAGTTCCTGTGTATTACCTGGCTGCCTGACATCCTTCCTGGTTCCTGATCCCTGGCTTGTTCCTGACTCTGCTGTTTTCCTTGTTCCTGATTCCGGCTCGTCTGACTATTCGCTTTGGCTCCTGACTCGGCTCGTTTAACTACCAGGTCTGGTTTTTACTCCTGGCTTGTTATTTGACTTGTGGACTTTTTATTATTTTTTGCTATTAATAAAGGTGTTATTATTTTTGCACTTCTCGTCTCAGTCTGATTCCTGGCACCCTGACAATTTTATATGTCATAAACGGGGTCCAAAAGTGGCCCATATTGTTATTGTATCTTCCCCCCCACAAAAAAGTCCCCCATTTTGTCATAAAATCTCTTTTAAGGGGTCCAAGAGAGATCCCTAGCTATCATTTGGGGAAATCATCTTATCTCACAGAGCTCCATATCTTAAGGGGATTTATATCTAAACGGAAAACCTGAGGTTTCACTTTATTTATATAATCGGGCATTATCTGTTCTCCTATTTGTACATTTAATCACTTGACCAACTGTCTTGAATTGTGATCACACCTTACTATGTATATTACTATGTCATTTTCTTTTTTTTTGGAACTGTGATTTTATTTGTTTGTTCTGTTTATTATATAACCTCAATAAAAATAAAATAGCTAAAAAAAATAATAAATAAATAATAATAAAAAAAATATATATATATATATAAATATATATTATGACAAACCCTACTGTCCCTGGGGCTTCTGGAAGTACCTGGGGGCATTCTCCTGCCCACTGACTATGGACCCTGGAACTGGAAGGGATTTTGCTGTGTTTCTTCCAGACCACATCTGGATGCCCCTCTCCCTATCCATAAAACTTGCCCAGACTTTCAGGCACCAAATCTGCATTGCCTGTTTCAAACCTCCTTCAAGACTCAGAGACTTATTGCAAGAGTTTACAATCAGCACAGACATTCCAATGATGGGACCTCCTGCTGTTGTGCCTCTGTATGTCTAATCTAGCTTTGAAGTGTGTGGGCAGCAGTGGGGGATAGTATGTCCTATTGTTTACATTCCTATTGTTTAATCAGCTGCTCTAGCTAATGTTTATTCAGGGCGGAGGACTGTAAGTGTATAAAATGTGTGTGTCCCTTTCAATAAAGATTAATTCTGTTTTTACTCCAAAATCGGTCCTGTCTGATTCTTGGGGTAATTTTCTGAAGCATTGGTGGTTCCAGCTGTTAGGGAAGCTGAACAGGTGGACATACCCAGAGAGGGTACAGAGAGGTCCATCACATTGGCTGGCAGCGGTGGGATCTGCTTCCTCCATATGGAGCAGTTGAAACCACGGGGACCAAGTTTCCTGTTGACCGAGGAGAAGCACTGCAGTGGCCTGCAGCCATGGAAGCTGAGTTCCGTTGGAGAATGCAAGAGGCACTGGCCCAGCTGGACGATTCTGGTTCTGCACAGGACGAGCTGGGATTGAGGGACTTTATCCGCCGGGAACTCTGGAGGGAGTCTCTTCAACAGGAGCAGGACTATCATGTAACGGTCCTCCTCACTGCTGAGGAAAGGTACTGGCTCCAGCTGGACTTACAAGTGCCTTTCTTGGGAGAGTAGCCCAGGGAGGAATGGCTAACTGCATTAGATGGACTGGTCCAGACTGAGATGGTGCTGGATGATGACTACAGGGCCCTCCGATGGTATGCTATACCTGGGAGGCCGTGGCTGGAGGATGGCATCCCCACAGAGGGCTTTGGCGGGCCTGGATTGCTATTTAAGAAGCTGACAGAGGACCCAAACTTTGGGAGCAAGGCGGAGTGGAGATTGGAGGAAATTAGAGATTACCAAGAGAGACTACTAAATGTTTTGGGGGTACCATGGCTGCAACACTATCTGGATTTTATAAGTGTCCAGGAATGGGAGCTAGAAAAGACATATAAAAGGCTGTTAGATCTCGTTCGGCAGCATGCCTTGGACTCTGCAGAGGAGTGGCAACCGGGAATGAGCTATAAAGAGCTGCTAGACCATGATCAGCAGCCTGGCCCCGAGCTTATGGTCTTGGACAAGGGAGCAACACCAGCAGAAGCGCAGGCAACAGGGCAGAGCGCCAATGGCCTCTGCCCAGCACCTGTGATATCTCTAGAGTCTCAGGGAGAGGAGGTAGTTGACTTCTCTATCCAGCCACAGGCTCCAAAGATTAATAATTTAGTAGACTTTTCCTCTGAGGAGGGACAGAACCAGTGAGCCTCCAGCAGTACAGAGCGCTGTTGGCCTCTGCCCAGCACCAGCTCCGGGAAGCCAGAGAGAGGAGGTAGCTGACCTCTCTCCCCAGCAGCATAGCCAGTTCCAGGGAGAGGAGGAAGCAAACCTCTCTCCCCAGCAGCATAGCCAGTTCCAGGGAGAGGAGGAAGCAAACCTCTCTCCCCAGCAGCAGAGCCAGTTCAAGGGAGAGGAGATAGCCGATCTCTCTCCCCAGCGGCTGTGTGGGTACACGGGAGCAAAGGTAGCCGCTCTCGCTCCCCAGCGGCAGTGTGAGAACCCAGAGATGAAAGCAGCCACCTATGATCCCCAGCAAGAGAGATGCAGCGGTTGGCTCATCCTCCCGGCAGGAATACAAGGATCTGGGAGCGGAGCAAGCCGCCCTCCCTCCCCAGCAACAGCCCAGGAGCCTTGCAGACAGTATTGACCATGTATCTTCCCAGATTTTAGATGAGCCTCTGGGTCATCAGCCCAGTCCCCCAGCGGCGATACTAGCATCCGGGAGACTGGACAGTCGGCTCAGCTCCCCAGTGGAGGGGACCGACTCACCAATGGAAATGCATTGTGGGGTTTTTCTGCCCGACTAACACAGGTCCAAACCAGTGGATGGTCTGGGACCTGGTTAGTCTCCTTTTGGATGGAAGGAATGTGACAAAACCTACTGTCACTGGGGCTTCTGGAGGGGGCTGGGGGCTAGCCTCCTGCCCACTAACTATGGACCCTGGAACTGGAAGGGATTTTGCTGTGTCTCTTCCAGACTACATCTGGATGCCCCTCTCCCTATTCATTAAACTTGCCCAGACTTTAAGGAACCAAATCTGCATTGCCTGTTTCAACCCCCCTTCAAGACTCAGAGACTTATTTCAAGAGTTTACAATCAGCACAGACATTCCAAAGCTGGGACCTCCTGCTTTCTCTGTATGTCTAATCTAGCTTTGAAGTGTGTGGGCAGCGGTGGGGGATAGTATGTCCTATTGTTTACATTCCTATTGTTTAATCTGCTGCTCTAGCTAATGTTTATTCAGGGCGGGGGACTGTAAGTGTATAAAATGTGTGTGTCCCTTTCAATAAAGAGTCATTCTGTTTTTACTCCAAAATCGGTCTTGTCTGATTCTTGGGGTAATTTTCTGAAACATTTGTGGTTCCAGCTGTTAGGGAAGCTGAACAGGTAAACATACCCAGTGAGGGTACCGAGAGGTCCGTCACATACAGTGTATATATATATATATATATATATATATATATATATATATATATATATATACTAGAAATATACAGATACACACAATACTACTGGCGTGTTAATTTGCATGTGTATTACAAGTTGAAAGTAAACACGTTTGCTCGAGCGCAATCTAATTTAACACACATCGGGTTAATATTTGTTTAAAGACCTTGTGTAAAAGTTCAGGGATAACACAAACACAACATAAAATCATTAACATAAAGTGTTACACTCAAATAAACACTATCTGATAAAAAGTAGTCAAATAAATATTAATAATTTTTTTATAAGGGTTCGGAGGTATATGACCAGGTATTTGACTGCAATGGGCTATAATATATATATATATATGTGTTTGTGTGTCTAAATAATAATTCTCTAATAATATTTAATAATGTGTTTTACTGAGTATTTACTATAAATAACATTCCAATGTTCTTCACATACAGGAAAATGTTATTTTTATTTTTGAAGAATTAGTTCTCTTAAGGTGCGATATGGAAATATTAAAAAAAAAATGTTTATAGTTATAATAGATACTGTAATATATATATATATATATATATATATATATATATATATATATGCCTCCCTTTTCTGGTCAGCCAGTCTCTGCCTCCCTCCTCTGTTCAGCCAGTCTCTGCCTCCCTTCTCTGGTCAGCCAGTCTCTGCCTCCCTTTTCTGGTCAGCCAGTCTCTGCCTCTCTTCTCTGGTCAGCCAGTCTCTGCCTCCCTCCTCTGTTCAGCCAGTCTCTGCCTCCCTTCTCTGGTCAGCAAGTCTCTGCCTCACTTCTCTGGTCAGCCAGTCTCTGCCTCACTTCTCTGGTCAGTCAGTTTCTGCCTCCCTTCTCTGGTCAGCAAGTCTCTGCCTCCCTTCTCTGGTCAAAAAGTATCTGCCTCCCTTCTCTGGTCAACAAGTCTCTGCCTCCCTTCTCTGGTCAGCCAGTCTCTGTCCTGCTTCTCTGGTCAGCCAGTCTGTGCCTTCCTTGTCTGGTCTGCCAGTCTCTGCCTCCCTTCTCTGGTCTGCCAGTCTCTGTCTCCCTTCTCTGGTCAGCCAGTCTCTGCCTCCCTTCCCTGGTCAGCTAGTCTCTGCCTCCCTTCTCTGGTCAGCCAGTTTCTGCCTCCCTTCTCTGGTCAGCCAGTCTCTGTTTCCCTTCTCTGGGCAGCCAGTCTCTGCTTCCCTTTTCTGGTCAGCTAGTCTCTGCCTCCCTTTTCTGGTCAGCTAGTCTCTGTCTCCCTTTTCTGGTCAGCTAGTCTCTGCCTCTCTTCTCTGGTCAGCCAGTCTCTGCCTCCCTCCTCTGGTCAGCTAGTCTCCGCCTTCCTTCTCTGGTCAGCCAGTCTCTGCCTTCCTTCTCTGGTCAGTTAGTCTCTGCCTCCCTTTTCTGGTCAGCCAGTCTCTGCCTCCCATCTCTGGTCAGCCAGTCTGTGCCTTCCTTGTCTGGTCTGCCAGTCTCTGCCTCCCTTCTCTGGTCTGCCAGTCTCTGTCTCCCTTCTCTGGTCAGCCAGTCTGTGCCTTCCTTGTCTGGTCTGCCAGTCTCTGCCTCCCTTCTCTGGTCTGCCAGTCTCTGCCTCTCTTCTCTGGTCAGCCAGTCTCTGCCTCCCTCCTCTGGTCAGCTAGTCTCTGCCTCCCTTCTCTGGTCAGCCAGTTTGTGCCTCCCTTCTCTGGTCTGCCAGTCTCTGTCTCCCTTCTCTGGTCAGCCAGTCTGTGCCTTCCTTGTCTGGTCTGCCAGTCTCTGCCTCCCTTCTCTGGTCTGCCAGTCTCTGCCTCTCTTCTCTGGTCAGCCAGTCTCTGCCTCCCTCCTCTGGTCAGCTAGTCTCTGCCTCCCTTCTCTGGTCAGCCAGTTTCTGCCTCCCCTTCTCTGGTCAGCCAGTCTCTGCTTCCCTTCTCTGGTCAGCCAGTCTCTGCTTCCCTTTTCTGGTCAGCTAGTCTCTGCCTCCCTTTTCTGGTCAGCTAGTCTCTGCCTCCCTTTTCTGGTCAGCTAGTCTCTGCCTCTCTTCTCTGGTCAGCCAGTCTCTGCCTCCCTCCTCTGGTCAGCTAGTCTCTGCCTTCCTTCTCTGGTCAGCCAGTCTCTGCCCCCCTCCTCTGGTCAGCTAGTCTCTGCCTCCCTTCTCTGGTCAGCTAGTCTTTGCTAGTCTTTGCATCCCTTTTCTGGTCAGCCAGTCTATGCTTCCCTACTCTGGTCAGCCAGTCTCTGCTTCCCTTCTCTGGTCAGCTAGTCTCTGCCTCCCTTTTCTGGTCAGCAAGTCTCTGCCTCCCTCCTCTGGTCAGCTAGTCTCTGCCTCCCTTCTTGGGTCAGCCAGTCTCTGCTTCCCTTCTCTGGTCAGCTAGTCTCTGCCTCCCTTTTCTGGTCAGCCAGTCTCTGCCTCTCTTCTCTGGTCAGCCAGTCTCTGCCTCCCTCCTCTGGTCAGCTAGTCTCTGCCTCCTTTCTCTGGTCAGCCAGTTTCTGCCTCCCTTCTCTGGTCAGCTAGTCTCTGCCTCCCTTTTCTGGTCAGCCAGTCTCTGCTTCCCTTCTCTGGTCAGCCAGTCTCTGCTTCTCTTTTCTGGTCAGCTAGTCTCTGCCTCCCTTTTCTGGTCAGCTAGTCTCTGCCTCCCTTTACTGGTCAGCTAGTCTCTGCCTCCCTTTTCTGGTCAGCTAGTCTCTGCCTCCCTTTTCTGGTCAGCTAGTCTCTGCCTCTCTTCTCTGGTCAGCCAGTCTCTGCCTCCCTCCTCTGGTCAGCTAGTCTCCGCCTTCCTTCTCTGGTCAGCCAGTCTCTGCCCCCCTCCTCTGGTCAGCTAGTCTCTGCCTCCCTTCTCTGGTCAGCTAGTCTTTGCTAGTCTTGGCATCCCTTTTCTGGTCAGCCAGTCTCTGCTTCCCTACTCTGGTCAGCCAGTCTCTGCTTCCCTTCTCTGGTCAGCTAGTCTCTGCCTCCCTTTTCTGGTCAGCAAGTCTCTGCCTCCCTCCTCTGGTCAGCTAGTCTCTGCCTCCCTTCTCTGGTCAGCCAGTTTCTGTCTCCCTTCTCTGGTCAGCTAGTCTCTGTCTCCCTTCTCTGGTCAGCCAGTTTCTGTCTCCCTCCTCTGGTCAGCTAGTCTCTGCCTCCCTTCTCTGGTCAGCCAGTTTCTGTCTCCCTTCTCTGGTCAGCCAGTCTCTGCTTCCCTTCTCTGGTCAGCCAGTCTCTGCCTCCCTCCTCACACGTTTGCTGGAGCGCAATCTAATTTAACACACATCGGGTTAATATTTGTTTAAAGACCTTGTGTAAAAGTTCAGGGATAACACAAACACAACATAAAATCATTAACATAAAGTGTTACACTCAAATAAACACTATCTGATAAAAATTAGTCATATAAATATTAATAATTTTTTTATAAGGGTTCGGAGGTATATGACCAGGTATTTGACTGCAATGGGCTATAATATATATATATATGTGTGTGTGTCTAAATAATAATTCTCTAATAATATTTAATAATGTGTTTTACTGAGTATTTACTATAAATAACATTCCAATGTTCTTCACATACAGGAAAATGTTATTTTTATTTTTGAAGAATTAGTTCTCTTAAGGTGCGATATGGAAATATTAAAAAAAAAAATGTTTATAGTTATAATAGATACTGTAATATATATATATATATATATATATATATATATATATATATATGCCTCCCTTTTCTGTTCAGCCAGTCTCTGCCTCCCTCCTCTGTTCAGCCAGTCTCTGCCTCCCTTCTCTGGTCAGCCAGTCTCTGCCTCCCTTCTCTGGTCAGACAGTCTCTGCCTCCCTCCTCTGTTCAGCCAGTCTCTGCCTCCCTCCTCTGTTCAGCCAGTCTCTGCCTCCCTTCTCTGGTCAGCCAGTCTCTGCCTCCCTCCTCTGTTCAGCCAGTCTCTGCCTCCCTTCTCTGGTCAGCCAGTCTCTGCCTCCCTCCTCTGTTCAGCCAGTCTCTGCCTCCCTTCTCTGGTCAGCAAGTCTCTGCCTCCCTTCTCTGGTCAGCAAGTC
Source organism: Bombina bombina (assembly GCF_027579735.1). Classification (NCBI taxonomy): domain Eukaryota; kingdom Metazoa; phylum Chordata; class Amphibia; order Anura; family Bombinatoridae; genus Bombina; species Bombina bombina. The sequence goes on along the minus strand of NC_069510.1, from coordinate 113,247,485 downwards.
TCTGCCTCACTTCTCTGGTCAGCCAGTCTCTGCCTCACTTCTCTGGTCAGTCAGTTTCTGCCTCCCTTCTCTGGTCAGTAAGTCTCTGCCTCCCTTCTCTGGTCAAAAAGTATCTGCCTCCCTTCTCTGGTCAACAAGTCTCTGCCTCCCTTCTCTGGTCAGCCAGTTTCTGTCCTGCTTCTCTGGTCAGCCAGTCTGTGCCTTCCTTGTCTGGTCTGCCAGTCTCTGCCTCCCTTCTCTGGTCTGCCAGTCTCTGTCTCCCTTCTCTGGTCAGCCAGTCTCTGCCTCCCTTCCCTGGTCAGCTAGTCTCTGCCTCCCTTCTCTGGTCAGCCAGTTTCTGCCTCCCTTCTCTGGTCAGCTAGTCTCTGCCTCCCTTTTCTGGTCAGCCAGTCTCTGCTTCCCTTCTCTGGTCAGCCAGTCTCTGCTTCCCTTTTCTGGTTAGCTAGTCTCTGCCTCCCTTTTCTGCTCAGCTAGTCTCTGCCTCCCTTTTCTGGTCAGCTAGTCTCTGCCTCTCTTCTCTGGTCAGCCAGTCTCTGCCTCCCTCCTCTGGTAAGCTAGTCTCTGCCTTCCTTCTCTGGTCAGCCAGTCTCTGCCTCCCTCCTCTGGTCAGCTAGTCTCTGCCTTCCTTCTCTGGTCAGCTAGTCTCTGCCTCCCTTTTCTGGTCAGCCAGTCTCTGCCTCCCATTTCTGGTCATCCAGTCTCTGCCTCCCTTCTCTGGTCAGCTAGTCTTTGCCTCCCTTTTCTGGTCAGCCAGTCTCTGCTTCCCTACTCTGGTCAGCCAGTCTCTGCTTCCCTTCTCTGGTCAGCTAGTCTCTGCCTCCCTTTTCTGGTCAGCAAGTCTCTGCCACTTTCTCTGGTCAGCCAGTCTCTGCCTCTCTTCTCTGGTCAGCCAGTCTCTGCCTCCCTCCTCTGGTCAGCTAGTCTCTGCCTCCCTTCTCTGGTCAGCCAGTTTCTGTCTCCCTTCTCTGGTCAGCCAGTCTCTGCCTCCCTCCTCTGGTCAGCTAGTCTCTGCCTCCCTTCTCTGGTCAGCCAGTTTCTGCCTCCCTTCTCTGGTCAGCTAGTCTCTGCCTCCCTTTTCTGGTCAGCCAGTCTCTGCTTCCCTTCTCTGGTCAGTCAGTCTCTGCTTCCCTTCTCTGGTCAGCTAGTCTCTGCCTCCCTTTTCTGGTCAGCTAGTCTCTGCCTCTCTTCTCTGGTCAGCCAGTCTCTGCCTCCCTCCTCTGGTCAGCTAGTCTCTGCCTTCCTTCTCTGGTCAGCTAGTCTCTGCCTCCCTTTTCTGGTTAGCCAGTCTCTGCCTCCCTTCTCTGGTCAGCTAGTCTTTGCCTCCCTTTTCTGGTCAGACAGTCTCTGCTTCCCTACTCTGGTCAGCCAGTCTCTGCTTCCCTTCTCTGGTCAGCTAGTCTCTGCCTCCCTTTTCTGGTCAGCCAGTCTCTGCCTCTCTTCTCTGGTCAGCCAGTCTCTGCCTCTCTTCTCTAGTCAGCCAGTCTCTGCCTCCCTCCTCTGGTCAGCTAATCTCTGCCTCCCTTCTCTGGTCAGCCAGTCTCTGCCTCTCTTCTCTGGTCAGCCAGTCTCTGCCTCCCTCCTCTGGTCAGCTAGTCTCTGCCTCCCTTCTCTGGTCAGCCAGTTTCTGTCTCCCTTCTCTGGTCAGCCAGTCTCTGCCTCCCTCCTCTGGTCAGCTAGTCTCTGCCTCCCTTCTCTGGTCAGCCAGTTTCTGCCTCCCTTCTCTGGTCAGCTAGTCTCTGCCTCCCTTTTCTGGTCAGCCAGTCTCTGCTTCCCTTCTCTGGTCAGCCAGTCTCTGCTTCCCTTCTCTGGTCAGCTAGTCTCTGCCTCCCTTTTCTGGTCAGCTAGTCTCTGCCTCTCTTCTCTGGTCAGCCAGTCTCTGCCTCCCTCCTCTGGTCAGCTAGTCTCTGCCTTCCTTCTCTGGTCAGCTAGTCTCTGCCTCCCTTTTCTGGTTAGCCAGTCTCTGCCTCCCTTCTCTGGTCAGCTAGTCTTTGCCTCCCTTTTCTGGTCAGACAGTCTCTGCCTCTCTTCTCTGGTCAGCCAGTCTCTGCCTCTCTTCTCTAGTCAGCCAGTCTCTGCCTCCCTCCTCTGGTCAGCTAATCTCTGCCTCCCTTCTCTGGTCAGCCAGTCTCTGTCTCTCTTCTCTGGTCAACCAGTCTCTGCCTCTCTTCTCTGGTTAGCCAGTCTCTGCCTCCCTCCTCTGGTCAGCTAGTCTCTGCCTGCCACCTCTGGTCAGCAAATCTCTGCCTGCCTCCCCTGTTTAGCCAGTGTCTGTCTCCCTTCTCTGGTCAGCTAGTCTCTGCCTCCCTTCTCTGGTCAGACAGTCTCTGTAATGCTCGTGGGATATTCCACTATCAGACCAAACTTGGCCAGTAGTCTTCTTATCCCGACGTCAAGTGGAATGATAGGAAATATCCCAGAGCAGAGCTAGAGTTTGTAAAATGAGGTAAGCAGTACTCACAGCAGGCAGGGCAGTACTCAGCGGCAACAGGAAGGTAATCCAGCAGTATGATAGTTCAGGGGTAAACAAATAGAAGGACCGGGAACAGGCAGGAGTCAGCAACAAAAGGATATCCAGCAATATCACAGTTCAGGGGTAAACCAATAGAATGGTCAGACAGGCAGAGTTCATCAACAGTTAAGCAATCCAGCAATGCAGAGGCTAAGGCAAGAAGAGTAGTCAAAACAGGCAGAGTTCATCAACGGTACAGCAATCCAGCAATTCAGGGGTTAAGGCAATCAGAGTAGCCAAAATAGGCAGAGTTCATCAATGGTAAAGCAATCCAGCAATTCAGGGGTTAAGGCAAGCAGCGTAGTCAAACAGGCAGAGTTCATCAACAGTTAAACAATCCATACAGCAATTCAGCATACAGATATACAGCACCCAGGAGCACAAGAAGTAACAACTATACTTGGGCACAGGTGAGAGAGACTGAGGCCATTACATAGGGAAGACAGGGTGGGCGGTGATGATGTCATCACCGGGCTGCAGTTACACTGCCAGATCCCTAGCAACAGGAGGAGTGCCTGTGTCCATGACAACAGCCACAGCAGAGCAGAGGAGCAGCGTGACAGACTCTGCCTCCCTTCTCTGGTCAGCAAATCTTTGCCTCCCTTCTCTGCTCAGACAGTCTCTGCCTCCCTTCTCTGGTCCGCTAGTCCCTGCCTCCCTTCTCTGGTCAGACAGTCACTGCCTCCCTTCTCTGGTCAGCCAGTCTCTGCCTCCCTTTTCTGGTCAGCTAGTCTCAGCCTCCCTTCTCTAGTCAGACAGTCTCGGCCTCCCTTCTCTGGTCAGACAGTCTCTGCCTCCCTTCTCTGGTCAGACAGTCCTTTCCTCCCTTCTCTGGTCAGCCAGTCTCTGCCTCCCTTCTCTGGTCAGCTAGTCTCTGCCTCCCTTTTTTGGTCAGCTAGTCTCTGCCTCCCTTTTTTGGTCAGCCAGTCTCTGCCTTCTTTTGTCTGGTCAGCTAGTCTCTGCCTCCCTTCTCTGGTCAGCTATTCTATGCCTCCCTTCTCTGGTCAGCTAGTATCTGCCTCCCTTCTCTGGTCAGCTAGTCTCTGCCTCCCTTCTCTGGTCAGTCAGTCTCTGCCTCCCTTCTCTGATCAGCCAGTCTCTGCCTCTCTTCTTTGGTCAGCCAGTCTCTGCCTCCCTCCTCTGGTCAGCTAGTCTCTGCCACCCTTCTCTGGTCAGCTAGTCTCTGCCTGCCTCTCCTGTTTAGCCAGTCTCTGCCTCCCTCCTCTGGTCAGCTAGTCTCTGCCACCCTTCTCTGGTCAGTTAGTCTCTGCCTGCCTCTCCTGTTTAGCCAGTCTCTGTTTCCCTTCTCTGGTCAGCAAGTTCTGTGTCCCTTATCTGGTCAGCTAGTCTCTGCCTCCCTTCTCTGGTCAGCTAGTCTCTGCCTCCCTTCTCTGGTCAGCCAGTCTCTGCCTCTCTTCTCTGGTCAGCCAAGTCTATGCCTCTCTTCTCTGGTCAGCTAGTATCTGCCTCCCTTCTCTGGTCAACAAGTCTCTGCCTCCCTTCTCTGGTCAGACAGTCTCTGCCTCCCTTCTCTGGGTAGACAGTCTTTTCCTCCCTTCTCTGGTCAGCCAGTCTCTGCCTCCCTTCTCTGGTCAGTCTCTGCCTCCCTTTTTTGGTCAGCCAGTCTCTGCCTTCTTTTGTCTGGTCAGCTGGTCTCTGCCTCCCTTCTCTGGTCAGCTAGTCTATGCCTCCCTTCTCTGGTCAGCTAGTCTCTGCCTCCCTTCTCTGGTCAGCTAGTCTCTGCCTCCCTTCTCTGGTCAGTCAGTCTCTGCCTCCCTTCTCTTATCAGCCAGTCTCTGCCTTCCTCTTCTGGTCAGCTAGTCTCTGCCATCCTTCTCTCGTCAGCTAGTCTCTGCCTGCCTCTCCTGTTTAGCCAGTCTCTGTTTCCCTTCTCTGGTCAGCAAGTTCTGCCTCCCTTATCTGGTCAGCTAGTCTCTGCCTCCCTTCTCTGGTCAGCTAGTCTCTGCCTCCCTTCTCTGGTCAGCCAGTCTCTGCCTCTCTTCTCTGGTCAGCCAAGTCTATGCCTCTCTTCTCTGGTCAGCTAGTATCTGCCTCCCTTCTCTGGTCAGCTAGTCTTTGCCTCCTTCCTCTAGTCAGCTAGTATCTGCCTCCCTTCTCTGGTCAGCTAGTCTCTGCCTCCTTCCTCTAGTCAGCTAGTCTCTGCCTCCCTTCTCTGGTCAGCTAGTCTCTGTCTCCCTTCTCTGGTCAGTCAGTCTCTGCCTCCCTTCTCTGATCAGCCAGTCTCTGCCTCTCTTCTTTGGTCAGCCAGTCTCTGCCTCCCTCCTCTGGTCAGCTAGTCTCTGTCACCCTTCTCTGGTCAGCTAGTCTCTGCCTGCCTCTCCTATTTAGCCAGTCTCTGTCTCCCTTCTCTGGTCAGCAAGTCTCTGCCTCCCTTATCTGGTCAGCCAGTCTCTGCCTCTCTTCTTTGGTCAGCCAAGTCTATGCCTCCTTCCTCTAGTCAGCCAGTCTCTGCCTCCCTTCTGGTCAGCCAGTCTCTGCCTCTCTTCTCTGGTAAGCTAGTATTTGCCTGCCTCCTCTGGTCAGTCAGTCTCTGCCTCCCTTCTCTGGTCAGCTAGTCTCTGCCTCCCTCCTCTGGTCAGCAAGTCTCTGCCTGCCTCCTCTGGTCAGCAAGTCTCTGCCTGCCTCCCCTGTTTAGCCAGTTTCTGTCTCCTTTCTCTGGTCAGCTAGTCTCTGCCTCCCTTCTCTGGTCAGCCAGTCTCTGCTTCCCTTCTCTGGTCAGCCAGTCTCTGCCTCCCTTCTCTGGTCAGCCAGTCTCTGCCTCCCTTCTCTGGTCAGCCAGTCTCTGCCTCCCTTCTCTGGTCAGCCGGTCTCTGCCTTTCTACTCTGGTCAGCTATTATTTGCCTGCCTCCTCTGGTCAGCCAGTCTCTGCCTCTTTCCTCTGGACAGCAAGTCTCTGCCTCCCTTCTCTGGTGAGCCAGTCTATGCCTGCCTCTCCTGTTTAGCCATTCTCTTTCTCCCTTCTCTGTTCAGCCAGTCTCTGCCTCCCTTTTCTGGTCAGCAAGTCTCTGCCTCCCTTCTCTGGTCAGCAAGTGTCTGCCTCCCTTCTCTGGTCAGCTAGTCTCCGCCTCCCTCCTCTGGTCATCCAGTCTCTGCCTCCCTCCACTGTTTAGCTAGTATTTGCCTGCCTCCTCTAGTCAGCTAGTCTCTGCCTCCCTTCTCTGGTCAGCTAGTCTCTGCCTCCCTTCTCTGGTCAGCTAGATTTAGTCAGTCTTAGCTTCATTCTTCTGACAAGTCTCTGTCCTCTTATCTCTAATTGGTCTTTTTCTCACTTACTTTGCAGTCCATGGATATAACACTTTAAATGGTTATCTTTTCTCTTTACTGTAGAAAATCCTACAAAAGTATAGATTTTTACAGATTTTTTTATTGCTCGAGCAATAGTCTATGGCATGCTAACATCCATGTAGGATTGCACTCGATTGCTAAGCCGAGGGTGCACTAAATAAAGGTTGTGTAAATAAAGGAGATGATTATGGAATTCTATGCTATAGTATTCATAATAATGGTTCACTTCAAGTCTCAAAGAGGTCTAATACAGTGGTATTTTGGATTGGACTTGAGCACAATACTTAAAGGGACATGAAACCCAACATTTTTCTTTCATGATTCAGATTTGTTCTTGTGTTATTCTGTCAGGTTTTTTCCCCCCCGCTTTGTTTGCCATTTGCAGCTGGAAGCCATTTTACTCACCTCTCTCACTGACTCTGGTGCATAGTGTGTGATACTGCTCATTTCCTGCACGCCCTTTTATGGCCAGACTGGTGTACATCATCCATGTGAGACAGGTTGCAGTCTCAGAATTGTGATGTCATCACTTATTCAAAGGGCCTCTGTTCAGTATGCTTTGCCCTTACGTTGTCTCAGACCTGTTTGTGAGTTCCAGTTCCTGTGTATTACCTGGCTGTCTGACTATTCGCTTTGGCTCCTGACTCGGCTCGTCTGACTGTCAGCTCTGGTTTTGACTCCTGGCTTGTTATTTGACTTGTGGGCTTTTTATTATTTTATGCTATAAATAAAGGTGTGATTATTTTTGCACTTCTCGTCTCAGTCTGATTCCTGGCACCCTGACATTACGCAAGGGCCATGAATCCCAATGGTGCTAATAATCCACCTTTACCTACCATCATTTCCAGGATGGATGAACAGGATCACCGCTTGGATCAATTTGCACTAGCCCTGCAAACCCTGCTGACTCCCACTGCACATTTGGACCAAAGTGTCCCACAAGTTATGGCTGCTCCTTTTTCCGCTGCTGCACCTAGTCCTACCAGGAGCATGTCCGGTTCTGCACCTCTACCTAAGCGATATGGAGGTCATCCTATTCAGTGCAGAGGGTTTTTGAACCAGGTGGGCATTTACTTTGAGATGTTTCCTCAGACGTTTCCCTCTGACAGAGCTAAGGGGGGATTTCTCATCTCGTTACTCTCTGACACAGCTCTTGCCTGGGCTAATCCCTTGTGGGAGACTAATAAACCTGTGATTTCAAATTACCCTGAATTTGTAGCCTCCTTTTGAAGGGTATTTGATGTTCCGTCTCGCTCCTCCTCTGCTGCTAAACGACTCATGTCCATTCAGCAAGGTACAAGATCTGTTGCCCAGTATGTCATTGAGTTCCGTACGCTTGCCGTAGAGGTAGGTTGGAACAATGAAGCCCTTGTTGCCGCCTTCTTTCATGGGCTCTCTGATGCGATTAAAGACGAAGTTGCTGCCAGAGATTTACCAGAGGATCTCGAGGCATTGGTGTCTTTTTTGATCCTGATTGACATCAGACTCAGAGAGAGGCCCTGTTTCAAGGAGCGCTTGCGGAAACCTCCTGTTCCATTGTCTCCTATGTGTTCGTTCCAACTCATGCCTCCCTTTCCTCCCATGCCTCCTGGTCCCGAGTCACCAGGTACTGCTGAGCCGATGCAGTTGGGATTCACGCATCTCTCCGCGGCTGAGAGGGTCTTTAGGAGGAGGGAGGGGCTCTGCCTCTATTGTGGGTTACAGGGCCACCTTTTGAAGTCTTGTCCTACACGGCCAGAAAAACGCTCACACCTAAGGTCCTGTCATGTGCAGACCTTGGGTGGTTTATCCTCGTCCCCGGAAACGCTAAAGGAGAAACCTTTGGTCACGGTTGTCCTTTCCTGGGTGGATTCCTCCATAGTCACCCAGGCTCTTATTGACTCTGGTGCTGCGGACTATTTCATTGACAGTGCTTTTGTATCAAAGCACTCCATTCCTTTTTTGCCTCGGTCCGTTCCGCTTACTTTTGAGGCCATTGATGGCAGGCCCCTTCAGCCCGCACTCGTTACTCACGAAACCACTCCGTTATCCATGGCTGTTGGGGCTCTCCATTTTTAAACCCTCCAGTTCCAAGTGATAAATTTTCCGCATTTTCCAGTTGTTCTGCGTTATCCCTGGCTCCAAAAGCACAATCCCAGTCTCGACAGGTGCAGGTCCGAAATTTTGTCGTGGTCTACGCAATGTATTTCTACTTGTCTTCGGAAAACCAGTTAAAGTCTTCTGCACTTCTTCGGTAACTCAGTACTGAGAGTTCGTAGACGTTTTTGACAAGGTGAGTGCCGGTAAGTTGCCTCCTCACCGGTCTTACGATTGTGCCATAGACCTGCAATCCGGAGCCATTCCTCCTCGGGGCCGGGTTTACCCTCTGTCTGTTGCTGAGAATTGTGCTATGGAGGAGTATTTTGCCGATGCTCTGTCGCGGAGGGATCATCTGCAAATCCTGCTCTCCTGCAGGGGCTGGCTTCTTCTTTGTGAAAAAAATGGGTGGCGAGTTAAGACCATGCATCAATTATAGGGGTCATTACGGAATTCTTTGACCGCCTCAAGGGATCTATGGTCTTTTCTAAACTTGATTTGAGAGGAGTGTACAATCTCGTTAGGATCAAGGAGGGCCACGAATGGAAAACATAATTTAACACCAGGAGCGGGCATTATGAGTATCTTGTAATGCCCTTTGGCCTATGTAATGCTCCTGCTGTTTTCCAGGAACTTATTAATGATGTCCTACGAGATATGTTGCAACAGTGTGTTGTGGTGTATTTAGATGACATCCTCATACACTCACCCACACTTGAGGCTCGTCGTTCTGATGTTACACGGGTTCTTCAGAGACTACGTGAGAACGGCCTGTTTTGTAAACTCGAGAAATGTGAGTTCCATCAGACTCAAGTAACCTTCCTAGGTTATGTTATCTCCGTTGCAGGGTTCTCCATGGATCCTGAAAAGTTGTCTGCAGTTCTGCAGTGGCCTGGCCCAGTTGGTCTTCGGTCTATTCAATGTTTTTTGGGCTTCGCCAATTACTATAGAAAGTTTATTAAAAACTTTTCTTCCTTGGTCAAACCTATCACAGACATGACCCGTAAAGAGAATGACCCACTCCATTGGTCACCTACTGCCATTAAGGCCTTTGATAGTCTTAAGACTGCCTTTGCTGCCGCTCCAGTCCTGGCTCATCCTAACCCTGTCCTGCCTTTCGTTCTTGAGGTCGATGCGTCTGAGACTGGAGTAGGTGTCCTCTTGTCTCAACGTCCTACGCCTGATGGTTCCTTGCATTGGTGCGGTTTCTTCTGTAAGAAATTGTCTCCAGTGGAGTGCAATTATGAAATTGGCGACAGGGAATTACTGGCCATAATTTTGGCACTTAAGTGTACCAGTGCTCATTCTTACTGACCACAAGAATTTAACTTATCTATATGAAGCAAAACGTTTGTCACCCCGACAGGCCAGATGGGCGTCTCGGTTTAATTATGTGGTCTCTTACCTGCCTGGTAGTAAAAATGTTAGGGCTGATGCTCTCTCTCGACAGTTTTCGCCTCTGTCCAAGGAGGAGTCTGTACCTACTCCAGTTATACCTCCTGACCATATTTTGGTTACCATACATACTAATTTTACTTCTCCCTTGTGGGAGGAGATCCTGGCTGCACAAACCAATGCACCTCCTGAGAAACCTAGTGGTAAGTGTTTTGTTCCTGAGAATCTTCGAACTAAACTTTTGCACACTTACCACTATCCTACAGCCGCAGGTCACCCAGGTAAGAACCAAATGATTTGATCTGTCACTCGACAATTCTGGTGGCCAGGTCTTTGTTCTGATGTTGCCTCCTGCTCAGTTTGTGCACAGAATAAGACTCCTCAATGTCTTCCTGTGGGTCTTTTTCAACCTATTGCTAATGGTGAGCGTCCTTGGACACATCTTTCCATGGACTTCATTGTCGAGCTCCCTGTTTCCAATGGCAATACTGTTATCCTTATGGTGGTTGACCATTTTTCTAAAATGTCACATTGCATTCCCTTGAAGAAGCTGCCCACCGCTCAGGAGCTTGCTTCAATTTTTGCCCGGGAGGTCTTCCGTTTACATGGGTTACCCAAGGAGATAGTGTTGGACCGTGGTAGCCAGTTTGTCTCCAGATTTTGGTGTTCCTTTTGTGCTCAAATGGGGATCCAGCTTTCCTTCTCTTCGGCATATCACCCTCAATCCAATGGGGCTGCAGAACGGTCTAATCAAGCTCTGGAACAGTTCCTCCATTGCTATGTCTCAGATCACCACAATAATTGGTCTGAACTGTTACCTTTGGCAGATTTTGCTCGTAATAGTACTATTAATGCTTCCTCCAAGTTATCCCCGTTCATGGCGAATTATGGGTTTCAACCATCCTTGTTGCCCGATTCATTCATGTCTCAGGGTATTCCAGCTTTGGAGGAGCATCTCCGGCAACTCCGTTCCACGTGGGTGCAGATTCAGGATTGCCTTCATCGTTCTATGCAGTGCCGAAAGTTTCAAGCTGATAGTAGGCGTCTGCCCGCGCCTTCCTACCAGGTTGGTGAGAGGGTTTGGCTGTCCACCTGCAACTTGAGCCTTTGTGTGCCTTCCTCCTGCAATGCGCATCTCCAATGTTTTTCATGTCTCCCTCTTGAAACCACTGATTTGTAATCGGTTTACCACTGTGTTGCCTCGTCCCCGTCTTATCTTTGTTGACAACCATGAAGAATATGAGGTCAGCAGCATTATTGACTCTTGTTGTCCAGGGGCCCCGTAGAGTATTTGGTTCACTGGAGGGGTTACGGTCCAGAGGAGCGTTCATGGGTTCCCTCCTCTGATGTTCATGCTCCCGCCCTCCTCCGTGCCTTCCATGCCCGTTTCCCCAATAAGCCTTTTGTGCTCCCTCAGGGGAGGGGTCGTTGAGGGGAGGGTACCGTGAGGGTTTTTTTCCCTGCTTTGTTTGCCATGTGCTGCTGGCAGCCATTTTACTCACCGCTCTTGCTGACTCTGGTGCATAGTGTGTGATGCTGCTCATTTCCTGCACACCCTTTTATGGCCAGACTGGTGTACATCATCCATGTGAGACAGGTTGCAGTCTTAGAATTGTGATGTCATCACTTATTATTTAAAGGGCCTCTGTTCAGTATGCTTTGCCCTTGCGTTGTCTCAGACTTGTTTGTGAGTTCCAGTTGTGTATTACCTGGCTGTCTGACGTCCCTCCTGGTTCCTGATCCCTGGCTTGTTCCTGACTCTGCTGTTCTCCTTGTTCCTGATTCTGGCTCGTCTGACTGCTCGCTTTGGCTCCTGACTCGGCTCATCTGACTACCAGCTCTGGTTTTGGTTTTGACTCCTGGCTTGTTATTTGACTTGTGGACTTTTTATTATTTTTCGTTATTAATAAAGGTGTGATTATTTTTGCACTTCTTGTCTCAGTCTGATTCCTGGCACCCTGACATATTCTTTGTTGACGAGATATCTAGATAGGTAGCATGCACGTCTGGAGCACTAAATGACAGGAAATAGTGCTGCCATCTAGTGCTCTTGCTAATGTTTAACATTGTTGCAAACCTGCTGCAGATATGTGCACTCTCCTGAGCATACTTTTCTGCTTTTCAACAAAGGGTAACAAGAAAAAAAAGAAAATGTGATAACATAAGTAAATTAGAAAGTTGTTTAAAATTGTATGTTCTATCTGAATCATAAAATAAGAGGTTTATGTCCCTTTAAGTGACCACTTGTACAACGAGTGCAATAAGTGAGCTAATAACGCTCTTGCACTATCTATTAAATGTATAGGGGATGCTAAAAAAAGCTTCATTTGGATTAAGCTGCTTTGGTTAAAATATTTATTACCAGATCAAGCGTTATTCTTTGCTGGAGATTGCAAGAGAGATAACCCCTATACGCTATCAATTGCTCTCCACTAATCTAGCGCATACATTTCGTTTTGAGAAAAGCGCCATCTAGGGCAGAAATGAAAAAGTGCTATTATCACATTATGAAAAATACTACACTGTATAGAAATGTGGCCTGTTTTTGTGACTGATAACTATTTTCTTTTTGGATAAACGTTTTATATGAAGAGATCCTGGTTAATATTTGTTTAAAATTACAGAGATGGATTATTGTGTATGAACATTTGCTGTTTTTATATATAGTTGTGTTTGTTATATGGGAATTACATTTTTTTTCTATGATGCACATTGATTTTTTTTTAATTTTTTAATTGGAACATGTGTTTTAATAAGATTGGTTTTTATAGGATTTTTAAAATATTTCTTTTAATTACATTGTATTTAAGTGTATACCTTTTGTATGTTCACATTTATATTTAGAAAAACATTACTTCCATTACCTTATACAGACATAAAAGAGCTCATGCACTGACTAACCTATCATTTTGTAGCATGTTGCAGGGTCACCATTCTAGATTTTCATAGCTAAATTAGAGGAAAAGCAAACATAAAAAAAGAATGAATACATTACAACATTGTTTTTACCATGCATACTTAAAGGGACTGTCAAGTCAAAATTAAACTCATGATTCAGATAGGGCATGCCATTTTAAACAACTTCTCAATTTACTTTTATAATCATATTTGCTTTTCTCTCTTGGTATTCTTTGTTGAAAGCTAAACCTAGGTAGGCTCATATGCTAATTTCTAAGACCTTGAAGGCCGCCTCTTATCTCAGTGCATTTTCACAGTTTTTTGTTACAGCTAGACAGCGCTAGTTCATGCGTGCCATATAAATAACATTGTGCTCACTTCTGTGGAGATATGTATGAGTCAACACTGATTGGCTAAAATGCAAGTCTGTCAAAAGTACTGAAATAAGGGGGCAGTCTGCAGAGGCTGAGATACAAGGTAATCACAGAGGTAAAAAGTGTATTAATATAACTGTATTGGTTGTGCAAAACTGGGGAATGGGTAATAAAGGGATTATCTATCTTTTAAACAACAACAAAAAAAATAATTTATATTTGTAAACTCACATTTTCAGTTTTATACATCTCTACTCCTCTCATCTACCAGCTATGCCTATACTCATGTAGTTAAACTGTTCCTGCGTTCTGATAGGTTCATCTAAATCCCATCTCTTCTGATTGGTCCATTCCTATCTTTACAGCTTTATTATTTACAACATCACTAACTCTGGTTCCTAATCAGTCTCTGACTTCACTCCTCTGACCTGACTCTGCTTCTCTGTCTATCCTTTGTTTTCATCCAGCAGTATTTGCATTCACTCTTCTGGTTAGTATTTTTCTCTAGTCTGATCAGTCAGTCTCTGACCCTCTCCTCTGATTCATTGGCCTCTGACATATTGGTTATTCTCTGTCTCTGCTTTTCTGATCAGTTTGACACAGCTTTATTGACCAGGCCATCTGTGCCTACCCTGGTATGATCATTCATTCTGTGCCTTTGCTTCTCTGGTCTGTCACTTGCTGGCCAGCCTCTGACCTCTACGTTTCTGATAGATTAGACTTTCCCTTCACTTCTGAACTCAGCGCGATCTGCATGAAGAGTGAGTCAGGGGTGTTTAATATAAACATTTCACTCTCCAAATAAATAGCTAATGTAAGGAGCATTTTGCAGGTGGTATATTACATGCTTGTCAGCGCCTCCCGACCCCCATTGCTGTAACAAAATGAACTGACACGAGTAATCCAGCGTTGTGCATGTGACTGACAGGCCTGCACCATTACACAGACAAGACAGGAGTACAGGCAGCACACAGACCCCAAATATAATGAAGGAGCACTGTGTTTGGGCTGAAAGGGGCCCGTGGGGGCATCCAAGTGCGGAATTAAATTTCTGGGGAGCGACGGCTCGTGACGATAGCAATCTCTTGTCACAGGGGGGTCGGAGGCAGCGTGCAAGGCCGGACAGCCTTACGAATTGAGTGTAATTACATTTCATACAGAGACTCACGACACTGAGAGCTGAGCAGCGATCTTCGTATTAATAGGGTCACAGTGAGCTGTCAATCACTGTGGATCCCACTCTTAAAATCCCTGAGAATGATTGTGATACTGTAGAGTTTTGTAACGCACAAACACATGCCCTGCTCTCATGTGCATTAGGAAAGATGTTAACACCATAATATATTTAGTGTTATCAAACTGTAGTAGAGATGTTGGAGAAAAAAGCAGAGACAAAAACGTGATACAGCGTTAAAGGGACGTAAAACCCCAAAAATCTCTTTTTATAATTCAGATACAATTTTGAACAACTAATTGACTTCTATTATCAAATTTGAAAAGCAGGGATGTAAGCTCTGGAGCGAGCACATGTCCGGAGCACTATTTGGCTACCGTTTTGTAAGAATGTAATGCGTTTGCAAGAGCACTAGATGGCAGTGCTATTCCCTGTCATGTAGTGCGGCAGACACAGAGTATCAAGGGAACGAACAAAGTTTGATAATAGAAGTAAATTGGAAAATAACACCTAGATTACGAGTTTTGCACTAAACAGGGTGCGAAACTAACGTAAAAAAAGTTGTGTTATTTCACTCTCCATAGCGCTGCCATTACGAGTTACTGAAAAGCCTCCTTGTGCGTACGATATGGTGCCATTAAGCTCCATACCGCACAAAAGCCAAGGGCTGCTTTGATGTGCTCGTGCACGCTTTTCCCCATAGACATCAATGGGGGGAGAGTGTTAGAAAAAAAAAACTAACACCTGAAGTGCGGAATGCAAAATCTCCGTTATGCAAACCCCATTGATGTCTATAGGGAAAAAAAAGTTACGGTAAAAAAAAACGGTACCTTGCATTCAACTTCAGTGTACGGCGGTGATCATATAAAGAGGACACTCCGCGCAGGATGTCATCGCCCTCCAGGATAGCTCCGCTTCGTGCCACCGGGATGAAGATAGAAGACGTCCCCGAGATGGATTAATGTGTCGCGGCCTGGATGAAGACTTCTCGCCGCTGTCCTCTTCATATGATCACCGCCGTACACTGAAGTTGAATGCAAGGTACCCGTTTCAAAATGGCGTACCTTGCATTCGTATTGGCTGATTTGATTCTTCAAATTCAAATCAGTCAATAGGATAAGAGGTTCTAAAATCCTATTGGCTGTTCAAATCAGTCAATAGGATGAGAGCTTCTGAAATCTTATTGGCTGTTCAAATCAGTATTGGCTGATTTAAATTTGAAGAATCAAATCAGCCAATAGGAATGCAAGGTACGGCGGTGATCGTATGAAGAGGACGCTCCGCGCAAGATGTCTTCCCCGAGATGGATGAAGGTGTCGCCGCCTGGATGAAGACTTCTCGACGCCTGGATGAAGATGGATGTCCGGACTTCAGGAACCGTGAGTAGATTTTATAGGGTTAGTGTTAGTTTTTTTTTGGGGGGGGTGTTTTTTTTTTAGATTAGGGATGGGCACTTGTAAAAGAGCTGAATGCCCTTTTAAGAGCAGTAAAATAGCTGAATGCCCCGTTAAGGGCAATGCCCATACAAATGCCCCTTTAGGGGCAATGGATATCTTAGGATTTTTTAGAGTTAGTTTTTTTATTTGGGGGGGTTGGTTGGGTGGGGGGTTTTACTTTTAGGGGGGACTTAGTAATTTTTTAAGGTAAAAGAGCTGTTTAACTTAGGGCAATGCCCTACAAAAGGCCCTTTTAAGGGCTATTGGTAGTTTATTGTAGGTTATGGGGTGTTTTTATTTTGGGGGGCTTTTTATTTTTATAGGGCTATTAGATTAGGTGTAATTGTTTTTATTTTTGATAATTTTGTTTATTATTTTTTGTAATCTTAGAAATTTTTATTTTTCGTAATTTAGTGTTTATTATTTTTTGTAATGTTAAAATTTTTTAATTTTTTTCCGTAGTGTTAGGTTTTTTTACATTTTTAATTTCTGTTTTTAAATGGTAGTTTTTTTAATTTTATTAGAATAGTTATGTTCGGTTAATTTATAGTTTAAACTTAGTTTCTTTTTATTTCACAGGTAAGTTTTAATTTTTTAAATGATAGTTATACTGTAACTTTTAATTTAAACTTAGGGGGGTGTTAGGTTTAGGGGTTAATAATTTAATTTAGTGTTTTTTTGTGATGTGGGGGGGTGGCAGTTTAGGGGTTAAAAGATTTAGTTTAGTAGTTACGATGTGGGGGCCTGGAGGTTTAGGGGTTAATACTTTATTATATTGTTGGCGATGTGGGGGGCCAGCGGTTTAGGGGTTAATAGGTTTATTTTGGTGTCGGCGATGTCGGGGGCGGCAGATTAGGGTTAAATAACTTTTATTAGTGTCGGCGATATCGGGTAGTGGCGGATTAGGGGTTAATAGGTTTATTATAGTGTTAGCTATGTGGGTGGGCGGCAGATTAGGGGTTAATAACTTTTATTAGTGTCGGCGAGCGGCGGATTATGGGTTAATAACTTTTATGAATGTCGGCGATGTCGGGAGCGGCGGATTATGGGTTAATAACTTTTATTAGTGTCGGCGATGTCGGGGAGCGTTGGATTCGTGGTGTTTCGACTAGGGGTTTATGTTAGGGTGTTAGGTTTAAACGTAACTTTCTTTTCCCCATAGAAATGAATGGGGATTGTGTTACGGTGATCTCCATTCCGCGATCGCAGGTGTTAACCTTTTTTCTAACACTCTCTCCCCATTGATGTCTATGGGGGAAAGCGTGCACGAGCATGTAAACTCATCCCTTGGCTTGTGTGCCATATGGAGCTTAACTCACCGTACCGCACAACACAAGAAGGTTTTTCAGTAACTCGTAATGGCAGTGCTAAGGTGAGTGTAATAACGCACATTATTTGGCGTTATTATCGCACCCTGTTTAGCACAAAACTCATAATCTAGGTGAATGTTAGTAAAGTTTTCAATACTGAATCCTAGAGTGTCAATTCACTTATTAAGCATTATGTCGACAGTGTCCACACTCTTGTGAAACTTTACAACTACAGACTATGCTTCAAATCTAAAGTGTATTATCACATGTCAGGCTTCTTCAAGTCTAAAGTATTAGCTCAGTTATTTTGATTCAAGTTGAAGTGTCAATTCTTACTTGCTTACTCATCTTCAAGCCTATATTGTAATCTCTCTACCTAAGTTCTAAATTGATCAAGTCTACACTCTACATATGAAGGTTTGCATCTAGAATGCAAGCTTGCTCATTAACCTTCAAGTCTAAGTTCTCTCATCACTTATTCAGCTTCAATCCTTGTATCATTTTACTTTTCAAACTAAAACTCGGAAAACTCTTCTTAATTGATAAGCTTCAAGTACAAAGACTATGGTAAATAATAATAATAATAAGTATGGCAATGTCAGTAAAGTTCTCAATAATAAAGCCTAGAGTGTCAAGTCACTCATCAACCATTTTGTTGGCAATGCCAAGATTTACAACTAAAGTGCCAGCTTCCTCACCAAGTTCTATATTTAAAATGTCTGCCCAGTCTACAACATAAACAAGTCTACAACATAAGCTCAGTCATTAAGATTTAACTTGAAAATGTCATCTCACTTGCCAATTTTCAAGTATAAAGCTGCTCCTCACTCATTAACCTTCAAGCAAAGATTGTTATCTCACAACTCAAGCTCTAGATTGATTGAGTCTACACTCTCATCAAGCTTTGCATCTAGTAACAGCTCACTAATCAACCTTTAAGTCTAAATTATTAGCAAAAAGTACAATAAAGGATCAATATAACAGTGTCCCTAATATTCTGAATATTAAAGCGTAGAGCATCAGCTCACTCATCAAGCATTATGTCAATACTGTCCACATCTTGTCCAGCTTTACAACTAAGTGTAAGCTCACTGACCAAGTTTCAAGTCTAAAGTGTATGCTCACTTGTCAAGTTCTAAAAGTTTACAGCATGAGCTTTATCATTAGGATTAAAGATGAAAGTCTCAGCTCACTTGCCAATTTTCAAGTCTAAAGCCATTGCTCACTTACCAACCTTCAAGCCTAGATTGTAATCTTACTCTACATCGATCAAGTTTGCACTCATCTGAATGTTTGCATCCACAGTGTAAACTAACTCCAATCTAAATTATCTGCTCACTGACTCAAGATAAACAACTGAATATCCCAATGATAGTTTCACTAAAGTTTTCAATATTGAAGCCTAGAGTATTCACTCACTCATCAAGCTTTATGTCAACAGTGCTCACACTTGTGTCAAGCTTTACTCTATAGTGTAAGCTCACTCACCAAGCTTCAAATGTAAAATGTATTCTCATTTGTCAAGCTTATTCAAGTCTTCTTCATCAGTTCAGTCATTAGGTTTAAGTTGTAATTTCACTTCTCAAGCTCTACTTTGAGCGAGTCTCAACTCTAATCAAGCTTTGCAACTAAAGTATCAGCTCATTAATCAACCTTGAAGTCAAAATTTTCTGATCATTGACTCAAGTTTCAATCCTAGAGTGTAATTTCTCCCTTCAAGCAAATATTTGGGAGACTAATCTAAGTTACTAATCTTCAAGTAAAAAGACTAAGGAAGTGTTCTCACCAGGACCTTTTTAGCGGGGGCACCACCTGGCTGATTTTACTGACCACCTAGCAATACTTTTGGCCAATATTAATCTAAAATTAGCTAATATTAAAAATGTTAAATTTTTATTGCACAAATTATAATTAAATACATTTGTGTAGAAAATATTGATCTGCCCCCACCCGGCTTCTTACTAATGCCACCCGGCTCACAAAATTTTCTGTGGAGAACAATGATTAAGATTAAACAACTAATCACCCACATGACAATGTAACAAAGGTCTGAATATTCAAGCGTAGAGGGTTTGCTCACTCATCAAGCAATATGTCAATAGTGTCCACACTATCTATACAAGCTATACAACTAAAGTGTCAGCTCACTTGCCAATTTTCAAGTCTAAAGCCACTGCTCACTCACCTTCCTTCAAGCCTATATTGTAATCTCACTCCTTGAGGTCTACATTTATTAAGTCTGCACTCTTATCAAGCTTTGCATCTAGAGTATCCACTCACTCATCAACCTTCAAGTCTTAATTCTCTGCACAAAGTACAAAGTCTAAGGTAAATAACAAATGGTCCGTATAACAATGTCACTAATATTCTCAAAATGAAAGCCTAAATTGTCAGATCACTCATCAAACATTATGTTGACAGTGTCCACACTCTTGTCAAACTTTACAACTATAGTGTAAGCTCACTAACCAAGCTTCAAGTCTACAGCATCAGCTCAGTCATTAAGATTCAAGTTGAAAGTGTCAGCACATTTGTCAACTTTCAAGTCTAAAGCCGTTGCTGACTGGTCAGCATTTAAGCCTAGATTGTTCCTTGTTCTTGTTCCTTAAACTCTACATTGATCGAGTCTGCACTCTCATCAAGCTTTGCATCTAGAGTACCAGCTTACTGATCAACCTTCAAGTCTAAATTCTTTGTTTCGGTAAATTATCAAGCCTCATGATCACAATGTCAGTAAAATTTTCAATACTAAAACTTAGAGTGCCAGCTCACTCATTAAGGATTATAATGGCAAGGTCCACACTCATATCAAGCATTACAACTAAGGTGTCACCTCGCTCATCAAGCTTTAAGTCTAAATTCTATGCTCTTTAAATCTTGCTGGTGCAATGATAAATGCTGAGAGCGTATGCTGTCGGCATTTATCGATGTGCGGCGACATGGTTCGCTATAGCGGATCATGTCTGTCCGCACAATGATAAATGGACCCCGTCGGCATTTATCATTGCACCAGCAGTTCTTGTGAACTGCTGGTGCAATACCGCCCCCTGCAGATTTGCGGCCAATCGGCCGCTAGCAGGGGGTGTCCATTAACCCGATCGTATTCAACCTCAGAGCAGGCGGACAAGTTAGGGAGCAGAGGTCTTTTTTTCAGGGAAGCTTATCACCCGACTCATTAACAAATCAACTTCACTTACCTAACAGTTGCCCTCATCTATCTCCTCACTAATATCATTCTCACCTTTGCAGTCCCCACCTCCTGTTTCCCATCCTCCAACCCATCTAAATTGTAAGTTCCCACGGGAATAGGGCCCTCAATTCCCCCTGTATTTGTCTGTAAAAGTTTGTCTTTTATTGTATTCTTTCTCCATTGTACTGTTATCCTTGTACCCATGGGCAGCACTGCGGAATCTGTTGGCGCTTTATAAATAAAGAATAATAATAATAATAATAATTTTATAATTATTATTTAGACACATATATAATATTATAGCCCTTTGCAGTAAAATACAAGGCCATATACCTTTTTTATCAGATAGTGCTTATTTGAGTGTAACATTATATTTTATTGTATTTATGTTGTGTTTGGTGCAACGTTTTTTTAGACAAAACACAATATTTAAGAGAGCTGAAAAGGCTAAAGGTTAGTAATGGACCAAAAGACAGTTATAATTAAACCATCAATACTAGTAATTTAGATAAATAGGACATTAATTAATATAGAGGTAATATCATTATAGCATATGATGTATAACTAAGAGGTAACGTTAGTGAAGGGTAAAACCCATATAAGCAGATAAGGAAACACAATACCCAAATAATAAAAGAGTAATAATTTATTAAACCTAAACAGCAGTGCAAATACTGTATATGAGCTCAATATCTGCTACCTAAATTGATGACAGATTAATAAAAAGCATAAAAAGAAATAAATAACAATGTAAGATGTACAAAATATATATATATATATATCTTTGCTGCAACACTTTTTTTTTAGCTGTAACTCTTAACGCAAGGTCTTCAGTATAACCCAACGTTCATTAAATTTGATTGCACTCGAGCAAACCCATTTACTTTCAACTTGTAATACGTACGAAAATTAACGCAACCACAATATTCTGATATCGCTAGTGTGCCAATGTTAGCGCGCCACTTGTAATCTTGCCCAATATGTGCAGTTTATTCATTTTTCCTGGTATGAGTGTAAAGGTTGATATGACATTAAGACAATTTAAATATTACCATGAATGATACACTAAATCTTTTATTTAGCTTCTCTGACAGTATAAACGTTCTGTCAAATGCAGCACCCAGAGTGATCAAAATCAGATCCTAAGTCAATTATACTGTCATTTTTTGGGCAGTGACCTCTAGCGTCCAGTGGCTCGATACAAGTGAGAGGTAAATTAATCAGAAGGTGATGAGAAGTGCGGTGTCTGCCCTGATCTTCTTACATCTATTTACTGTGCCAATACTGTGATCTGCGGACACCGACTACGGATTCAGCTGTCTGCATGACTTCATTACATGTCACAGGCCAGTGAAGGGATAGAGAGACAGCTTACAGAAACTTGTCTGTGTGTAAGTGGTGTGCAAATGCGTGCTCATGTACATATATACAGTACTGGAACACTTTATCTATCAAGCTATGGACATAAGACCACAGTTTCCTAACCTCTTGTCTGAAGTTAAAGGGACAGTTTACTCAAAAAATGTATCCCCTTCAATTTGTTCCCAATAATCCACTTTACCTGTTGAAGCTTAGACACATGTACTGCATATGTACACAATGTGATAAAGTAATGAGATCTGATTATACCTACAGATATAAGATAAAGATGCATGTATATGTAAACAATGTGATACAGTAATGAGATCTGATTATACCTACAGATATAAGATAAAGACACATGTATATGTACACAATGTGATACAGTAATGAGATCTGATTATACCTACAGATATAAGATAAAGACACATGTATATGTACACAATGTGATACAGTAATGAGATCTGATTATACCTACAGATATAAGATAAAGACACATGTATATGTACACAATGTGATAAAGTAATGAGATCTGATTATACCTACAGATATAAGATAAAGAAGCATTTATATCTACACAATGTGATACAGTAATG
The DNA here is from genome assembly GCF_027579735.1 of Bombina bombina. Classification (NCBI taxonomy): domain Eukaryota; kingdom Metazoa; phylum Chordata; class Amphibia; order Anura; family Bombinatoridae; genus Bombina; species Bombina bombina. The sequence goes on along the minus strand of NC_069510.1, from coordinate 113,225,861 downwards.
AGATCTGATTATACCTACAGATATAAGATAAAGACACATGTATATGTACACAACATGATAAAGTAATGAGATCTGATTATACCTACAGATATATGATAAAGAAGCATTTATATCTACACAGTGTGATACAGTAATGAGAATTAAATACACCCCCCACCACACCCACAATTCAGTTTTACAAACTTTGCCTCCTATGGAGGTGGTGAAGTAAGTTTGTGCTAGATTTCTACGTTGATATGCGCTTCGCAGCATGCTGAAGCCCGGTTTTCCTCTCAGAATGCAGTGAATGACAGAGGGATGTGAAGGGAGTATTGCCTATTGAATGCTATGGTCATCCTATCGGGGATCTATTACATAGGTTCTCTGTTATCGGTTGTAGAGATCTCTTCTCCTACCTCCCTTTTCAGATTGACGATATACTCTTATATACCATTACCTCTACTGATTCTCGTTTCAGTACTGGTTTGGCTATCTACTATATGTAGATGAGTGTCTTTTGGTAAGTATGTCTTATTTTATTTATGACACTCTCAGCTATGGTTTGGCACTTTTTATGTAAAGTTCTAAATATATGTTTTATACTTATATTTGCCATGATTCAGGTTAATCAGTATATTTCCTTCATTCAGACTGTCAGTTTCATTTTTTGGGAAATGCATATGAATACATTTTTTTCTTACCTGAAAATTTTTCAAATTGACTTTTCGTTCTAAATTACGGGCTGTTAGGCTCGCGGGTGCAAAAAATGCTAGAATTTATTGCGTCATTTTTGGCGCAATGCTTTTTTGGCGCGAAAATTAAATTCGTTGACGTTTATGACGTAATTTCCGGCGTCGCAGTTGATGCCGAGAGTTTTCACGTAGTTGCGTCATCTATGACGCTCATGTTTGTTGCAGACGTTTTTGGTGCCAAAAAAATTGTCAATTGTGGGCGTCATACTTGGCTCCAGTTTTCTTGACATTATTTAAGTCTCAGTTTCTTTTTGCTTCTGGTTCCTAGAGGTTTGATCTGTTTGCATTTTTTCCCATTCCTGAAACTGTCATTTAAGGAATTTGATAATTTTGCTTTATATGTTGTTTTTTCTACTACATATTGCAAGATGTCGCAATCTGACCCTGTATCAGAATCTACTTCTGGAAAGCTGCTGCCTGATGTTGGTTCTACCAAAGCTAAGTGCATTTGTTGTAGCATCGGACGCGATCCCCTTTGCTCGTTTTCACATGAGACCTCTTCAGCTTTGTATGAACCTTTGGTGCAGGGATTATACAAAGATATCACAATTGATATCCTTAAATCCCAATACTCGACTATCTCTGACTTGGTGGTTAAATTACCACCGTTTAGTTCAAGGGGCCTCTTTTGTTCGTCCAACCTGGACTGTGATTTCAACAGATGCGAGTCTTTCAGGTTGGGGAGCTGTCTGGGGATCTCTGACAAAACAGGGGGTTTGGAAATCTCAAGAGGCGAGATTACCAATCAATATTTTGAAACTCAGTTCTGGCCTCTTCTGAAGAGAGAATCATTTATTTGTTTTCAGACAGACAATGTCAAAACCGTGGCATATGTCAATCATCAAGGTGGGAGTCACAGTCCTCAGGCTATGAAAGAAGCATCTCGGATACTTGCATGGGCAGAATCCAGCTCCTGCCTAATCTCTGCGGTTCATATCCCAGGTATAGACAATTGGGAAGCGGATTTTCTCAGTCGCCAGACTTTACATCCGGGAGAATGGTCTCTTCACCCAGAGGTGTTTCTTCAGATTGTTCAGATATGGGGGCTTCCAGAAATAGATCTGATGGCTTCTCATCTAAACAGGAAACTTCCCAGGTATCTGTCCAGATCAAAGGATCCTCAGGCGGAAGCAGTGGATGCGTTGTCACTTCCTTGGAATTATCAACCTGCTTATATCTTTCCGCCTCTAGTTCTTCTTCCAAGAGTGATTTCCAAAATCATAATGGAACGTTCGTTTGTTCTGCTGGTGGCTCCAGCATGGCCACACAGGTTTTGGTATGCGGATCTTGTTCGGATGTCCAGTTGCCAACCTTGGCCACTTCCGTTAAGGTCAGACCTTCTATCTCAAGGTCCGTTTTTCCATCAGGATCTCAAATCATTAAATTTGAAGGTATGGAGATTGAACGCTTAGTGCTTAGTCATAGAGGTTTCTCTGACTCAGTGATCAATACTATGTTGCAGGCTCGTAAATCTGTGTCTAGAAAGATTTATTACCGAGTTTGGAAGACTTACATTTCATGGTGTTCCTCTCATAAGTTCTCTTTGCATTCTTTTAGAATTCCTAGAATTTTACAGTTTCTTCAGGATGGTTTGGATAAGGGTTTGTCCGCAAGTTCCTTGAAAGGACAAATCTCTGCTCTTTCTGTTCTGTTTCACAGAAAAATTGCTAATCTTCCTGACATTCGTTGCTTTGTACAGGCTTTGGTTCGTATCAAGCCTGTCATTAAGTCAATCTCTCCTCCTTGGAGTCTTACGGCTAGATTTAGAGTTCTGCGGCCAAAGTGGTGCGTTAGCTACGCGTGTATTTTCCCCCCCGCACCTTTTAAATACTGCTGGTATTTAGAGTTCACAGAAGGGCTGCGTTAGGCTCCAAAAAGGAGCATAGAGCATAATTTACCGCCACTGCAACTCTCAATACCAGCGGTGCTTACGGACGCGGCCAGCTTCAAAAACGTGCTCGTGCACGATTCCCCCATAGGAAACAATGGGGCAGTTTGGGCTGAAAAAAAACCTAACACCTGCAAAAAAGATGCGTTCAGCTCTTAACGCAGCCCCATTGTTTCCTATGGGGAAACACTTCCTATGTCTGCACCTAACACCCTAACATGTACCCCGAGTCTAAACCCTAACCTTACACTTATTAACCCCTAATCTGCCGTCCCCGCTATCACTGACCCCTGCATATTATTTTTAACCCCTAATCTTCCGCTCCGTACACCGCCGCAACCTACGTTATCCCTATGTACCCCTAATCTGCTGCCCCTAACACCGCCGAACACCTATATTATATTTATTAACCCCTAATCTGCCGCCCCCAACGTCGCCGCCACCTACCTACAATTATTAACCCCGACCGGACCTCACCGCTACTCTAATAAATGTATTAACCCCTAAAGCTAAGTCTAACCCTAACACCCCCCTAAGTTATATAATTTTTATCTAACAAAATAAAATAAATCTTATTAAATAAATTATTCCTATTTAAAGCTAAATACTTACCTGTAAAATAAACCCTAATATAGCTACAATATAAATAATAATTATATTGTAGCTATTTTAGGATTAATATTTATTTTACAGGCAACTTTGTATTTATTTTAACCAGGTACAATAGCTATTAAATAGTTAATAACTATTTAATAGTTACCTAGTTAAATTATTATATTATATATACCTTACCAGCCCTTAAAAGGGCCTTTTGCGGGGCATGCCCCAAAGAATTCTGCTCTTTTGCCTGTAAAAAACATACAATACCCCCCCCAACATTACAACCCACCACCCACATACCCCTAATCTAACCCAAACCCCCCTTAAATAAACCTAACACTATGCCCCTGAAGATCTCCCTACCTTGTCTTCACCACGCCGGGTATCACCGATCCGTCCAGAAGAGGGTCCGAAGTCTTCCTCCTATCCGGCAAGAAGAGCTCCTCCAGAGGGTCCAAAGTCTTCATCCTATCTGGGCAGAAGAGGACATCCGGACCGGCAGACATCTTCATCCAAGCGGCATCTTCTATCTTCTTCCATCCGGCGCGGAGCCATCCTTCTTCACCGACGGACTAATGACGACTGAAGGTTCCTTTAAGAGACGTCATCCAAGATGGCGTCCCTCGAATTCCGATTGGCTGATAGGATTCTATCAGCCAATCGGAATTAAGGTAGGAAAAATCTGATTGGCTGATTGAATCAGCCAATCAGATTCAAGTTCAATCCGATTGGCTGATCCAATCAGCCAATCAGATTGAGCTTGCATTCTATTGGCTGGTCGGAACAGCCAATAGAATGCGAGCTCAATCTGATTGGCTGATCCAATCAGCCAATCGGATTGAACTTGAATCTGATTGGCTGATTCAATCAGCCAATCAGATTTTTCCTACCTTAATTCCGATTGGCTGATAGAATCCTATCAGCCAATCAGAATTCGAGGGACGCCATCTTGGATGACGTCCCTTAAAGGAACCTTCATTCGTCGTTAGTCCGTCGGTGAAGAAGGATGGCTCCGCATCGGCTGCTTGAAGATGGTCCCGCTCCGCGCCGGATGGAAGAAGATAGAAGATGCCGCCTGGATGAAGATGTTTGCCAGTCCGGATCTCCTCTTCATGCCTGGATAGGATGAAGACTTTGGACCCTCTGGAGGAGCTCTTCTTGCCGGATAGGATGAAGACTTCGGACCCTATTCTGGACGGATCGGTGATACCCGGCGTGGTGAAGACAAGGTAGGAAGATCTTCAGGGGCTTAGTGTTAGGTTTATTTAAGGGGAGTTTGGGTTAGATTAGGGGTATGTGGGTGGTGGGTTGTAATGTTGGGGGGGTATTGTATGTTTTTTTTTACAGGCAAAATAGCAGAATTCTTTGGGGCATGCCCCGCAAAAAGGCCCTATTAAGGGCTGGTAAGGTAAAAGAGCTTTACAATTTTTATTTTAGAATAGGGTAGGGCATTTTTTTATTTTGGGGGGCTTTGTTATTTTTTTAGGGGGCTTAGAGTAGGTGTAATTAGTTTAAAATTCTTTTATTTTTTGTAATTTAGTGTTTTTTATTTTTTGTAATTCAGTGTTTTTTTTTTGTTGTAATTTAGTGTTTGTTTTTTTTGTAATTTAATGTTTGTTTGTTTTTGTAATTTAGTTTAGTTGATATAATTGTAGGTAATTGTAGGTAGTTTATTTAATTTATTTAATGATAGTGTAGTATTAGGTTTAATTGTAACTTAGGTTAGGATTTATTTTACAGGTAATTTTGTAATTATTTTAACTAGGTAGCTATTAAATAGTTCTTAACTATTTAATAGCTATTGTACCTAGTTAAAATAAATACAAAGTTGCCTGTAAAATAAATATTAATCCTAAAATAGCTACAATATAATTATTATTTATATTGTAGCTATATTAGGGTTTATTTTACAGGTAAGTATTTAGCTTTAAATAGGATTAATTTATTTAATAAGATTTATTTTATTTCGTTAGATAAAAATTATATTTAACTTAGGGAGGTGTTAGGGTTAGACTTAGCTTTAGGGGTTAATACATTTATTAGAGTAGCGGCGAGGTCCGGTCAGCAGATTAGGGGTTAATAATTGTAGGTAGGTAGCGGCGACGTTGGGGGGGGGCAGATTAGGGGTTAATAATTGTAGGTAGGTAGCTGTGACGTTGGGGGGGCAGATTAGGGGTTAATAAATATTATGGAGGTGTCGGCGGTGTAAGGGGCAGCAGATTAGGGGTACATAGGGATAATGTAGGTGGCGGTGGTGTGCGGTCGGCAGATTAGGGGTTAAAAAAAATTAATAGAGTGGCAGCGATGTGGGGGGCCTCGGTTTAGGGGTACATAGGTAATTTATGGGTGTTAGTGTACTTTAGAGCACAGTAGTTAAGAGCTTTATGAACCGGCGTTAGCCCAGAAAGCTCTTAACTCCTGGCTTTTCTCTGCGGCTGAAGTCTTGTCGTTAGATTTCTAACGCTCACTTCAGCCAAGACTCTAAATACCGGCGTTAGAAAGATCCCATTGAAAAAATAGGATACGCAATTGGCATAGGGGGATCTGCGGTATGGAAAAGTCACGGCTGGAAAGTGAGCGTTAGACCCTTTCATGACTGACTCTAAATACCAGCGGGTGGTAAAAACCAGCGTTAGGACCCCCTAACGCTGGTTTTGACGGCTAACGCAGAACTCTAAATCTAGGCGTTAATTTGGTTTTGAGAGCTTTACAGGCTCCTCCGTTTGAGCCTATGCATTCTCTGGATATTAAGTTATTTTCTTGGAAAGTATTGTTTCTTTTGGCTATCTCTTCTGCTAGAAGAGTTTCTGAATTATCTGCTCTTTCTTGTGAATCTCCTTTTCTGATTTTTCATCAGGATAATGCGGTTTTGCGGACTTCATTTAAATTTTTACCTAAGGTTGTGAATTCCAACAACATTAGTAGAGAAATTGTTGTCCCTTCGTTGTGTCCTTATCCTAAGAATTCTTTGGAAAAATCTTTGCATTCTTTGGATGTGGTAAGAGCTTTGAAATATTATGTTGAAGCTACTAAAGATTTCAGAAAGACTTCTAGTCTATTTGTTATCTTTTCTGGTCCTAGGAAAGGTCAGAAAGCTTCTGCTATTTCTTTGGCTTCCTGGTTAAAGCTTTTGATTCATCATGCTTATGTGGAGTCCGGTAAATCCCAGCCTCAGAGGATTACGGCTCATTCTACTAGGTCAGTTTCTACTTCCTGGGCTTTTAAGAATGAAGCTTCTGTTGATCAGATTTGCAAAGCAGCAACTTGGTCTTCTTTGCATACTTTTACTAAATTCTACCATTTTGATGTTTTTTCTTCTTCAGAAGCAGTTTTTGGTAGAAAAGTTCTTCAGGCAGCTGTTTCAGTTTGATTCTTCTGCTTATAATTTTAGTTTTTTTCCTTTATAAGATTAAAACTTTTTTATTTGGGTTGTGGATTCTTTTTTCAGCGGAATTGGCTGTCTTTATTTTTATCCCTCCCTCTCTAGTGACTCTTGCTTGGAGTTCCACATCTTGGGTATCTGCTATCCCATACGTCACTAGCTCATGGACTCTTGCCAATTACATGAAAGAAAACATAATTTATGTAAGAACTTACCTGATAAATTCATTTCTTTCATATTGGCAAGAGTCCATGAGGCCCACCCTTTTTATGGTGGTTATGATTTTTTTGTATAAAGCACAATTATTCCAATTCCTTGTTGATGCTTTCGCTCCTTTCTTATCACCCCACTTCTTGGCTATTCGTTAAACTGAATTGTGGGTGTGGTGGGGGTGTATTTATAGGCATTTTGAGGTTTGGGAAACTTTGCCCCTCCTGGTAGGAATGTATATCCCATACGTCACTAGCTCATGGACTCTTGCCAATATGAAAGAAATGAATTTATCAGGTAAGTTCTTACATAATTTATGTTTTATACTATCCCTTTAAACGCAGACAAACCTGCCCATTAAAATATATATTCTGTGTGTAATTTGGATATCTGGTAGTGTCACAGAAAGCATCATAATATACCTAGATTTTATATATCAGAAAATAAAACATGATGGATCAGTAATTTTTCATAATCACTGATTAATATGTTTAAATGTAATTTTTTTACTTAACTTTCACATAACATATATTTGATTAATAATTTCATATAATTGTATTTAATGTTATGGTCATAATTATAATAATAATTACTTGTTTAAATCATACAATGTATTCAATTAATAATTTAATATAATTTTATAAATCACGTTAGAATCATAACATATTCAATTAATAATTTTGTACAATTTTATTTAATTTTGTATCATTTTATTTCATTTTAAAATTACTTGTTTCTAGACATTAGCACGTCAGAAAATTTTGTATAGTATCGATTCAGTATTTTTAATTTCATTTCGGACGCATTCGGATTAATTAGTGATAGCAGTCATTAGTTTCTGATGCATTCAGATTGATTCGTTATAGCAATCATTAGTTTTGGATGTATTCGGAAGTTCGTTATGTTTGGATCCATTCGTTATGTTACGTTGATTCAGATTGTTCCAACCAACACAAAATTAATTATTTCACTGTTATATCTCCCTATATTTAATTGTAATATATCTCTATTTGTTTGTCTTTTAATAATTTAATTAAAAATAATAAATATGAAACGGCAAAGGAATTGTGATTAGTCCAGATAGTCTGACTATCGCTCCATGGCCATTCGAATAAACTGAATAAATCTGAACTAATTTGGATGTTTCGTAACAAATTCATTTGAATTGGTTTAGTTTCGTTATTAGGGTGATTCAGAATTTCGTCCGAATTTTGATTCGGAACTAAACGAATTGCACATGTCTATTTGTTTCATTCATAAAATATATTTAATTAATAATTTCTTATAATTTTATAGTCACATTTTTAAATGTCCAAACATTGAATGCAGTAATAGTAGAAGCCAAGATAAAGAACATTTATTTTATTACCAACATTCATGTGGCCCCTGTTGTTATAAATATTAAATTCAACGTACTTTTTCAGTATTCACACTGGCGACAAATATATAAAAAGGCATAAAAAAACATGCAATGCATTTTACATGTGAGTTCTGATTGGCTGGAATGGGACCCTCTACAGCAGTGATGATGAACCTTGGCACTCCAGATGTTTCAGAACTACATTTCCCATGATGCTTAGGAACTGAAGTCCAGTCAAGCATCGTGGGATATGTAGTTCTGAAACACCTAGAGTGCCAAGGTTCTAAATCACTGCTTTATAGCATAAAAATAATTGCTCTCTATTTTAATGACATTTGAGTCTGTATAAAATATTTTCAAATATTCTTTAAATCTATAAATAACATTTTTGAGAATGAGACAATTCAATCAAAAGCATATGAAATAATATATTTTGTTTATAGTAATTAAATGTATTTTCTTTTTTAAAGGGACATAAAGCTCAACTATTTCTCTTCTTTCATGGTTGAGATAAAAAATACAATTAAAAAGAAAATCCTGCTTACTTCTATTATCAAATGGACTTGTGGTAATTTTGTTCAAGAGAATCTCGAGGTAGGTAGTGTGCATGTGTCTGATGCTAGAGATTACAGCAGTGTTTTCACAATGTAAAACATTGTTAGAACCATTATTGCAAATATACTGCTATATGGTGCTCAAGACGCATGCGTGCAGCCTACCAAAGTATTCTCTTCAACAAAGAATATTATGAGAATTAAAGGGACGTACAATTGCTTAAAGAAAATGCTATTGCTTGCATATAACTATGTGTTTAACCTCTGAAAAAGGGTTAAAGGGACACTGTTTTCTTTCATGATTCAGATAGAGCAGCAATTTTAAGCAACTTTCTAATTTACTCCTATTATCAATTGTTCTTCATTCTCTTGGTATCTTTATTTGAAAAGCAAGAATGTAAGTTTAGATGCCGGCCCATTTTTGGTGAACAACCTGGTTTTGTTCTTGCTGATTGGTGGATAAATGACCAATAAACAAGTGCTGTCCAGGGTCTGAACCAAAAATTGTCTGGCTCCTTAGCTTAGATGCCTTCTTTTTCAAATAAAGATAGCAAGAGAACGAAGAAAAACTGATAATTAGAAAGTTGCTTAAAATTGCATCTGAATCACTAAAGAAAAAAAATTGGGTTCAGTGTCTCTTTAAACACATACAAAAAGTCAGCTCCAGAGCAGCAATACCCTACTGGGAGCAAGCTGAGAACACGTGGTCGGCCAATGACAAGATACATGTGTGTGTAGCCACCAATCACCAGCTAGCACCTAATAATGTGCATATTCTTTTTCAACAAAGGATGCCAAGAGTACATAGCCAATTTTATACCATAAGTGAATTTAAAAGTTATAAAATGGCATGGTCTATATGAATCATGCAAGTTTAATTTTGACTTTTGCGTCTCTTTCAGTAAATTTGATAATATAAGAAGTATGTTGAGTGTTTAAGATATGGCAAAAGTTAAAGGGACAGTCTAGTCAGAAATAAACTTTCCTGATTCAGATAGGGCATGTAATTTTAAACAACTTACCAATTTACTTTTATCATCACATTTGCTTTGTTCTCTTGGTATTCTTAGTTGAAAGCTAAACCTAGGTAGGCTAATATGCTAATTTCTTAGCCCTTGAAGGCCACCTCTTATCTGAATGCATTTGGATATTTTTCACAACTAGAGGGCGTTAGTTCATGTGTGCCATATAGATAGCATTGTGCTTACGTCAGTGGAGTTACCTAGGAGTCAGCACTGATTGGCTAAAATGCAAGTCTGTCAAAAGAACTGAGATAAGGGGGCAGTCTGCAGAGGCTTAGATACACAGAGGTATAAAGTATATAAATATAACTGTGTTGGTTATGCAAAACTAGAGAATGGGTAATAAAGGGATTATCTATCTTTTTAAACAATAACAATTCTGGTGTAGACTGTCCCCTTTAATGCAGATTTCTGTGACTGCATGATCACATGGGCAGATTTTATTATATGTGAGCCTATATCATTGTGACGTTGTCTAGGTTTATAGAGAATATGAGTGGGATCATATTTAACTGTAGGCATCTCCTCAATGTAAAAGACAAGGGCTTATATTCAATTATAAAATTATTATTATTATTAACGAGACATTTTCCACTGAAAGCTGTTTAACCAGATTAGGGTAGTTCAATGATTTCTCAATAAGGGCATCGTAATCAAAAACTCTCAGGCATGGAAAGAAATCAAACAAAATATTTTGGTCTTTTGGGAGCTTTTCTAAATATTATGCGCGATAATAACCAGCCATTACAAGTGCACTTGGAAGTATTTTGGGGGTAAAGTTGGCCAGTGTGTGGTGTTAGAAAAGAAACGGCACTGAAAAGTGTGTTCCCAGTAAATATATATGTATTTGCTTATATACATATATGTTTATGTGTTAATATAATATGATTACGACAGATTGCCGAAACGCATAATCCGTCTGTGCTGCACATCCTAACAGTCTATCTTATGGGGGGCTTTGTCATCCTTTTTTAAATGTACCTAATAAATTAGAGATTTATTCTATAGAGAGTGGTCTTCCTTTTTGAGACAAAGCTTTAATATGTGTATATACACATATTAATACATAAATATATATACTCTATGTAAATAATCATATACATATATTTACAATATGCTGACATCCTTTTGCAATTTACCCCCTTCGCTGCGCTAGTTCTGATGCCGCATATGAACGTGAGCTGTTAACTTGTAATACCAGTGCACATTAGCATGTGCTGGTATTACTCAGTGGAGCGCTAATATCACTTTTCGCGAAAGCGATATTTAGCGCTCCACATGTTATCTGGCCCTGTATTGTAATATATTGTATGGGTCTCTGCATCACATCCAGATTTCCTCTTTGTTTACAAAAAAGGGCTACATTATGAGTGAAGCACTATTTATCGCTCTGCTCGTGTGCTAACCGCGCTTGGCTTCGACTTTTTGTGCGCGCCGGGTACCACACATATTACAAGTTGAAAGTAAAAAGTTTTCACTCACACAATAGCCAACGTGCGCAAACAGCTGAAGTTACAATATTGTGAAAGAACATATTCTCCTATAGACTTCAATGGAGTGCAAAAACTGGGGGGGGGGGGGGGACACAAACACCTGTACTCGCGCTCCAACCCGCATTGCAATAAGCCCCTTACTCTAATAACCCCTAAATTGCCCCATAGCCCACAGCAAAGTACCCTACTACACTATTAACTACTAAACCACCACACCCCCACATCGCAAACTACTTCCTAACTTCCTAACTGCTAATCCCCCAACACCCCTAACCTAGCACCCCCTAAGTTACAAAAAAAAATACCATTATATTTAAAAAAATTATAATCTAACATTACATAAAAAAACTACCATTATCGGAAAAAAATAAAACCTACTATTACTGAAAAAAAGCTTTTCTAAAAAAACTATTTTAAAAATTGCCCTGATAAGGGCTTTGGTAGGGCATACCCTATTCTACAAAAAAACACACCCAAATAACGCCTATTGCTAAAACCCAAAGATGGTACTCACCCAACTTGAATCTGGCTCATAATTGATCGATAACTGCGGTGCTCCTCTTCATGACATCTTTATGGAGGCGGCGATGCCCATCTTCATGGAGGCGATGGCAAATCTTTTTGGATGCGGCGGTCCTCTTCTATCCTCATTCTAGTGGCAGTGGTTCACCTTTATTCATCTTCTGCCGCCACTCCACTGGGGAAGTCTTCATCCATCCTTCATCCAATGCATCTTCTTATCTTCTTTTCTTCTCATCTTCAGATCTTCCATCACTGACGTCCTCTTCATGCGGTTAACCTGTCGCACACTGAAGCTTGAATGCAAGGTACCACCTTTGCATATTGGCTGATTTTCAAATCCAAATTCAAATCAGCCAATAGAATAAAAGCTTTTTCAATTGGTTGATTTGAAAATCAGCCAATTGGAATGCAAGGGTACCCCTATAAGGGAGACACCTGCATAAAGAGGATGTTTTCGGCAACGGAAGATCCGAAGATGACAAGAAAAGAAGATAAGAAGACGCATCGGGTGGAAGATGGATGAAGACTTTGCCAGCAGTGCGGCAGCAGAATATACAGTATATGAAGATGTACCATCGCCCAACACCCCTAACCTAGCACCCCCTAAGAATGAAGAATGAAGATAGGAGAGGACTGCTCCTGTGTCCACAAGCTGCCTGCTGTCCACACCATAAGTTAGTTTGTTAAAGCTACTACACTCTTGTTGTGACAGTCTGTGTCTGTTTAACAAACATATTTATTTAATTCAATTTTTTGCACACTGCTAGGGTGAAGGAACCAATTACTGAGATTTTAATGATAATACTGTTATGCTCCTGGGTCCACAAGCTTTCTGCCTTCCACACCTTGGGTTTGTTAAAACTACTACACTCTTGTTGTGACTGTCTGAGGTCTGTTATTTAACAAACATATTTTAATTCAATCCTTCACCCACCGCCAGGATGAGGAACCAGCTCTCAGCACCAATTTCTGAGACTGTCTTCTTGCTGCTGCGGCCATCCTACACTCTCTAAAAATGCTGCCTGACATCTTCCACAACTTGAGTTCTACACGCTATGCTCTGGGTGCTATAATGAAACACATATCCTACCCTTCATGCAACACCAGGATGAGGAACCAGATAGTCTCAGCACCAATTACTGAGCCTGTCTTCCTGCTGCTACTGGCCTCCTACACTCTCTAAAAATGCTGCCTAACATACTCCTCACCTTGAGTTCTACACGCTACGCTCTGGGTGCTATATTGAAAACACATATCCTATCTTTCACCCACCTACAGGATAAGGTACCAGATAGTCTCAGCGCAAATTATTGAGACTGTCTTCCTGCTGCTGCCACCCTACACTCTCTATAAAATGCTACCTGCCTTCCTCCTCACCTTGGGTTCTACACGATACGCTCTGGGTGCTAAAATACAAAACACATATATATTCCTTGACCCATCACCAGGATTGTTGAGACTTTATCTTCCTGCTGTTGCTCAACATTCAACATAAAAAAATATCATGCTGCCTTTAATCCAACGGTTTGGATCCTTAGGGAACAGAGTACAGCTCCCACGGATGATGATACATGCAACTTATCCTTCAACCACCACCAAGGTGAGTGATTCAAAGTCTTAGTTCTAGTAATTAATGAGACTCTAAGACTTCATCATCCTTCTTTATCATCCTTCTGAAAACCAAATTATAACCTACCTTTTTAACTAACTAGCTAGTGCTACTAGCTAACTATAATTAACCTTTAAACCAAAACATGATGTTTTATCATTGTTTGATGATCTCATGGAAAAGAAGAACCAACATTCACCGGATAATGAGGCATTTGGATAGATGTTACCAATATTTTCAACATGCACATTGCACATCTCTTGTTTCTACCCAATATACTTCCCTGTTATTCACAATCTGTCTTTGAATCATTTCCAAATTCAGAAGGACGTGTAACCTAACCAAGAATCACAGCATCAAGGTGACTTTACCAGAAGGAAGGAAGGCAACGTATCATAATGTAGCCTAAGGTAAGTTTTGCTACTAATCATCTTCATTCTAAAAATCAACCTAACCTTCCTAGCCTTAAATTAATTTATTTGCTACTGTACTTACTTGAGCATTCAATTCATTCAACCACCTTAACGTATCCCATAATCAATAAGAAACCATTACTAATTCCTACAACTCCATCTCATCATAATTCTACTCTTCCAAACTGGTACTAAAACCTTTACTAACCTACTAAACTACTAATCACACTTTGACTTAATATTTATTAACTTATTAGTTTACGGTACTAACTGTGTGCAAAAGTGATATGAAAGTAATATGAATGTTGTGTGTGTGGAGGAGAGATTGTTGATGATTGGGCATGTTAGAGTGTGTGTGTAAAAATGGTCCTTGGTTGATTTAATACCAAGGTGTTACTGACACTACATGAATAAAACCACATTGCACTAGTTCAACTGATGACTAGTATGTGTGTGCTATGGGATTGTGTGGACACATTAAATGGTTGACGTGATAACATGGTGTACTGACACTTCATAAGTAACACAAAATTGTGCTAATTCAACCGAAAAGTATGTGTGTTATGCAAGGAAATGAGTGTGTGTGATCAGTATGTATGTGTCTGAGTGTGTTGTGTTTGTTCTTTGTTTTAAAGGGACAGTCTAGTCAGAAATAAACTTTCATGATTCAGATTCGGCATGCAGTTTTAAACAACTTGACAATTTACTTTTATCATCAAATTTGCTTTGTTCTCTTGGTATTCTTATTTGAAAGCTAAACATTGGTAGGCTCATATGCTAATTCATTTGAAGGCCACCTCTAATCTGAATGCATTATGACTGTATGCTCTATCTAAATCGTGAAAGAAAAAATTGGTTTCAATTTTAAATATGATGCATGCATTTTATGCACACAAATTTTGAATGTGAAATACATTTTAAATTCTTTAACCCCATCAGGCCCATTTATCAAGCTCCATACGGAGCTTGAAGGGCCGTGTTTCTGGCGAGTCTTCAGACTCGCCAGAAACACAAGTTATGAAGCAGCGGTCTAAAGACCGCTGCTCCATAACCCTGTCCGCCTGCTCTGAACAGGCGGACAGGAATCGCCGGACATCAACCCGATCAAATACGATCGGGTTGATTGACAGCTCCCTGCGAGTCAGCAGGGGGCGGCGTTGCACCAGCAGCTCTTGTGAGCTGCTGGTGCAATGTTAAATGCGGAGAGCGTATTGCTCTCCGCATTTAGCGAGGTCTTGCGGACCTGATCCGCAGTGTCGGATCAGGTCCACAAGCCCTTTGATAAATGGGCCTGTTTGAGTGCTAAGCACTTTCCCACCTGGGTGCTAAGATTTTTTAAAGTTTTTTTTTAAATTATTTTATTTTTTTAATACATTTTTTTTTACTTTTTTTACTTTTTTTTCAGACCCCCAAGACTTAAACTGTTGGAAAGGTTAGGTGATTACCTTTCCAATGGTGGGTCTTGGGGGTCTGTAGCTGCTTAGATGCCTGAAATGCAGGCTTCTAAGCAGCTTGCCCCCTGCTCCTATACTTAACATTGTTAAGTATAAATAAAGTTGCACGGTGACGTCATCACGTTATTGCGCGTGACGTCACCATGCAAAACAGGAAGCCCGGCGATGCCTGTCACTCTACAGGCACGATCACCGGGGTAGGAGTGGGTGGGAGCCCCCAGATCTCCCTCAAGATGGGAGAGTGCTAGTGACGGCTCTGAGCCGTCATTAGCACCAGAGTGGGAAACTCTGTGACAGCTCAGAGCCGTCATTAGCACTCAAAAGGTTAAAGGGATAGTCAAGTCAAAATTAAACGTTCACGATTCAGATAGAGCATGCAATTTTAAACAACTTTCCAATTTACTTCCATTAAATAAAATGTGCAGTATTTTTATATTTACACTTTTTGAGTCACCAGTTCCTACTGAGCATGTGCAAGAATTCACACAATATACGTATATGCATTTGTGATTGGCTGATGGCTGTCACATGATACAGGGGAGTAGAAATAGACATAACTTTGAAATTTGTCAGAAAAAAATCTACTGCTGATTTAAAGTTCAGACTAAATGCTATTGCATTGTCTTTTTGTCAAGCATTTGTTGATTATGCAAATCTACTATGTTTACTGGTCCTTTAACTGTGAATATTAAATGAATAAATAATTATTCATTCTTCTTAATGAACAAGATATGATTGTAAAGGTTGATATGACATTAAGACAAGGTAAATGTCACTGTGTATGTTACACTGAATGTTTTATTTCGCTTCTCTGACAGTATAAACTTGCTGTCAAATGCAGCACCCAGAGTGATCAAAATCAGATCCTAAGTCAATTATACTGTCATTTTTCGGGCAGTGACCTCTAGCGCCCAGTAGCTTAATACAAGTGAGAGATGAATTAATCAGAAGGTGATGAGAAGTGCGGTGTCTGCCCTGATCTTCTTACATCTATTTACTGTGCCAATACTGTGATCTGCGGACACTGACTACGAATTCAGCTGTCTGCATGACTTCATTACATGTCACAGGCCAGTGAAGGGATAGAGAGACAGCTTACAGAAACGTGTCTGTGTGTAAGTGGTGTGTGAATGTGTGCTCATGTACACAGGTACAGTACTGGAACACTTTATCAAGTTACGGATATAAGACCACCGTTTCCTAACCTCTTGTGTAAAGTGAAATACGGACAAACCTGCCCTGCGCAATAAAAAAATATATTCTATGTGTAATTTAGATATATCAGAAAGTAAAACATGATAGATCAATAATTTATGAATCATTAATATATTTAAATGCAAATTCAATCAGAATGAGAAGCAATCTGCCAGGAACGAACAACAGCTCCATGGCTTGTTCTATGGCCTAGTTACCATCTGGTAGTAGCTTCTTTTTGCTCGATTGCGCTTTTCACAGAGGAAGACTTTCCTGAAGTATATAAGTATATATTTACATGACTGTTTTTCACTTAAAGTGATGGTAAATTTGCCAGCATAACATCACATATAATGAAAGCTTTTGTCCTAACTGGCATATCGATATGCTTTTTACATTCCAAAGTCAAATCCACTTTTAATAATGAACATTTTTGTGAGGCTCCGTTACCTGATTTATAGCATCCTCTCTTAACGATTTTATGAGAGTCCATACACGAAGGAGCAGGCACTACGGTACTAGTTTTAGAAAAATGAAACATCAAATTTATTGAAGATAGCATAAAAAGTATATACGCAGACAAGGCAGACAGACAGGGAAACAATGTCTTACGCATTTCACGCCCCCTGGTGGAGCTTAATCATATACTATGATTAAGCGCTACCAGGGGGCGCGAAACGCATAAGACATTGTTTCCCTGTCTGTCTGCCTTGTCTGGGTATATACTTTTTATGCTGTTTTCAATACATTTGATGTTTTATTTTTCTAAACCTAGTAGTGCCTGCTCCTCCTTTGTGTGTGGATTCATGACGTTTGCGGCCTGATCTGCCATCACTATGGCATTCCAGGTCACAGTAGGAAGCATTTCTACAATTTTTTGTATTATATTGCACTTAGCTGTTGGTTTACTGTGTTCTGGACACCCCTATCATCTGTACTCTCTTAACGATTTTCTTGTAGGCGTTTTTGACTGGCAGGTCTTTCAGCCAATCAGAGCCTCACAATGCGCCCCATGTAAATTAATCATAGCACGCTCCCATGCTTGTAACTCAGACTGCAAGACGAACTGCGCACGCACAACTCGCTACACTATTTACACAACAGAAACAGTGAGGCTGCTTCATTCAACAGTAATCAATCTCACTGTTTCTGTTGCGCAAATCGCGTAGCGAGTTGTGCGTGCGCAGTTCGTCTTGCAGTCTGAGTTACAAGCACGGGAGCGCGCTGTGATTAATTTACATGGGGTGCCTGGTGATGCTCTGATTGGCTGAAAGACCTGCCAGTCACAAACGCCTAAGAGAAAATCGTTAAGAGAGGCTGCTTTAAATCAGGTAACGGAGCCTGACAAAAATGTCATTATTAAACGAACAGTCAACACCAGAATTTTGTTGTTTAAAAAGATAGATAATCCCTTTATTACCCATTCCCCACACGTTTCACCTATGTGATTAACTTGTATCTAAGCCTCTGCAGACTGCCCCCTGATCACATGACATTTTATTTATTATCTATTGACTTTGATTTTAGCCAATTAGTGCAGTGTCTGCCACAAGCCATGGGCGTGATCACAATGTTATCTATATGGCTGACATGAACTAGTTCTCCCCTGTTGTGAAAAGCAAATAAAATAGCATGTGATAAGAGGTGGCCTTCGAGGGCTTAGAAAATAGCATATGAGCCTTCCTAGGTTTAGCTTTCAACTAAGAATACCAAGAGAACAAAGCAAAATGGGTGATAAAAGTAAATTGGAAAGTTGTTTAAAATTACATGCCCTATTTTAAACATGAAAGTTTTTTGGACTTGACTGTCCCTTTAAAAGTGGATTTGATTTTGGAATGTAAAAAGCATATCGATATGCTAGTTAGGACAAAAGCTTTCATTATTTGAGATTTTATGCTGGCAAATTTATCATAACATATATGTGATGAGTAATTTCATATAATTGTATTTAATTTATAATCATGTTTAAATGATATAATATATTCAGTAAATAATTTCATATAATTTATTTTTAAAAATCACATTTAAACATCCAAATATTCCTTGCAGCCATCGTAGACGTCCTGTGGCACCTGTTGTTATAAATATTAATTTCAACATTATATTCACACTGGGGACAAATATATACAAAGGCATAAAATAAAGCCATGCAACGCATTTTGCATCTAAGTTCAGATGGGCTGGAATTGGACTTTCTATAGTATAACAATTAATTGTTCTCTATTTTCAGTGACATTGGCGTCTGATTAAAAGATTATTATTTAAAGGGACAGTCTACTCCAGAATTTTTATTGTTTAAAAAGATAGATAATCCCTTTATTACCCATCCCCCAGTTTTGCATAACCAACACGGTTATATTGATATGCTTTTTACCTCTATGGTTACCTTGTATCTAAGCCTCTGCAGATTAACCCTTATCTCAGTGCTATTTGCAGACTTGCATTTTAGCCAATCAGTGCTGACTCATAAATAACTCCACGCGAGTGAGCACAATGTTATCTATATGGCACACATGAATTAGCACTGTCTAGCTGTGAAAATGTCAAATGCACTGAGATAAGAGGTGGCCTTCAAGGGCTTAGAAATTAGCATATGTCTACCTAGGTTTAGCTTTCAACTAAAAATACCAAAAGAACAAAGCAAATTTGATGATAAAAGTAAATTGGAAAGTTGTTTAAAATGACATGCCCTATCTGAATCATGAATGTTTAATTTTCACTTGACTGTATCTTTAAATTATTCCTGAGAATGAGACGATTGAAAAGCATATGGCATCAAATATTTTTTCTGAGTAAAAACAGAATTTATGCTTACCTGATAAATTTCTTTCTCTTGTGATGTATTGAGTCCACGGATTCATCCATACTTGTGGGATATTCTCCGTCCCAACAGGAAGCGGCAGAGAGAGCCCCCACAGCAGAGCTGTCTATATAGCTCCTCCCTTAGCTCCACCCCCAGTCATTCGACCGAAGGCTAGGAACAAAAAGGAGAAACTATAGGGTGCAGTGGTGACTGAAGTTTTTTAAATAAAAAAATACTACCTGTCTTAAATAGACAGGGCGGGCTGTGGACTCGATACATCACAAGAGAAATAAATTTATCAGGTAAGCATAAATTCTGTTTTCTCTTGTAAGATGTATCGAGTCCACGGATTCATCCATACTTGTGGGATACCAATACCAAAGCTTTAGGACATGGATGAAGGGAGGGACAAGACAGGTACCTTAAACGGAAGGCACCACTGCTTGTAGAACCTTTCTCCCAAAAATAGCCTCCGAAGAAGCAAAAGTATCGAATTTGTAAAATTTGGAAAAGTATGAAGCGAAGACCAAGTCGCCGCCTTACAAATCTGTTGAACAGAAGCCTCATTTTTAAAAGCCCATGTGGAATCCACTGCTCTAGTAGAATGAGTAGTAATTCTTTCAGTAGGCTGCTGGCCAGCAGTCTCATAAGCCATATGGATGATGCTTTTCAGCCAAAAAGAAAGAGAGGTAGCCGCAGCCTTTTGACCTCTCCGCTTACCAGAATAGACAACAAACAATGAAGATGTTTGACGGAAATCTTTGGTTGCTTGTAAGTAGAACTTTAAAGCACGAACCACATCAAGATTGTGCAACAGACGTTCCTTCTTTGAAGAAGGATTAGGACACAGCGAAGGAACAACAATTTCCTGATTGATATTCCTATTAGAAACAACCTTAGGAAGGAATCCAGGTTTGGTACGTAAAACCACCTTATTTGCATGGAAAACAAGATAAGGTGAGTCACACTGTAAAGCAAATAACTCAGAAACTCTTCGAGCCGAAGAGATAGCTACTAAAAACAAAACTTTCCAAGATAGAAGCTTAATATCTATGGAATGCATAGGTTCAAACGGAACCCCTTGAAGAACTTTAAGAACCAAGTTTAGGCTCCATGGCGGAGCAACAGGTTTAAATACAGGCTTGATCCTGACCAAGGCCTGACTAAATGCTTGAATGTCTGGAACATCTGCCAGACGTTTGTGTAAAAGAATAGACAGACCAGATATTTGTCCCTTTAAGGAACTAGCTGATAATCCTTTTTCCAATCCTTCTTGGAGAAAGGACAAAATTCTAGGAATCCTAATCTTACTCCATGAGTAACCCTTGGATTCACACCAACAAAGATATTTGCGCCAAATATTATGATAGATTTTCCTGGTAACAGGCTTTCTAGCCTGAATCAGGGTATCAATGACCGACTCAGAGAAACCACGTTTTGATAGAATCAGGCGTTCAATCTCCAAGCAGTCAGACGCAGAAACATTAGATTTGGATGGTTGAACGGACCTTGGATTAGAAGGTCCTGCCTCATTGGCAGAGTCAACGGTGGAACAGATGACATGTCCACCAGGTCTGCATACCAAGTCCTGCGTGGCCATGCAGGCGCTATCAGAATCACTGAAGCTCTCTCCTGCTTGATTCTGGCAACCAGACGTGGGAGGAGAGGAAACGGGGGAAATACATAAGCCAGATCGAAGGACCAGGGCACTGCTAGAGCATCTATCAGTACCGCCTGGGGATCCCGGGACCTGGACCCGTAACAAGGAAGTTTGGCATTCTGTTGGGACGCCATCAGATCCAATTCTGGTGTGCCCCATAGCTGAGTCAGCTGGGCAAATACCTCCGGATGGAGCTCCCACTCCCCCGGATGAAAAGTTTGACGACTTAGGAAATCCGCCTCCCAGTTCTCTACCCCTGGAATATGGATTGCTGAGAGATGGCAAGAGTGATCCTCCGCCCATCTGATTATTTTGGTTACCTCCATCATCGCTAGAGAACTCTGTGTTCCTCCTTGATGATTGATATAGGCTACAGTCGTGATGTTGTCCGACTGAAATCTGATGAATTTGGCCGCAGCTAGCTGAGGCCACGCCTGAAGCGCATTGAATATCGCTCTCAGTTCTAGAATGTTTATCGGGAGGAGAGATTCCTCCCGAGACCATAAGCCCTGTGCTTTCAGGGATTTCCAGACTGCACCCCAGCCTAGCAGGCTGGCATCTGTCGTTACTATGAGCCATGAGCATGCATAGTTGCAGTGGTCTGAGGTGTAGCGGGCATAGGGAACTATGTCCATTGCCGCTACCATGAGTCCGATTACCTCCATACACTGAGCCACTGATGGCCGAGGAATGGAATGAAGAGCTTGGCAAGTGATTAAAAGTTTTGATTTTCTGACCTCCGTCAGAAATATTTTCATTTCTACCGAGTCTATCAGAGTCCCTAGGAAGGAAACTCTTGTGAGAGGGACGAGAGAACTCTTTTTTATGTTCACCTTCCACCCGTGAGATCTCAGAAAAGCCAACACAATGTCCATGTGAGACTTGGCTAGCTGGAAAGTCGACGCCTGAATTAAGATGTCGTCTAGATAAGGCGCCACTGCTATACCCCGCGGTCTTAGAACCGCCAAAAGGGACCCTAGCACCTTTGTGAAAATTCTGGGAGCCGTGGCCAACCCGAAGGGAAGGGCCAAAAACTGGTAATGCCTGTCCAGAAGGCGAATCTGAGGAATTGATGATGATCTCTGTGAATAGGGATGTGTAGATACGCATCCTTTAAATCCACGGTAGTCATATATTGACCCTCCTGGATCAGAGGAAGAATAGTCCGAATAGTCTCCATCCTGAAAGA
This sequence comes from Bombina bombina, assembly GCF_027579735.1. Classification (NCBI taxonomy): domain Eukaryota; kingdom Metazoa; phylum Chordata; class Amphibia; order Anura; family Bombinatoridae; genus Bombina; species Bombina bombina. The sequence goes on along the minus strand of NC_069510.1, from coordinate 113,203,777 downwards.
TGGTACTCTGAGGATTTTGTTTAGAATTTTGAGATCCAAGATTGGTCTGAAAGTTCCCTCTTTTTTGGGAACCACAAACAGGTTGGAGTAAAAACCTAGCCCTTGTTCCGCTCTTGGAACTGGGCAGATCACTCCCATGGTATGTAGGTCTTCTACACAGTGTAAGAACGCCTCTCTCTTTGTCTGGTTTGCAGACAATTGAGAAATGTGAAATCTCCCCCTTGGGGGGAGTCTTTGAAGTCCAGAAGATATCCTTGGGACACAATTTCTAAAGCCCAAGAATCGTGAACATCTCTTGCCCAAGCCTGAGCAAAGAGAGAGAGTCTGCCCCCTACTAGATCCGGTCCCGGATCGGGGGCTACCCCTTCATGCTGTCTTAGAGGCAGCAGCAGGCTTCTTGGCCTGTTTACCTTTGTTCCAAGCCTGGTTAGGTCTCCAGACTGATTTGGATTGGACAGAATTCCCCTCTTGCTTTGCTGCAGGGGAAGCTCCTTGAAGTTCCGAAAGGAACGAAAATTATTTTGTTTGATCCTCCTCTTATTTGTTTTATCCTGAGGGAGGGCATGGCCTTTCCCTCCAGTGATGTCTGAAATAATTTCTTTCAGTACAGGCCCGCATAGGGTCTTTCCTTTGAAAGGGATGTTCAACAATTTAGATTTTGATGACACATCAGCAGACCAGGACTTAAGCCATAATGCCCTGCGTGTTGGTCATGGTGTGCAGTGAACCATGTAAGAGCGTATCCAAGTGTGGTTCTTCTTTTTATCCACAATATAAAACGGATCAGGATGGTAAGGGCGCTTGGTTGTCACTGGCAGCTAGGCAAGGTTGTGTGAGTTGTCCTCTCCCTATGATTTCTGACTATGCACGCTGGCGGCCTTCTAGCAGGGCACAACTTTTGCTGCATAAGGATATAATAGCATTATTGTACTTTCAATTTATAGGAGTGCTAGGCTAGATGGCAGATCGTGCTGGTTTTGATCCCAAGAGAATAGCAACACATTATTTTCAAATAGGGGTGGCTATTAATGCTGCAGCTAGTGGTCAGTCTGGAGAAAGTATCAGGTGCTTGGGTAGGTAGCACCCAAATAGGTTTAGATCATATGTGAGACCTGTTTCTTCAAACACACATCTGCTTGTGGTGTGTTGCATTGATTTAAATGGTGTGAGCTTGGTTTGTTTAATTTTCATTTTGATTTGCAGGTAGTCAACTGGGAGCCAAGCGCATATGGATAGGGGTTCATTCCTTTATCCATTGGGCCTTATTATCCTCATAGAGTGCTCTCCAGGGGGGGAGCAGCTGGGATTCCCTAATTCTTTAGATAGTTAGATCAATAGGGTATGTATTGGGAAGAAAGCTCTTTGAATGAATTATAGAGGAGATGGGGTAAGTCTCACCTTGAAGGTAATAATGTAGAGTCTATGCCTATGTTGGATTCGATTACGATTATGAAATCTGATATTGGTTTGTCTGCGTGTGTGGACTCCTGGGGTAATTGTAGAATGGTCAAACGGGGTTGCCAGGTTGAGATGGAGGCACATGGGATCTTATGGGGCTGCTTACAGGGCCTGGAAGAAGATTAATAGGGAGGTTTGAAAGGCTATTAGAGAGTAACATCAAGGATTCATTATTAAACATGACAACATATCTGTTGACAAGAAGATGAATCACAGAGAGCTGAGGGTGTGCATTTATCGAATTTGGGCCTGGTTATGTTCTTAAAGAATATTAAGAATATTATCCAATTTGGGCCTGGTTATGTTCTTAAAGAATATTAAGGGAGCACTTTGCTGTACACCTATCATTTTACTGTTTTCGGCAAGAGTTTCCATAAGATGTGTAAGTCTTGTGGTGGAAAGTTACGTCCTTTGAGTTCGCTGGCAAATAAATGGAGCTACCAGGCTTATAGGGATAGGCGGATGCTCCAGGTTGTGGCCTTGGGTGCCTTTTCCCTTGAGTAGGTAGACCGGATGAGCTCCTTAACACTCTATTATCTTGTGGGGCAGAGCCTTGTTCTGCTGTAATCACTGGTTGGGCCGCTAACCTCTGCTGATTTTTATGAGTTAGGTACTCACTTGCGGCCATGTTGTATTTCAGTTTTCAATAAGTTCAGTCGGTTAAATGTCTTTATCTTAATAAAGTTGCTGGCAATGGTCTTTTGCTTCCAACTTCTGTTTATGTGTGTTCATTTAATTGCCAAATTTTTATATGTACGTTAAAGGGATATGAAACCCCAAAAAATGCTTGTGATTCAGACAGAACATACCATTTAAAAAAAGTTTCCAATTTACTTCTATTATCCAATTGCTTCATTCCCATTATATTCTTTGTTAAAGAGATACCTAGGTAGGCATCTGGAGGACTACCTGGCCGGAAAAAGTGCTCTCATCAAGTGCTTTTGCAGATGGATAATATTCTGCCCTATAGTGCTCCAGAAATGGGCCGGCTCCTAAGCTTACGTACCTGCTTTTCAACAGAAGATACCAAGAGAACGAAGAAAAAATTTAAACAGAAGTAAATAGGAAAGTTGTTTAAAATCAAACCCTCTATCTGACTCATGAGAGAAAATATTTGGCTTTCATATCCCTTTAAGATTTAAGGGTTGATTGTATTTAAGGGGATTTTTGTTCCTGAGAAATGACTGGACTAGGCATTTAAACCCTTACGTGATTTCTACAAACAATCAGCACCTTCATATTTAGCGACTCTGATATATAATACAGATAATGTGATGTGCAATGAATTCACGAGAGAATGATCAAGAGGATTATTATTATTATCGGTTATTTGTAGAGCGCCAACAGATTCCGCAGCACTAAACAGATTCCGCAGCGCTAAACAGATTCCGCAGCGCTACATCAGAGAAGGGAAGATTTGCAGAGAAAAAAACTGAAGGGGAAACCAACATGAAGCGCAACAGCTGTCTAAATGCAATAAGGGAATGTATTACTGCCCTGCTGATTACACTCCCTGCAAAGAGGTTAAAGGGACACTGAACCCAATTTTTTTCTTTTGTGATTCAGATAGAGCATGCAATTTTAAGCAACTTTCTAATTTACTCCTATTATCAAATTTTCTTCATTCTCTTGGTATCTTTATTTGAAAAGCAACAATGTAAGTTTAGATGCCGGCCCATTTTTTGGTGAACAACCTGGGTTGTTCTTGCTGATTGGTGGATAAATTCACCCACCAATAAAAGAGTGCTGTCCATGGTTCTGAACCAAAAATTGGCTGGCTCCTTAGCTTAGATTCTTTCTTTTTCAAATAAAGATAGTAAGAGAATTTGATAATAGGAGTAAATTTGAAAGTTGCTTAAAATTGCTGTTCTATCTGAATCACGAACGAAAACATTTGTGTTCGTGTCCCTTTAAACACAGTTATCGCCGGCTCCAGAGCAGCACTTCTCATGTAAATGGCTGCTGATTGGTGCATATGCACATATGCTTTTTACCACTGGCTGTGATCAGCTGTGATTGGCTGTAGGATCCAAATGCAGAATTGAATGCAAATGAAGGTTTTATTCGCTGGGTTTGTTTTTGCTTCAATATAGGTCTGGGATAAAACTGCAAACATTGTCAAACACAAGGAAACCAGTGAGGCTGGAGCAGTTTAAAGGGACAGTAAAGTTCCATTTAAAATTTCACAATTCCGTTAGAGCAAATTTTCCTTTTGTGATTCAGACAGAGCAAACAATTAAAACAATAAATACATTGCAATTGACTTCTGTTAGCAAATAGATCCATGACATTCTGTGTTAAAGAAATACCTAGGTAGGGCAGGAAATAGCGCTGCCTTCTAGTGCTCGTGCAAATGGATAACTGCTACCATTTAGTGCTGTAGACACGTGCACGCTCCTGAGCTTACATCCTTGCTTTTCACAAAGGATAACAAGAGATCAACGACATTTCGATAATAAAAGGCAATTAGAAAGTCATTTAAGATTGCATGCTGTATCTGTATCATGAAAGAAAAATGTGGGGTTTCATGTACCTTTAACGGACTTTACCCTTTACAACATTTATCAGATTGACTTTGTTCTCCTGACATCCTTTGCTGAAACCTAGGAGTAGCAATGCACTACTGGGAGCTAGCTGCTGATTGGTGGCTACATGCATATGCCTCTTGTCATTGGATCGCCAGATGTGTTCGGCCAGGTCCCAGTAGTGCACTGCTGTTAAAGGCTGCGGATGAGCTGTATCAGTCATTTTCATTGTTTATCAGGAGCCCTTTTTACATTATCCTTTTGGTGGCAATTGGCAGCACCAGTCTTGTTTTGCTTATTACAATACAAATTCTTGATACTACACAGCACAATTATGGGGACATTTTTCACAGCTAAGAGGACACGGTAAACTCTGAACAACATTTTTCGGGAACCGCAAAAGTTTTCACATGGGCAAAATATACTGTAAATCCCCCCTCCCATATTGGATAACATTAGAAAGCAAAGTCCCATAGCAGATATAAAACGCTATCTGCTTGATCAGCTAATAAATACTAAGCACTTATACATTCAGATACAAATTGTGAGATAGATCATTCAACAAACACACAATACTCATTATACTCATAATTAACCTGTTTAAATCGCTAAAACGAGTAGTCTAGTTATAACTAAACTTTCATGATTCGAATAGAGCAGCAATTTTAACCCTTTGAGTGCTAAGCACTTTCCCACCTGGGTGCTAAGATTTTTAAAGTGTTTTTTTATTTTATATTGTTAAAAAATATATATTTTTTTTAACTTTTTTTTAATTTAAGATCACTAAGACTTACACTAGGTTAGGCGATTACCTTTCCAACGGTGGGTCTTGAGGGTCTGTAGCTGCTTAGATGCCTGAGATACAGGCTTCTAGGCAGCATGCCCCCTGTTCCTATATTTAACATTGTTAAGTATAAATAAAGTTGCGTAGTGACGTCATCACGTGATTGCGTGTGATGTCACCACGCATAATGTGAAGCCCCGGCGATGCCTGTCACTATGCAGGCCCGATCACCGGGGTAGGAGCGGGTGGGAGCCCCCAGATCTCCCTCAAGGTGGGAGAGTGCTAGCGACGGCTCTGAGCCATAATTAGCATCAGAGTGGGAAACTCTGTGACGGCTCAGAGCTGTCATTAGCACTCAAGGGGTTAAGCAACTTAATCATTTACTCCTATTATCAATGTTTCTTTGTTCTCTTGGTATCTTTATTTGAAAAAGCAAAAAAGTAAGCTTAGGAGCCGGCCCATTTTTGGTTCAGCACCTGGGTAATGCTTGCCGATTGGTGGCTACAACCATAGTGATTCATAATTTTGATATCTACTGTATATAGAGAAAAAATATTGGCCATTTTAATTATGACGAGCCTTACACTTTTAGTTATTAAAGGGACATGAATCCTAAAATTTTCCTTTTATTAATTCAGATAAAGCATATATTTAAAAAACAAAAACTTTAAAATGTATTTCTATTTTTAACTTTGCTTCATTTTCTTGGTATCCTTTGTTGAAGGAGCAGAAATGCACTACTGGGAGCTAGCTGAGCATATTGGGTGAGCCACCAATTACAGGCTAGCTCCCAGACAGGTTAGTAGGACCCTAGATGGGGATACTTGATATTGGCGAGGTATTGCCATTATGGGGAAGTTTTTGGGTGGGTCTGTGACACAAACAGAGGAACAAGAACCAGTGATGTGGTTCCATATTTACAAAGGTCCAGCAAATTACAGAACGTTTGTGAGCTCTGCTACCGGACATATTATCAAACAAAAGCAAAATGTATTCAACGTAGGTTTATTGTTTTAGATGCGTTTGTTATTTTTGGGTTCCACATATTAACGTAACATAGGTGATGAATGTCCCCCAGTCGCTATAAAATGTATTTTACTTTAGTAAAATAATGATCTATGTACAGCTCCTTATAATATATTATTTTCTTGTTGGGTTTCAAAATGAATTGTGTGTGTAGCTGATTTACCACAATATACAGCTATTAATACATGGCCTTGTTGCAATGGGTTCAGGGATTCAGGAGGCTGCAGTGATTCCTCTGGGATGCAAGGCAACCACATTATACCTCCCATCACACTGTATCTCTCCGGCCTCATCACTCACTTATTAGCTTGAGCATAATTACACTTAGCAATTAGGTTAACTCTTTCCATAATACCCAGATCCAAACTAAACGATAAGTCAGACTCCTTCCTGCTCTG